>NC_138552.1:140256344-140631344 GCF_964273705.1 Natrix helvetica | reverse complement strand
ATCAGTAGAAAAAACATTAAGAAAAAGCTTCTTTCCTTCATTTGCATCCGTGTATGGCCTGCCTTTCCAACTAAACCCTCTCCAGATAGCAATAGCACTTAGACTTATATAGTGCTTTACAGCCCTCTCTAAGCTGTTTGCAAAGTCAGCATATTTCCTAGTTCAGGGTATCAAACTCGCAACTTGAGGGCAGATACATCATGCACTGGCCATGCCCACACCCAGTTTAATGAAGGGAGGGAGTCACGATATGTTACGTGATGACACCAGGATGACTCAAGTTAGACGCCCCTCATCTAGGTTCTCAGAAGGATGGCAGTCTGAATCAACTTTGAACCGGTCAGGATCAAACTCCTGGCAGTGAACAGAGTTTGCCTGCAATGCTGCACTCTAACCACTGTGCACCAGAGCTCCCAGATCAGTGATGGCGAACCTATGGCACACGTGCCCCAGGTGGCACACGGAGCCATTTGTCAGGGCACGCGAGGCACTGCCCTGTCAGGTGACCAGCGCGCATGCACACGCTGGCCAGCTGAGTTCACCCTTTTTTAAAGCCATTTTTCGCCCTCCCCAGACTCCAGAGCCTTTATAGGAGCCTGGGGAGGGCGAAAACAGCCTCCCTGCCCCCCAGGACGCCCTCTGGAGGCGTCAGGGAAGCCTCCGGACAGTCCCTGAAGCCTTCGGAGCGCTTAAAACGACCCTCTGAGCAAACCGGAAGTCACTTCTGGTTTGCTCGGAGGATCGTTTTGAGCGCTCCGAAGGCTTCAGGGACTGTCCGGAGGCTTCCCTGATGCCTCCGGAGGGCGTCCGGGGGAGGCTGTTTTCACCCTCCCCAGGCTCCTATAAAGTCTCTGGAGCCTGGGGAGGGCAAAAAAAGCATGTAAAAATGGGGGGAGCACCTGTTGTGCACGCATGCGCACTGGGGGTCACGCATTGCATTATGGGTGCGGCATACTCGCACAAGACCCCCCCCTGCGCTCCCCCCACTTATGGCACACGAGCCAAAAAAGGTTCGCCATCGCTGTCCTAGATGCTCCCAGCCTGCAATTCTTAGAATTGCCACACAGCTCAAAGCCATAATGCATGAGAATCCTAGGAGTTTCAGTTCTTGTAGTCTTGCCAGGCCCCAGGATGGGAAGAGATCAGGAAGAAATTGGAAGGTTATAGGCTAAAGTGCGCAGTGAGGGCTGCTTTAATAGGAATGGTTTCTCATGCAATTGTTTGCCTGGCTGGGATTAGTCAGAAGTCCTCCGCCCTCCTATCTCCAATATTTGCCCTTTAACAGGCTCTATCCTGCTTCTCACTGCCAAATAAGCTGTCCCTTGGTTTCACCTGTACTTTTCTATTTGCACATTAAGACATACAGGCAATTGTAACTTATTTGCCTTTCCCCCAAGTGTGCCATTAGCCATCCTAATGTGCTTCAATACTGCAGCTCTGTAATCTATTAGCCCTTATTTTAAGCCTCTCCAACCTCTGGATGCCACAGCTGGATTTTTTTCTTGACAGGTGATTAACCTGCAATCACACCGCAAGTAGATGAATCTGGCTTTTAGCACAGCCTCCCATGCAACCATACCTGAGAAGCTCAATTTGAGACAGGAAAGCACATTTCAAAGAAATTGATCAGAAAAAAAAATATATGAAAAAGATGAGCAGGGCTTTTAATAGCCACAGAAATATACTTTATCCTTGCCTTTGATATCCCAGGAGTGCCATCATTTCCCCTCCACCATTCCATTAAGTGTCCTTTTGAAATTAGCACCAAACTTCAGCCAGAGCAGGATTATCTCTGGCTGTGTGGCAGATTAGATCCTTAATTGAATCTCTTAGATAGGATAAAGTCTAATACTTCAACCAAATTGCAAATGGTACATACATGTATGCCTACATACATACCCATCATGTTTTTTTCTTTTCAGGACAAGCCACATTATACACAGTGGGGAGAAAATATAAGTAATGGTAAAGACATGGGATTGAAAAAGAAAAGGTAATGCAGCTAGTTCTTGCTTACTGAGTGCCTCATTTAGCAACTGATCAAAGTTATGACATGTAAAAGATGAACAGCTTTGTCATCAATCTTACATTTATGGTTGTTGCAGCATCCTGCTTCCATATGCTTGTCAGTTAAGTGCTTTACAACCAGCTTCCAACAAGCAGAGTTAATGGAGAATAAAAGAAATAAAATTGCAAATCACAGACACAGGATGACTTGCTTAACGACTGCAGTGAATCACTTAACGACCAAATGAGAAATGATGTCATAAGCTCAGCATGGTCATGTGATTTTACACTTTGCAACCAGGGAGCTTAGTGATGGAGTTGCCAGTCCCAATAGTGATTTCTCAGCTGGTACTATCTCTATAGCTGAATCTAATATTTCCTACATCTTTTCACACTTCCTGCTTTTGCTTCCACTGTGACCCTATGAAGTTTCAAATGCTGGGATTTATTCTTTAAACTGCTTGTCTCTTTTCTCTGGAAGAATTTATCAGGTCCATCCCACTATGACACCATAACCTTTCCCTTCCTCTCAACCTATTCACTCATTGGAACATCTTGAGCAGGGGTGTCAAACTTGCTGTCATCACAGTGTTGTCACGTGACATATCAGGACTTCCCCACCCCCTTCACTAAACTGGGGAGGGCGGCACCAGTACAAGACGCATCTGGCCCACATCCCATGAGTTTGACAGCCTTGATCTTGAGTAAGCCAACTAGCATGTCCTTCCCTCTATAAGTTTCATGGAATTGAACAAGGCATTAGGCCACTGTTTTATAAAGACTGCTTCCTCGGGAGCACAAATGGCACCTTCTCTTCTCCTTTGTTTGGAAAACTGTTAAAACTTTATTTGCTCGTGCATTCAGCTCTACTTGATTAGCTGTGGGTGCTCATCTGGACATTTGTGCCTTTATGTACTTAGGCATTTGTTTATATAACGAATGAAGGCAAATAGACGTGTGTCCCAGAAGTGCAGTCTTCCGAGCTTTCAGGCTCATGCTGGAGCCTATCCTCAGGGAAGTTCTCTCTAACAGAATGCATGTTTTGGGCTATTCTATGGGATATTCTATTTATATGTTTGTTTATATAATTTATTTTTCTATCATAGAAGTTCTTTTGTTGTTGTTCCCTTAGTTTCTATTTTAATATATGCCATCCAATTGTTTCCATAAATAGGATAAATAACTATGTATTTTGCAGTTTGATCCTCATTATCTCCAAAAGACCAAATCACCTCAACATACTAATATTGGATACTCGTTTTTATTTAATCCACCTTAATTCAGTAGCCATCCATTCTTCTCTGCTCGATTTGCCATATACTATTCTTTTATCAATTGCCCTATATTCAATTTATTTTATGCTTCCACTGACATAAGTTTTCATTTTACATAACAAAGTGGGTGGACATACAGTGTTATAAACAGCCATTTTTATTTCTTGCAAAATTGTACTAAATTCCTGACAATAGCTCATATATTACCCACTGCTTGTCTACCAGCTTTTGCATCCCTTAATATTTACCCATCAAATTTTTCATATTTAATATTCTTCCAAGGTACATGCATTCCTTTGCCTAGTTTTCATCTGTTGTTGTTTAGTCACTATTGTTAGAGATGTAACCCTAGGCTTGGCTTGGCAATGTATATAAGCTATGATTACTTTACTGTTACTTTAAATGCTTAACAGATGTAATTGGCTTGTTACCTCAAGCAGCCATAAGAGGGAGACAGAATGGTTGTTAGATCTCTCTCTCTCTCTCTCTGTTTTGTTAGAAGCTGATCGGTGTATTTTGAGGTATTGTGGTTTGCTACTGTTTAGCTATACTTTGTGTGTTAGACTGACTATTTTGATAACTGAATTACTGAACCGTGTATGACTTGGACTGTTAACCGGACTCTAAATATCTCTATATTTCTACATAGTAAATTACTATATTTTTATACTATTCAGTGTCTCTGTATGCTGGTTTGTGCATGTTATTCCATATCACTCTCATTACGCTTCTATGCATACTCGCTCTTCTAATGGGGAGCTTAATTACTTAACAACTATGTCCGATTCTGCAACCCCATGGAATGCCTGCCCCCCTCTTGCTCCACTGTTTTCTGGAATTTTCCCAAACTCAAATCCACTGTGTCAATGACACTATCTGTCTCATCCTCTATCATCTTCTTCTCCATTTCAACTTTCAAACTTTCCTAGCATCGGGGTCTTTTCCAATACATCCCGTTTTCTCATTAGGTAGCCAAAGTATTTGAGTATAATTTTTAACCATTCACTGGTAATTATAACTATGGCCTTTGATATTTTAATTTTCAGGTTTGTATTAATTATTGTATCACACCATCTGAATAATATTTGCTGCAATTCACTCAAGTTCTACATGCATAATCCTATCCCCCCAATCAATACAACCCTAATATCACCATAAACATCATTAAAGGGTTTTTCCCCCCCATAAACACATTAAGCCATTAGGGAGTTTACTTGATCACAGTCACCTAAATCAACATACAAAACACTTCCTTCATCACTTGTTTACATTTCTCAGTGGTCTGCTGAAGAAGTCTTCAAAATGGACATTAAAATTACATGTAGTTTCCAAATTTTGCTCATTGTCATCTCATAATCTTTCAATCACAATCCCACTAAAAATATTCCCTGGAACATTTAATAAACCAATTCTCCTGTGGATTTTGCATTCTATCTTGCTACCATTCCCTCTGTATAAGAAGCAGATCTGGCACTCTTCAAATTGTCAGGTATAAATGCATTTCAAATTGTCAGGTATAAATTGTCAATATAAAGGTATAAAATGTCAGGTATAAATGCAATTTCATAGATAACTTAAGCAAATTGCCCACCCACTCCATCAGCAGATCAGATCAATATTTCAATCTTTCTCCAGTTGCTTCCAGTTGCCTTTTGAAAAAAAACATCTTTGCGGCAACCATGATATGGATGACTGAAAATCTCCATAGACATCAACCTTTCTGCAATTAACTTGTTTACAGTGTAGCCATGCAGTGTTTTCAACATTCTCATGGCATTTATGAATCCCATCATCTTGGGTTTTTTGAAGGGGTGGATGCTAACATTGATAACATTTAGTTCAATTGCACTCTTCAACATATAATTCACATTCTCAAATAGATCTCTAAAATATCCTCCCAGTATTTCTTCCCTTTGCTTTCATACTAAATGTTTTCATCACTTACATGTTCATTCACTCAGCTGGAGGTTCCTTATTTAGCCCTTTTTATCTACTTCCAAATTAGTTTGTATTTCTATAACAATTGTTCTTCCCTTTCTCTGTCTTTTAAAATCTTACTGGCTCCTTATTCTATTTAAGTACATTCTTCGCAACTATATTTTTCTATACATACACATCGTGCAATAACCTTTCCCCTTCTCATTTTAAGCAATCATTCTCTTACCTGTTTTCTTTTTTTCTCTTCCACTTCATCTTTCCACCTTTCTCTTCATCTTCATCTTTCAAGTATCCTCTTACATACTTCTCATTAGCATGATTCACTTTTATGGCACTTTGTAATATAATTCTTTTCACTCTATTCTAAGAAGCTTCACTCCTCTTTCTATGTATTTATCAACATTCCATTCATTCAGCTGAGAGATTGATCTGTCATCTAATATTTTTTTCATATAGAATGCAAACTTTCTCTTCCTGCAATCATTCTACGTTCACTCAGATTTCTTTTCTTCCTTCCCTTTTCTTCAATATCTATTTTCCCAAGAGCCACTCTTGACACGATCGAATAATGGTCTGTGCCACCTAAAGAGCCTTCATTAATTCTCTCAGTCTTTCATCATAAGCATTGAAATCAATCATGCTTTTAGAGACAAGCCCTTTGCCAGTGTATGTACGAATAGACTTATGCTTACGTATTCAAAATAAACAACTCTTCTTCTAAGCAAATAATCACCATTCTTATTCATTCTTGTCTCCTAATGGCACAATCACTTTTTCTGTACTCTATCATCTTTTCCTCACCCATCCATTCATGTCATCTAATAGAATTTTTCCCCTCTGCATCTCATTTAAAGTCTTGCACAATTTTCTCCAAAACTCATCCCAGGTTCTTCCATTATCATCATTCACTTGAGTGTAACATGTAACTAAAACCTTGAGTGTAACACGTAACTAACAACTATGAATTCTTATTTTTATACTTCACTTGAGCAGCCAAAGGACATAACTTTATATGTTATGGAGTAAATTTTAACCTTTTTATTCATAACTAAACTCAAACCTTTACTTCTTCCGATGCACTTTAATAACTTTTAATTAAAGTGTAAAAAAATACAAAGATAAAAAAACTAATGCAAACTAACAGAGAAAAATTAGTGGAAAGAGAAAAAGAAAAAAGGGGAGGGAAAAAGGGGGAAATATATAAAAAATGAAAGAAAAGAAATATAGAAATAAACAACTTTCTCCTTCAACAAGACAAGTACAAGCATTTTCATTAACAACTTCTCTAATATTTCAACCAAAATCTCTTCAATGCATAGTTCCTCTTTTTTTCTATTGGCAAATAATTGCCTCACATTTCAATCACTCCTCTGCATATGTTAATCACCTCTACTGCATTCAGATAGTTCTACACTTTCCCTTTATCCTAGATTCACATTGTCTTTTCTTGTTTTCATATTATTCATTAAAATATTTCTTAATGTATACCTCTGTTCCAGGGGTGGGTTCCTGCCAGTTCTAACCTCTTCTATAGAAGAGGTTCCACAAATCTACCATGCCGTTTAGAACCGGTTCCAGCTCCCTCCCCCCGCCTGTCTGCACATCATCAAGATAAAGAGCGAGAGGAGGAATTCTGGGAGTTGACGTCCACAAGTCTTAAAACTGTCAAGTTTGAACACCCCTGGGGTTTTTTTCCCTAAAGGGTTAAGGGTGCAAGGGTCTTGTAACTTGACAGCTTTAAGACTTGCACTCTTCAATGCCAGAGTTCCTGAGCCAACATTTTAATTGCTAAGCAAGAGCGTTGTTAAGTGAGTTTCACCACATTTTACAAGTTGGCCATGCCCACCCAGTCACATGACTGCCAAGCCACTCCCACTCAGTCACATGGCTGGCAAGCCACTCCCACCCGGTCAAATGGCCACAAGCCACTCCCACCTGGTCAAATGACCACAAGCCACTCCCACCTGGTCACATGGCCGGCAAGCCACTCCCACAAAGCAGGCCACACCTACAGAAGAGGTTCTAAAAAAATTTGAAACCCACCACTGCTCTGTTCCTTTCCAAGTCACAGATAAGTCTGTAGATATTAACCTAAGGCCACTCATTAAGGTTTTGCCCAATTGTGTTTTCCACGTTCTTCTTCTTAGCACTGTTAAGTGAGTGGGTTTTTAGAAATTGGAAAGAGGTGTGGAATGAAGAGGTATTTAAACGTGTTTTAAGAGACAATAAAATGTTAATATTGAATACTTGCTGTGGATGAAGGAAGAAGTTTCTTTTCTTTTTTCTTTTCTTTTTGTGTGTGTTGGTGTGTGTGTTTGTGGAGGGGGGTGTTTCTGCAATTACTTTCTCCCTCTCCCTATACATATACTGTAGTCCTTGCTTACTGTTGAAAATTACGGCACTGAAAAAAGTGACTTATGACCATTTTTCACACTTATGACTGTTGCAGCATTCCCAGGATCATGTGATTTACATTTGGATGCTTGACAACTGACTCACATTTATGACAGTTGCAGTGTCCAGGATTGCAGTGTCCTGGGGTCATGTGATCCCCTTTTACAACCCACTGACAAGCAAAGTCAATGTGTAAACCAGATTCACTTAACCATGTTACTAATTTTACAGTTGCAGTGTTTACACACACATCTATATATAAACAAATGGATTTCTGCATTACGTTTTTATATTCTTCTTTGTTCAATATAATTCTTAATAAAATTATTGGGGGGGGGCAGGGATTGTGGGATCCACATCATGTGTAGATTGTGAGGTGTTGTGGATTGATAATTTGCATCATTTCACAGGAGGTTGATTGCCTGGGCCTAGACTCCAAACTCTCCCGTGTGTTACCCGCTGTCTAAGCCAGGGGTGTCCAAACTTGGGAACTTTAAGACTTGTGGACTTCAGTTGAAGTCCACAAGTCTTAAAGTTCCCAAGTTTGGACACCCCTGGTCTAAGCAATTCAGCTGAAGGAAGTTGGGACTGAAGCTAGCAAGCAAAGCAGGAACTGAGTCAGTAAATAAATACGGGGCTGATCTTTACAGTGTTGGTTTAAAGTCATTAAGAAGCTGCCCAGAGAAATTCTGAAGTTTAAAATGAGATAGAAACTACATTAATTGCGAATATTTAAATAGAACTGTTGTCTCTCATACATCAGACTATGAAGCAAATAAAAACCTGTTTAGGACCTCATAAATAGTAAACCTATTCTAGCATTGCAGGACTATAGCTTTCCCTTTCCCTTTTAATTTTTCTACACAGAAAAACAAATTTCTATGCTGACTTTGCTCTGTATGGTATAGACATAAAATATCCTTTTCCTTCTGAACAGAAAGTAGTATGAGCTCCTTTTTCCAAATGGTGGAAGCCAAGGGATCTAATTCTACAGTAGTCTCATTGTATTCGGTGGGAAAATGGGGATAGGATTGCATCTTGAACCGCCTGCACAAGAATAGTATATTTCTTAATGCCCCTTTTCCAATTCTCCAGGTGTGTTAGATTTCTCTCTCCCATAATTCACAGCTTTATGCTGGTTGAGAATGATGAAACGTGACAAGAAAGCATTTCTGAAGGCTATTTTAATCAAGATTTGAATTCATCTGTATCCATGTGACCAGTTCAGGTTGCTGAACAATTAATGATAGGCAAAGCAAGTTTCTGGCCTATGGCAGCAGATTAAAAGAGTTTAGTATTTCCCTCAGACAAGCATATTGCAGTCAAGGACAATGGCTTCTCTGGGAGACGATATACTATATACTTAATGTGGTAACGAAACTTCCACAAGCAAATACCAAGCTCAAAGGGCACCAAGGTCTCCACTATAGAATTTATGAGACAATTATTTTCATAATTGTATATTTGCCATAGTTATACCTGACTTTCTTATTTCCATGCAGTACAGTTCTTCTTTGCTATATTCTTTGTTAGCATTTTTTCCCCTTCAGCTTTACAATAGAGCATCTGTAAGCCAACATTCTAAATTACCTGCAGTTCTAAATGATATTTTTTCTACATTGTTAACTTTTCTGCATTAGAAGATAGGCTTGCTCCTTAACCATTCCCCCGCCCCTCCATTCAATTGTGGTCGATGCTCAGAAACGTCCTGGACCAGGGGTGGGTTGCTGCCAGTTTTACTACTGGTTCGCAACCTGCGCCAGATGTGCGCAATGCACACATGTGCTGTTCAATTTAAATTGTTCTTCACAGATGCGCAGAACAATTTACAGTGAACTGTGCAAGTGCAGTCACTAAAAAACCAAATGGTGGCAGCCCAGCAGTGGCAAGGGAACCGGTTCAGGGGCATGGCAGGCCTGGGTCGCTTCTGGTTCTGCAACCTAGGCCTGAATTCCACTACTGGTTCAGCCGAACCGGGCCGAACCAGTAGCAAACCACATCTCGCCTGGACTCATCCCTGCAGTTTTCTTGACAAGGACTTTCAGAAGTGGTTTGCCATTGCTTCCTTCTGAGGGCTGAGGGAAAATGACTGGCCCAAGCTCACCTAGCTGGCTTTGTACCTAAGGTGAAACTATAACTCATCATCTCAACCACAACACCAAACTGGCTCTAATATCTATGTAGTAATGTGTATATGTGTATGCACATATGAATGCACTATTAATATGTGCAAATGCTGTTTGACATGCCCAAGTTTCCACCCTATTTTTATACACTCTCTTTCTTTACCCATCCTTAGATGATAAATAGGCGTCATACTGCCTTCTTGATGACGTGGGATACAGTTCCCGCTATCTTTTGGTACTGGTCTTAATAGGAGATGAAGTTCAAAATATCTAATGGTTTCCATATTGCTTAGGTCTGCCTTTGGCAAATACTACTAGCCTTCCTTTCTCACATAGCAGTGGGGCAGAGGCAATAATAACATCAAAGGAATTACTCATCCCCTTTTCCCTTCTCTGGACCCTTTCTCTAGCAAAGGGCCGCAACATGCCTGAGCACTGGCAAATGCTCATGTGGTATTGAATGATAATATGGTTTGTTTAATTTTGGTTTAGTGTGTTGCATGAATGAAATCATCAAGAACTATTGTTCTCTAGCTTGTTAAAGAAATCAAAGTTTAATGCTATCTGTGAGTGCAACCATTGACTCCTCTTTATTATTTCTCTATGGCAGGGCTATCAAACTCCTGGCCTGCACTGGCCACGCCCACGCCCAGTTTAGCGAAGGGGGAAAAAGTCCCGAGATGTTACAGGACAATGACGTGATGATGTGATTTTGACACCCCTGCTCTATGGGAACAGTACAGTCTAACACACCCCTACTTGGGACTTCTGGCTTACAGTTAGTCCCCCTGATCACATATTTTGCAAGGATAGTAACTTTTGTGCCCATTTTTCTCAAATAAATGCAATAGATGGAAGCAGCATAGAAAAGCCTAATTCTTTGGATATAAAAATGATTTCATGGTTCCATAAAAAAATGAAGAAGAAAGATATCTTAGCAGCTGTATCACTCATACCATTAGCTCCCAAACTGGTATCTATGTACCATTGATCATTTGCAGAGACACAGATAATCCTGACTGCAAATATTAAAGTTCTGTGTCTAAAATCTTAAGAAACCCACCAAGTCTTATATGAATGTTCTTACTTCAAATTTTGGCAAATGTCAAAACTTTAAGTGGGAATAGCAAAATCTTTTATGATTTGGCAATGGCAAATCATAAAAATATGATACATACAGTTTGCCTTAGAAGGTAGAAGACTCTTCCTTTTTAGATATTTTTGAGTGGAAACTGAATACACACCTGGAAATCTGTTTTATTAGATTAGCTGCACTGGGAAGGATTGGACTAAATAAGCTTTTAAGGTAACCTCTACTTTAGACTTGAATGCCACTTGTAAGAATATCGTTCACATTAATGTGAAGAGAATTGGGAGGAAATTTTGAACTTCTTTTTCTAATTCATTCAGAGCTTTGTACTGATAGAATGTTTTCAGTGAATACTTTTCAAGTGGCTTTCATTTCAATTTTCTTTTCTCATCTTTCCTTGGTTCCTAAAGGGAATGAATAGAAGACACTATGTTAGATTGATGTGGATCAGATTTCCCACACTTGGGGACTCTGAAGATCTATTCATCCTAGCCAGCAGAGTTACTGGGGTTGGTGAGGATTCTCATCCAAACATTTGATGAGCACTGGCCAGCTAAAATATATTTGTGTAGCATCCTTAAAAAGTTTAAGCTTGATTACAAACACTGACTTTATCCTCTTTCCTATTATTTTCAAAAGATACTGGGAAAGCTTTTTTAAAAAAAAAATAGTGTCCAGACACAATGTATTTTATACTCACTATTATTCCCATCTCTTTCTTAGTCCCTCTCTCTTTGTGACATATTGTCTGCATGCTGTGCACTAAATCATAAATATGCATTTACATGATGACAATGCTGATATCAGATATGGAGCAAAGAGGGAATCTCAACAAGAAAAGACTTCACATACACAAAAAACACCTTCCCCATCATTCTGTACGTCTTGCTTTCAATTCCATTTCTTTCCACTGGATACAATCTAATGCAGTGTGAGAACAGCCCAGCTGCTTCTGTGGAGGCACCTGTTGAAATATACATGGCCACCACCTGGAGTGAGGAGAAAACCTCAAAATGGAGAATAAATAACTTACTGTTAAGAAACAGCTATCCAATTGTTATTCACAGTAATAGAAGGGGGGGAGAGCTCCTGCTTCATAATTTAGGGATTCCATCAGGTTCACATCTTTATAATGCACTGGAGTCATATATCAGCTAAAAAGGGAGAATAAGCATGTACTTTTCCATTAGAAAAAGAGACAGGAAGGCAAGATAGCTTGATAGACAAATGCTGTTCTCTATCAGGGCAGCATCCAGGCAAGACTTGCAGAGTGGTGTTGGTGGTGGGGGAACCCTACCCTTGGTATTGCACAAATGAATACATATTTAATTTAGCAGAATCATGAGAAGAATATATGAAAATTGGTAGAATTGAAGGGCACATTAATGGTATTAAACTATGAGAGAATGAAGTTAATAAAATGGTCTACTAAAGCCTGAGGGCCAAACAGGCCCACAACATCAGCATGAGAACAGATTTCTGCTCCTGGCCCCAAGCCAGCCAGAACATGAATTCCTAATGGAGGTGATGCCTTATTATTCATGCAGGGTCCAATACGTTAATCATCAACAGAGTCTTAACAGTATAGCTACAGACCTGTAGGAGTGAACTGAGATCCTTGGCCTCTTGGCAAGAACAAAAATCTTATGCCACAATATCACAGCATGTGGAAACAAAAAAAAAAAGACCTTCCACCACCAGACAGGCACAGGCAAACGTATACACGCAAAACAGGAAAGAGATTTGAAGATACCTGCAGTATGCTGACATTTGGACATTGTGTTTCATTTTCAGAACAGATGGCTATTATGTGAAAGGTATGAAATATGACATTTTTCACTAGCTAGCAGTGGGAACCTTGTTATATCTGTTTCATGCTCTCCATGCAAGAGTCAGAAAGAGCAGAGAGAGAAAATGTTTATTCCCTGAATTTTTGCATTGCCAAAAGGGGAAAAAAAAGAAGTTAAAATATTTTAGGGTTGTCGAGAATGGATTGGAAGTTTCAAAGCTGCTAAAGACTTTATATCTGTTTCATGTAAAAACGTAGCTGTCAAACTCCAGGCCCATGAGCTGGTTGTGTCCAGTGGTGCATTAACCATTAAATAGACTAAGCATGTGCTTAGGCACTAGGCCCAAAGGGGGCACCACAAAGTTGAGAAAGAAAAAAACCCAATGAAGATTTGAACAGTATGTACAAAGGAGGGGGGCACCAAGATTTGTCAGTGCTTAGGGCACCAGTGAGCCTTAATCCGCCACTGGGTGTGTCACGCACAGGCCACGCCTACGCCCGGTTTAGCAAAGGGGGGAAAGTCCCGATACATCATGACACTGCCATGATGACATGAGTTTGACACCCCTGATCTAAAACAAAGTAGTATGGTTTTCCAAAGCACTTATTTAAGAAAACACATACACACACCAGCATAAAAAAACAATCTGGACAAACACTCCATTGAAAACTATTTTGAAATTAGCACAGCAACCTCAGAATGGGTACCTTCATTATTAATCACATCAACTGTAATTATCTTAATTAAAGTACCTTGCAACCCTCATTTATTTATTTATTATTATAACCCTAAATCTGTTCCTACAATAAAGGTCCTAAAATATGCTTTACTAATGTAAGATTCAACTGCATTTACATTCAAAAAATATATAGGATCTATGGATTTTTAATATAGTATGTTTTTTTGCCACCTAAGGCTCTTAAGCTTGCTGATAGCTTTGCTGAGGCATTTAGAGTACAACCTTAAGTAGCTTTCTCTAAAAGGAAATCTGTCAGCCATAATCTGAATGATGTTATATATAAACACTAGTTGCCATCCAAAATCTGTTTCTGCTATCATATTGGCACTATTATTGACTGCTCATTTGTTTGTTTTTAGTTTCAATTATTATGTTGGCTATGTCGGAACATAGCTCATTTCATCCAAGGGTTACCAGACAAATTGCAGACGGACAGCACCCATGTGTCTCCTCATGACACATAATATGGGCCTTGGTATCATCAGCAAATTCAACAGGGAAAATAAAGCAACACGCATCATGGGATGTTTGAAATCCACAGCTGTCCACTCCGCCTGGAGACAACCTCAGCTGGATAAAGGCATGCTAATTGCCTTCATTAACCATCTTAATTTGGCCACAGGGCAACTGCAGTTTTGCATAAGCAGAGTGTTGATGAAATTCCCCATTACATTTTGAGTTGACTGAGAACTTAGCTTTGCCTGGATTGGTTTATCTTCTATTTAATCAATGTTTAAGATTTATTTAATCAATGTCTAAATGGTTTCAAAACAGGTAACTTGAAGGATATTGATTAAAAGTGATCAGTGAGCAAGGGCACTCATCTCAGCATGGGGCATACACTTCTCTTCATGAAGGCCTAACAAGTGAGAAGCTACTGCCATTGGCATGCAGGCTTTTTCAAAATGTGTTTCCTTTGAATGACTTTGTGGAGGCTACTCAATTACCTATACTTTTTTTTTCGGTGCACATGTATAATTTTCCTGAAATGAGAATCCCAGCTTCTGCACTTTGTTTTTTAATCTCCTACTTAATATGATTATTTTTATTCAAATAGCAAAGGTTTTACTCTCATAGAAACCTTAGCGACATTAATTTCTGACCCTTGGTGTCTAGATAATATCTTTTAAAATGACCCCAACAGGGCTGTGGAACCTATGACAATAAATGTGAGGGAGGGGGGAATAAAGTCTTCTGTTAATTTAAAACTTCAGCTGAATAGGGGGAAAAGTTTAAAACATATCTGTACGGATAATCAAACACGTTAACCAGCCAAATGCATTATTTTAACTGGGTTTGTCAAAAGTTAGATTTGTTCAGAGAACTGGCAAAGTCTCCTTCTAAGTTACATCAGGTGAAACTGGATAACAGATAAGGCTAGATTAGCCTGGAGCCAGGTTTATAGTTAACCTACTGAAGCCTATTAAAGTTAATCTATTCTAGATCTGTTTGAGTGTCAGACACTGAGTAAAAACTATTATAGGCAAAGTGCCATGACATTCATCACAAAACAACATTACACAAAACAATATGAAAGTGATATGTTAAAGGTGTTACAGAGAAATTGCTATTATTTCATGGCAAGTTTCACATATGGACCATATTATGAGTAATGGATAAGTAAGAGCCACTGCAGTATATTGCTTAAGATGCTGAACTAGGAATGGGGAGAGGTAGGTTGTAAGTCCTCCTTTAGGGACTGCAGCTCGCTGGGTGATCTTGGGCCAGTCATTCTCAAAACCTAGAGCTTCACTGCCGGAACTAGGCAATTCTAATAGATAACCATTGGTCCTACAACCAAGTGGGATAAATGCTAAAGAAAAAATAATAATGTTTAAATGTGTATTTGAAGGGAAACCTAGAATTCATCTGAAAATCTTGAAAAAATCACATGCCCTTATCAAACTTGTTTGCATCATAATACAAGAATAAGTATTTTGATTGTGCATAACCAGAAGGATACATCTGTTCTTTATTAAGCCAACTGATGCCAACTGATGAGATGCTAAAGTGGGCTCAAGAAAAGAAAAAAACCTCTGGCTAGCTAGGCAGTTTCAAACTAAGTTAGATGGTTAACTAATCATATTAAAATCCAATTTCTCTTTGAAACTAGCGTTAGCTCAGTCTACAGACCCGAGTCTCTCTTGCTTTTTCATATGCTATTAATAGCAAAAGGAGTACTACTGGAAAGCCATAGATTTACAATTTATCTGATAAGGCTGAGCGGTGGCTTATCCAAGACTGTTGAATGTACCAAGCCTAATGGTTAAAAGTTCAGTTTTAATCAGAAGCTACAAAAATTCAAACCTGGTTCACCACCCTAAGTGGGCCACACTCCACAAACAAGGCTGCACTACCAGACAGATGTCTAGATGTTTTCAGCACCATTGTCCTCAAAAATTCGGGTTGTACTCTTTTGACTAGTGTGATTGGAATAAGGTTCTAGCTGAACTGCATGATGAGGCTGCACTAAAGTCTTGACTGCAAAACAGATTTGTAACAGAAGGAACAACTTCTTCTCCTTTTAATAGTAAATTGTCACTTAGGAAAGTTATCACTGATGTGCATTTTTTAAAGACCAACCCGACTGAGACTGAGGTGAAATTGCTGCATCACTAGCAAGGAATAGGACTTCTCTGGATCTGTTACATAATTCCTCTGTATTTTCATTATAGTGTCACTTCATATAGATCTCTGCACACATTCAAAATCAAAAGTTCATTGGGTCCGTCTAGAAATCCTCTAGTTAACCTTAAGATTTATAGAAATGTAGAGTTGACATTCAATTCAATGTATAGAATTTTCAGCATTTACTTTTCTTATCTTGCTATACAGTAGTTTCAATGGAAAGAGAAATTTACGTAATAATTAATTGTTCATAAAGTGGATTATTTCAGTCACCTCCTTCCTGTTTAACAGATAGTGTAAGTGTACTATATTTTCTCTCTTGAACATTTTTCTTAAATGAACTATATGAATCATGAATACTTGCAATCTATCTCAACTTGGCGTTTTTTTTCCCTTGACTGAAGAAATTAAAAATGTTAAAGATGTATGGTCATAAATGTCAAATGCAGAATATGAAAAGATATATCTTATTTTTGTTTAACCAGCAATCGTTTACCATAAGGTGAATTTTAAAATCTATTTTATACCCAGCTTGGAAAATTAATTAAATAATAACAATTTTATCTGACTTCTAAACACTAAAGCACAAATGTTAGAAAGAAGCCATACCAACTGGAATATGAGTATATAGATAACCATAGATATCTGGATGAGTTATTAATTTTTGCCTAGTTGCCAATATATACCCATAGAGAGATCCTCATTTTTCAGTTGCATCTATCCATGCACAAAGGGAAAAACAAGGAGATATTACATTCATTGAAATTAATGAGCAAGTCTACTTGCATAAAAGCTGCATATATGCTTTGGGCTTGGAAAAATGGAATTTCATTACTATAGCAGCAATACATTGTTATATATGTTTAGGTCCAATTAGTATGCTCCTCTCAACAGTTTCAGTACCCCCAGATATTTTCCAGAGAATCTCTTAACAGTCCAGGTTTTGATAGGCAGATGGAAACAACCCAATATTACAATATGCCATAGTGATTCCCCAGGCCTTTCCAGAATGGAAGATGGCCACATGTTACAAAAAGCATTTGATTTTGTGTTAATTGCTATTCAAAAGTGATTATCGTGTAGGAATTGTATAAAATACCAAATCGACCTGAATAAAGTTGTTGGGTGATATATTTACCTGTTCCAATTGTTCCCTCATTGATCACAGTCGTTGTAAATATACCGAGATGATTCATTGCTTGTAATCAAGCACAGCATTTATTTTAATAGCTTTTCCAATATTAGTTCTGAAGCTCCTAGGGAAATATGAACTTGATTTCTGTTTTCAGTCACCATCACCATATGTAACTGCATGGTAGCTACTACCATTCCTGCAAAAATACCCAAGATTGTACTGTAAAAATGCACTGAAGTTGCTAAGTGGTGTGCAGTATAGTTTTCCATTATATTATCATTTTACAAAGTCAAGTACTTAAAAGTAAGAAAATCAATGGCCGATAAGCATAAATCTTTCAGGGCTTATATGATGTACAACTATACATTATTTTTGCCAAGCATAAGGATTGTATGCTGTACATGTGTCTTGCAATGTTTGTGTTTTAAGAATTCTAGAATTTATCACAACAGATTCAGAATTCATCAGAATTATGGACCTTTATCACTTTGAAATAACTGTTATCTATTTCTTTTATGCAGATGTATATAGGGAAAATGTATTTTTTTCCCCAGAATATACATAGACAATCAAATATTAGGTATGTTTCTTTAGTTCATCTACATACTTTCACTGATTTTTATTTCCCTCCCCTCTCATATATCTCCAATCAGGACAAAATTTATTTGAAGTTTAAACTATTATGAAATTAAGCATGAAGATTTCACAGAAATCAGTACAGAAGTTTATATGCAGGTAGTCTTCGGCTTATGACCCCAACTGAGCCCAAAATTTCGACAGTTGTTAAGTGAATTTTGCCCCATTTTATGACCTTTTTTGCTAAGTGAATCACTGCAGTTGTTAGGTTAGTGACACGGTTGTTAAGTGAATCTGGCTTCCCCATTGAGTTTACTTGTCAGAAGGTTGCAAAAGGAGATCATACAACCCTCGGACCTGGCAACGTTCATAAAACTGAACCAGTTCCAAGCATCTAAATTTTGATCATGCGGCTATGAGGATGCTGCAACTGTTGTATGTGTAAAAATGGTCATAAGTCACTTTTTTCAGTGTTGTGTGTAACATTGAACAATCACTAAATAAATTGTAAGTTGAGGACTATGTGTCGGTTTTTTTTTTAACCACATTAGTTCCATACTCTGACAGTTCCAATTTCAATTTCCCAGAGATTAAATACATGAGTGAAACATATGATTGGTTCAGAAATATCTCATCTGTTCTGATTTGTCCCAAAATTCCATAGCAGGCAGTTTCATATATCACCAGCATTTCCATTTTCCAATCACTCAAAAATTCCTTGAAGCCAAGTCACAGGTGTCTTTACTTCCACTTGACACGGAGATGTTAACCAAGAGTGCTGAGAAGAATTATTTGACCATAGTTCTGTCCAGGTGTGGGTTGCTGCCGGCATTACTGCTGCTTTGGTGCACACACAATTTTGCGTGAGTGCGCTAAATTCGCATGTGCACCAGAGGCGCAGTTGCCCAAAAATAGGTCTGCACATGCGCAGAACATTTAAAAAATGAAAAAAACCTATCACACCAACTGGGGAACCAGTTCAGACATGTGACAGGACTGGGTCGCTGCCTGTTATGGCGATCCAGGCCAGCAAACCACTACCAGTTCGGCCGAATCGGGCCAAACCAGTAGGAACCCACCTCTGGTTCTGTCCCACGCTACTGCTGTACCTATGATAACAAAAACAGCTTCGCCCCCCACTCCATGTAAAAGGACAAGAGATCCATTTACTCTCCACTCTCATTCCCTTTCTTAAATCATATTGCGTGCATCTGTCTGGTTTTATGCAAAAAAATAAATAAATCTGTGAAGAAACCATGCTGAAAAGCCACAAACCAATCACTCTATTTAAAGGGCTTTTGCAATAATAGCACAGGTCTAGAAGTTAATGTGGGCCAAAAATGTTCATCTACGGGGGAATGAGCTCTGCACAACAGCAGCATTGTAGAAGATTAAATGGAGATGCCTCTAAAGTTACTACACTATGTTCATTTCTGTTTGGTTCTGTTGCTGTTCTGTTTAGTAGATATATGAACAGGGAATTGTAAGCACACCAGTGGTGAGTTTCTGCTGGATCGCACTGGCTCGGGAGAACCGGTTGGTGAAATTTACCGATCCGGTGAGAGGAGGTTTGACCGGTGGACCCAGAAGTAACTTCCAGAACGCCTGGCCCGGCCCTGTCACTCGCTCGCCCTGGACGTCCCATCACAGCTCACTCGCTCCCCCGCCCGTCCGCACTAAACTAGCCCAGCTCACCGCTCACTGATTGGCTGGAGCCCAGCCAATCAGTGAGCGGGCTGGAGGCGACCCATTTAAAAGCATGGTGTCAATGGCCAACATTCTTCTCGTTCCCGAGCAGCTGTCGTATTGCGCTTGCTGACCAGTCCTCCCTTCACTTCAATTCGTCTTCCAACAGCTTGCTGCTCCCCTCAGGTAAGCGACTAAGCGCGAGGGGGTGGCGGCGGGAGGCTAGCTTATGCCAGCTTGTGGCTTTCATGAGGGAAGGCTTCAGGCCTTTCCTCGCGAAAGCCGCGAGCTGGACTATGCCACGTGGCCGAAAGCGGGTGGGCGGCGGTGGCGGAAGGCTAGCTTTTGCTGCGTGGCCAAAAGCAGATGGGCGGCAGTGGTGGCAGGCTAGCTTTCGCCACGTGGCTCAAAGCGGGTGGGCAGCAGCGGCGGCAGGCTAGCGAAAGCCGCGAGCTGACGTATGCCACAGGGCAGAAAGCAGGTGGGCGACGGCAGCAGGCTAGCTTTCACTTTTGAAAGCTGCGAGCTGGTGTACGCCACGTGGCCGAAAGTGGGTGGGCAGTGGCGGCCCCGGCGGCAGACTAGCTTTTGCGGCTTTCGCTAGGGAAGGCCTTCAGGCCTTCCCTTTTGAAAGCTGTGAGCTGGTGTACGCATGTGGCCAAAAGCCCCCCACCCCCCCTCCAGCCTCGCCTGGCTGGCTAAGCCTGCCAGGCGGGGTGCCTAGCTAACCGACAACCCTTGTCCCTCCCGGACTAGTTTACCTGTCCTGCTGCTTCGTTGCCTGCCTGCTCCCTGCTCCCTGCTCCCTGCTCCCTGCTCCCTGCTCCCTGCTCCCTGCTCCCTGCTGCATCCATCACATTGGAGAGCTGCTGATTCTGCCTGCTGGTAAGTCTTGCTTTCTGTGTCTCTCCTTTGTGCAGGTTGTTGGAGTAAAGTGGTGATGTGATGGTGCAGAAGACCGGCAAGCCAGTGATCCTTCCTCTGTACGTCTTTATTGCTGGGTGTGCTCTGTGCTGGGTTCATCTTTGAGATAGTGAAGTGCAAGCAATTAAAGTCCTGCTTTCTGTGTGTCTCCTTTGTGTAGGTTGTTGGAACAAAGTGATAAGGTGATGGTGCAGAAGACGCAAAAAAGAACAGTAATTTTCCTTTTCTATTAATTTGTATGCTTGTTTCATCCTAATGCAGTGCATGCAATTAAAGTCTTGCTTTCTGTGTCTCTCCTTTGTGCAGGTTATTGGAGCACGGTGGTGAGGTGGTGGTGCAGAAGACCAGCAAGGCAGTAACCTTCCCTCTGTAAGTAGCTGTCTTTATTGTTTTGTGTGCTGGTTTCATCCCAATGCAGTGCATGCAATGGAAGAATTCATTTCTGTGTATCTTCTTTGTGCAGCCCATTCATTGGAGTCAGTGATACTGAAGACTGGCAAGAACAGTCATCTTCCTTCTGTAAGTAGCTCTTTTATTGTTTTTGTACTTATTTTAATCTTATTGTAGTTCATCAATTGTGGCAAAGAATACAGTGACATCATCTTGGCCGCTCCCACCCAGTCACATGACTGCCAAGCCACTCCCACCCAGTCACATGCATGGCAAGCCACTCCCACCAGGTCACATGGCCAGCAAGCCACTCCCACAAAACAGACCACACCCACAGAGTAGGTTCCAAAATTTTTTGAAACCCACCACTGAAGCACATCCATTAGCTGCATAGATCCAACGGGTGGGTCGGTAGGTAGCACTAGGTAAGTGTGTGTGTGTGTGTGCCTTTGTCCGTGTGCAAACATGTACGTTCATGCTGGAAGGCCAAAAGAGACAAAATGTTCTGCTTTACCTACCCATGATTTAATGTCAGCAGCAGGTCCTTAAAAGCTTTGAAATCGTAGCATCAAATGTTTCTTGTTCAAAAACAATCTAGTTAAGAAACTGAGGAAAAAAATTCCACCCTCATATGCCAATCTGGATGGCTTTTAATGTACCTAACCCTAACCCTATATACAAGTAGTCCTCGATTTACAACAGTTCATTTAGTGGCCATTTGAAATTACAATGACACGGAAGAAGGTGACCGGTGGCCATTTTTCACACATACGACCATAGCAGCACCCCCATGATAAAAATTCAGATACTTGGCAACTGATTCATATTTATGAAGGTTGCAGTGTCCTGGGATCATGTGATCCCCCCTTTGCAATCTTCTGACAAGCAAAGTCAATGGGGAATCCAGATTCACTTAGCAACTGTGTTACTAGCTTAATAACTGTAGTGATTCATTTAACAACTGTGGCAAGAAAGGTCATAAAATAGGGGGCAGAACTCACTTAACAAATGTCTCACTTAGCAACAGAAATGTTGGGCTCAGTTGTGGTTGTAAGTCGAGGACTACCAGTACCAAGAAGGGCTGGCATGAGTTTAAAAAGATTGTGACTCTCTAAGATGGAGAACTCTGTGTTGCAAATTCCACCAGGTTCTCCCCCTCCTACCACACACCGACAGAGACACAAACACAAACATACAAAACCCATTGCTCCAGATGGATGAAGTGCTTAGGGAAACTCCAAACTTTGTTCCTTCTTCTGTAATGCTAACAAAGGATTTCCCCAATGGCATGTTTTAGAAACAGTCTGAAGAAGTACAAAAATGTTTACTCTGCCTGGATCACACCCTATTTTATGCTGACTTTTGAGGAAGGGAATATAGATCTATTGCTTTCTGCCTTTCTTATGGAGTAACTCAAAGGTTAGGGTAGTAACATAGTTCCTACCAGTGGTGGGTTCCTACTGGTTTCAACCAGCTCGGCCAACCCAGTAGTGGTTTGGCGGCCTGGGTCGCTGGAACCATCAGTGACCCAGGCCTGCCATACCCCTGAATCAGTTCTCCGGGTGGCACCATAGACGCTGCCATCTTGTTTTTCACTTCTGTGAATGCGCAGAACAATTTTTATTGCACGGGCATAAATACACATCAAGCATGCATGCGTGGAGCACACCCACGAGAGAACCAGCAGTAGTGCCTGCCGGAACCCACCCCTAGTTCCTATCCTATGTTTCTGTCCTATATTCTTGTATTTGCTCAGAGTTAAACAGCCATACAAATTATGTTTAAATTCAATAATAAACTTGTATTTCCATACATTTGTTCTCCTATTAAAAAACTGATTTCTCATACCTTTCACAAGAAGAATTGTTAGAAAGATCATCTCGAAAAATGGGACAGAAAAGACTTCTATCTTTTTTTAACAAGCCTTGTTCATCCACAGAGAAGATTCTGGCAGAATAAACCCTCTTTCAAGAAAGATGTCCCTTAGATATCTTCTTTTTCTGCAATCAGATTTTTTTTAAAGAGCAATGTACTTCTGCTCTTTCAGTTCCTAGATTTTTTACATTGGCTGATAAGAGCGAAGAACAGGAAATCCAAAAAATACACAGAATGTATGGAATAATTTGAGTTCTGGAGTAGAAGACAAAAATTTAGATGGATTGTACACATACCATGTTTTATCTTTTCTAGAACTTCTATTCAAAAGAGACATAACTTTGAGCAAAAAAAAAATGATGTTCCTTGGTGTACTGCACATTCTAAGCCCAATCACATGCTACGGTTGATACATCTACAGTAGATGGAACCTCTCTAAATGTGGAAGCCATTAAAAATTCATGGCAGACTAAGGAGAAATGACTAAAGATTCCAAGAATCACATCACATGGGGATGGATTCCTAGAATAATATCACGTGGAGATATTCAAAAGTACTCATAGGTAAATCATAAATATAAATAATAATAATAATTAAATAATTTAAAGAAACCCATTGCTCTGAAATCCATAGAAGTCGGCTCAAGGGACATATTCATTGGAGAAAAGCTAGCAGTTTTCACTGATTCACTGATTTGCCTAAAATTATTTTTCTGGAGAATTGGGAGACTCTCTGGAACTATATGGAAGGCACGTAGGGCAGGGAGTGAGGAAAGTGAGTTTGTTTTCCAGGTAGATTTCCTTATTAGGTTTCTTTTATGAAAAACATAAAGTAACCAACATTAATATAACACTTGGTATGTCAAGGAACTGGATTAATATGTGCAAAAGAAAACTGGCATGCTGCTGAATTAAAATAAGGTCTGAGGGATTTGCTGGTATCATATATGCTGAACCAATCACAGCAAATTATCTGATCTAGATCTCTGGGATCGCTGAATATTTTGAAAAGATCAGGGGGTGCTAGAGCCAGTGGAAAGGAGATGTGATTGCCTCTGTTCTGGCCCATGATCCCGTCAGCTCAGACTCTCTTCTTACCTGTAAAGAAAGATCTGCCCTTGCCAACGGATTCTCTCCCTATTTATAATTCACTAATGAAAAAAATGGAGATTACTTTATTCATTGCTTCATTCATACTTCATTCTTATAATAATCACTCATGATTTCTAAATTCTATCCAGGAAAAAGGATGTACTACATGCCATAATGTAAATCTATGCCAGGATCCCCCACTCCCTCCCTGTACATACATACGTGTGTGTGTGTATGTATGTATGTATGTACGTATGTATATGTAAAAGTTCCCTTTGCACATGTGTGCTAGTGATTTCCGGCTCTAGGAGGTGATGCTCATCTCCATTTTAAGCCGAAGTGCCAGCTCTGTCTGCAGGCGTCTCCGTGGTCATGTGGCTGGCATGACTAAATGCTGAAGGAGAAACAGGAGCTCACTCCGTTATGCAGTGCTAGGGATTCGAATTGCTGAACTGCCAACCTTCTGATCGACAAGCTCGTATATACATATATACATATATATGTACGTATATACTGTACGTACATACGTATATACGTACATACGTACGTACATACATACGTATATATATTGCCCTCATTCAATTACATAGCACTGAATTGAATATAGACTTAAAATCAGTGGTCTCTGTTATATTTAATAATACCGAGCAGAATACCAAAATGGCAGCCTTTACCTGTAGCAGTATTCTTCCCCTCCTTCACTTTAGCCACTCCTTTCTATAGCTTCCAATTACGTAACCAGGAGGTGGAGATTCAGATTGTTTGCTTATTGGAGACTGTTTTGTTTAAAAGGTAACTGATATTCTTCTACCTTATTTAAGCTCCATTTAATTCAGGTTCCCATCTGCTTCATTTTGATTGTGTTTTGAAAATGAACATAAAAATCACTCTTTCTGCCAATGGAACTTGGGTTGGGGAGTGGGGAGGAAAATAATCCTCAACTATGCAGCTGGCACAGTTCCACCCACAAAAGAAATCCATTGATCTGTCCTGATTCCCAATCCTTGGTCTTTCAGAATGGCTCATATATTCATAAACAAGCCATTGAACAAATGCATGCATCATCTTTATTGTTCTTTATAAGCCGGCTGTTGGCTCATGCTAGCTTCCAGTATGAAAAATGAATGAACTTACTCCCATGTTTGCCTTATCGCTTAGCTCATAATTGTTTTGTTTGGAGCAGGAGGAGAGACCAATATAAATATATCTGCTGTTTTGTCATTTCTAAAGCTAATACATCCTTTTCTCTGAGGCATATTCTCCTGACTTTGGTTGGGACTTTTATAACTGTTTACTGTTGGAATCCATCTTAAAGATATTTATTGCTGGATCTGATGTAACCTAGATGGCAATATCAAGGCACCATCTTTCTACCAAGCCTTGGGAAAACATCAAGAGTTTTGAGTTATATATAAAATATTAGAAGCATATATAATAATCAGTTCAATAAAGACAAATATATTACTTTTGCAGAATGGAATGTAGGATTAGAGGCATAATATAGGTAACATATTGGAAACTATGTTCATTATACTTAAAGTTTAAATCCTGAATAACATAAATAAATTGCAAGAATTCATACAAGCTATTCTTACAAACACTGTCTTTATAATCTAGTAAAGCTGAAACCCTTTTCCATAAATCCCATCAAATTTAGTGAAACCCACTCCTGAATATTTATTTTGCTTATTTAAAACATTTTTTTTATCATTCATGCTAATTTTTTCAGAATCCTGCAATGGCTTAACCCACACACCTTCCCCTCTTTCAAGAAAAACGTTTTGATTTCTGCTTTTTTCAGCTCCTCTATAAGAGTTGTTGTTTGCAGTGGAACAATTAAAAAACATGAGGGTTAAACATTAATTTTCTGATTGTTCTTAATCATTGTTATAAATATGCAGTACGTGTTTCTTAACCTTGGCAATTTTGAGATGTATTGAATTTAATTGTTAGAATTCCTCAATCAACATGGCTGTATGTCTTGATAGTCGTAAAGCAAGTCATCATGTGACCAACCCAATTGTATGAGCTTTTTTGCATTGTTAAGTGAATCGCCCTGGCCATTAAGTGAATCTGCACTCATCATGTCAACTGTCCCGTTTACCATTGGTCACGTTTGCCAAAAACCAGGAGTAAACACTGGGTTTTGACAAAAATATTGTAAATTGTGGTCAGGTAACCATGGGACACTGGAAACAGCCATAATTGTGGGCTGATTCCTGAGTGCCCAAAATGCGGTCATGTGACCATACAGAGGAGCCCAGGCATCAAAACTTTGAAACTGAGTTATAAGTATCTTTTGAGTAGTCTGTCATAACTTTGGGGGAGGGGGGTCCATTGTAACTTTGACTAACTGTATAACAAAAAGAGATAGAAAGAACTGGGTTCAAACTTGGGAAGTGTTAGGTATTTAAATTTAGTAGCTGGAGCAGTGGAATTGTGCAATGAATCAGAACACATGGTTAGAGTTGATTGGTTGAAGAGTGCTGGCTCCTGCGTGAGGCTGCTCTGTGATTGGTCACTGTGGGTGCGGAGGGGGAGTTTCCCTTTTTCCCCTCTTTTTTCTTCTGTGTCCCCCGTGTGCTCTGTGATTTACCTCATGATTTGCCTGTATCTTGTTTGGTGTATATATAGATGTAAAATATATTCATTTTTATAAAACTACAAGTTTGTGTCAGAGTCTCTGACTTCATTTGGATACCTGATGCACAATTCCCTGACAGAAAGTTAATTGCATTTTCGTATGCTTGTTGTCTCACTACCTAGATGTGGAACATTGAACTTACAGAAATTCATAATGGGCCAGTATTGCTCTTTGGTGTTCCCACTTTGATAACTGTAGCAACAGCACTTAGTGTCAGTGTTCCAAATATCATCCAAAATAAAATCAGAGTCCAAGGCAAAGTACTGCTCTAAGTTCCAATTTATTAAGAGAGACATGTTGGCACATCTATGGAAAACCCGAATCTTGAAAGCTTCCTGGGTTTTCCACCCAGTTGAAAGTTCATGATCTTGCCCCCACATCCACAAGTCCATCACATGGTCCAATCTTCCACTGCCATGCTGGCAGTTCCACCCATCCAGTTCCAGTCAGGTGCAGAGGTGCGGAGACAAAAAATGACTGGGCTTCTAGAAAGGAATGATTTATTTCGACAACAACACATTCTACTCCTTACTATTCCCCCTCCCAATTACCCCACTAATGAAACAGCATAGTAAAATAATAGAGAGTGTGACACGCCAAAGATCCTAAAAAGAATATGACTGCACTTAGACTTGTATGTCATTTCACAGTGCTTTACCGCCCTCTCTAAGCAGTCAGTCTATTGACCCCAACAATCTGGGTCCCCATTTTATCGACCTCGGAAGGATGGAAGGGTGAGTAAACTTTGAGCCTGTTAGATACTAGCTACAGTTATAATGGTTTCCACCAAGGTCCTCTGTTCCGGCGGGGACAGAGGTTTAATCTCATTGGTCGAAGGGTCTGACAGCTCCCTATAAAAGGGCTGCTGTCAGATTCAACCTTCGCTGGATTGTACATACTTGTTCTGTTACAATAAAGAGCTGTTGTTGCCTTTAGCCTGAATGTGCCTTTCCATTTCCCGATCTAACAGAGCCGGTGATGTTCGAACTGCTGGAAGTGAGCTGAATTAGCTTGCAATAAATACTGCATTCTAACCACTGTATCACCATGGCTCCTTGATTTTTGCAAGACAGATTTTGTATAAACCAACCAACAACAACAACAAACAATTGTAAAGAAAATAAAAAGTGCAGCAACACTTCTAGAAAAAAACATGTGCTTTAGGAGAAAACCCATGTATTTGAAATAAATACGTATATTAAGAACTCTGTGATTTACAAGAAGGACCCTTAAAATGCATGAAATTTTAAACATGAAACATTGCATGCAGTTTCTTAAAACATGCTTGAAGATTCAGCTGATAACAAGGCATAATATATTTATGTACTGATGTGTAAAAAGTTGACAAAGGCAGTAATGCACTCAATCTGTCCATCCCTACTCTGAAAAGCTTGAAGGTTAAGGGCCAGGTGCAAACACACTTGGCTGATGAACCCTGTGCCTGCCTGCCTTCACTAGGTGTAGAAGACACAGTTTTTAGGAGCCTTGGAACCGGATGGAAAGAGGAATTGCTTCACATGCTAGACATAGATTGCTTTATCTTCTTATTGTTTTATCTGCTGACTCTCTTCAAATAAAGTTTTGAAACTGAACCACCTGTCAAATGTGTTTATAAAAGGAGAAAGTGAGATGAATGAGTCTATCATGAATAGCAATCTCTATTTAACAACCTAGAATGCATACAGGAAGGAAAGAAGGAAGGAAGGAAGGAAGGAAGGAAGGAAGGAAGGAAGGAAGGAAGGAAGGAAGGAAGGAAGGAAGGAAGGAAGGAAGGCTGGCTTTCATCTATCTCTGGACACCAGGGGGAAGATGACATACCACCTGAGTAATAATTATTGGTTGACACCAAGTACATTGTAGAGGAAAAATACTATTTTAAGGAACCTAAATCTGTGTTTATGTCTCTGGGCAATGACAATTAGTGAAGCAGGCTTCAAACAGTAAATAAATAAATTCCCAATGCTGAAGGTCTTTGTTTTCTTTCAGTTCCCTATTTTCTTTTCTTTTCTGGAAACAGAGAATGAGAGCCATTTCAGTAAGTGCCATGCTAAGCATCAACCCCGAATTCCAGTATCTAATGCTTAGTTCACACTTTCTCCTCTCTAAAGGGCAAAAGAAAAGGAGCACATAGTACTCAGTTTACAACTTTGTAGGTATTGCATTCAAGATCTAATTATGGAAGTATTATGAACTATTCTCCAAGGCACCTGAGGGTAGAACAAGAAGCAATGGGTGGAAACTAATCAAGGAGAGAAGCAACTTAGAACTGAGGAGAAACTTCCTGACAGTTAGAACAATTAATCAGTGGAACAGCTTGTCTCCAGAAGTTGTGAAAGTCCCAACACTGGAAGTCTTTAAGAAGATGTTGGATAGCCACCTGTCTGAAATGGTATAGGGTTTCCTGCCTAGGCAGGGAAGACTTCCAAGGTCCCTTCCAACTCTACTATTGTATTGTATTGTATGGAGACTTTGTTTATTATATTTATATAATATTCACTTGTACTATAATTTAAATAGATGTGTCATATATAATTCAGTCTCAACAAAGGGACATGCAAAAAATAAGCCCCTACTGACGGGTATATGAAATTTCAGCAAAGCCAGCAGGCAAAATAAATGGCTTGCTTTTAGGTTTTGCTTTCCGCCCCAGGCGTCTGATGGAACCAGATAGGTTCCAGGCGGAGCTTGGGCCACCTCCTGCAGACCTGTCCCGCTCCCGGGCAGAGGACCTGGTGGCCGCGTGGAACAGTGCGGCTGCCGGGGCCTTGGACCGGGTTGCGCCTTTGCGGCCTCTCCGATGGCAACGATCGACTCGGGCTCCCTGGTTTAACGGGGAGCTAAGGGCGATGAAACGCCACAGGAGACGCCTAGAGAACAAGTGGAGATCCTCCTGCTCCGAATCCGATCGAACACAGGTAAGAGCCTACTTAAGGACCTACCTTGTGGCAATAAGGGTGGCCAAACGTCAATATTGTGCCACCCTTATAGCGTCCGCAGAGAACCGCCCTGCCGCCCTGTTTCGGGTGACCCGCTCCCTGCTGTCGCAGGGACAACGGGACCCCCCCATTGCAGGGCAGGGCAGAGGAGTTTGGTGAATACCTGCAGGATAAAATTGATCAGATCCGGAGGGGGTGGACCCACTCCAGTGCTCCAGGGGGGGCGTCCGAGGCTAGTCTTGAGATTCCACGCTGGGAGGAGTTTGACCCTGTTGTCACCGAAGATTTGGACAGGTTGCGCGGGCGACTACGAGCCACCACATGTTTATTGGACCCGTGCCCCTCCTGGTTGGTACTGGCTTCCTGGGAGGGTTCACGTGGCTGGCTACTGGGACTGGTGAAGGCTTCGTTGGGTGAGGGCCTTTTACCAACCGCCTTGAAAGAGGCGGTGGTGAGACCCCTGCTCAAGAAGCCTTCTCTGGACCCAATGGAGCTAGCAAATTATCGTCCTGTCTCCAACCTTCCTTTTTTAGCGAAGGTTGTTGAGAGTGTGGTGGCTCAGCAGTTCCCGCGTCACCTGGAGGAAGATGATTATCTAGACCCGCGCCAGTCCGGCTTCCGACCCGGTCACAACACAGAGACGGCCTTGGTCGCGTTGGTGGATGATCTCTGGAGGGCAAAGGATGGGGGTTGTTCCTCCATCCTTGTCCTATTAGACCTCTCGGCAGCTTTCGATACCATCGACCATGGTATCCTATTGCGCCGTCTGGAGGGGTTGGGGATCGGGGGCACCGTATTGCGGTGGTTCCGCTCCTACCTCTCTGGCCGGACGCAATGTGTTTTGACAGGGGAGCAGAGGTCGACCCCGAGGCCCCTCACTTGTGGGGTCCCACAGGGGTCGATCCTCTCGCCTCTCCTGTTCAACACATATATGAAACCGCTGGGCGAGATCATCCGTGGTTTTGGGGTGAGATATCATCTGTACGCTGATGACACTCAGCTGTATTTTTCCACCCCAAACCACCCCAACGAGGCTGTTGAAGTGATGTCCCGTTGTCTGGAAGCCGTGCGGGTCTGGATGGGTGACAACAGGCTCAAGCTCAACCCCTCCAAGACAGAGTGGCTGTGGCTTCCGGCACCCCGGTACAACCAGCACATTCCATTGCTGGCCATCGGGGATGAACAATTAGCCCCGGTGGAACGGGCACGCAATTTGGGCGTCCTCCTTGATGCCCGGCTGGCTATGGAAGATCATGTGGCAGCCGTGGCGAGGGGGACATTCCACCAGGTTCGCCTGGTGCGCCAATTGCGACCCCTTTTGGACCGGGAGGCCCTGCACACAGTCACTCACGCGCTGGTGACGTCTCGCCTGGACTACTGTAATGCTCTCTACATGGGGCTCCCCTTGAGGTGCACCCGGAGACTGCAGTTGGTCCAGAATGCAGCCGCGCGGGTAATTATGGGGAGATCGAGGTTCTCCCATATAACACCGATCCTGCGCGAGCTGCACTGGCTTCCTGTGGCCTACCGGGTGCGCTTCAAGGTGTTAGTCACCATCTTCAAAGCGCTCCATGGCACAGGGCCTAGTTACCTGCGGGATCGTGTCCTGCCCCATACATCCCTGCGACCCATTCGCTCACACAGAGAGGGTCTCCTCCGGGTGCCATCCTCTAGAGATTGTCAGAGGACAACAAGGAGTAGGTCCTTCTCTGTGGCGGGCCCTACCCTTTGGAACGACCTCCCCCCAGACATTAGAACAACAACCGATCTCCGCTCCTTCCGCAGTAAACTGAAGACCCACCTGTTTTGGCTAGCCGGCCTGGCATAATTCGACAACTTTTCCACCCCTAGGTCATTTTTAATTGTCAATTTTAGTTTTTAAACTATTAATGTTATTTATTGTAATTATTTATTTATTTTTTACCTCCTCTGTATGACACTGTGCTAACTGTTGCTTGTGTACGTCGCCCCGAGTCCCTGTGGGGAGAGGGGGCGACTAATAAGTTTAAATAAATAAATAAATAAATAAATAAATAAATAAATAAGGTGGTGTATTACAAAAATATGGATTACCAACTAGCAAAAGTTGTACATATCTGGGACAAGGGTTAAAATGGAAGCAGAAACCAAGATCATATCAATCTATTTTAGTAGAATATTATATACTGCATCCCAACTGCCAGAAGTTCTCTAGTATCTCAGGTAAGATGTTTCCCTCCCTCCCTCCCTCCCTTCCTTCCTTCCTTCCTTCCTTTCTCCCTCCCTCCCTCCCCCCCACATACATACATACATACATACATACATACATACATACATACATACATACAATTTATATGGCTACCCATCTATCAAAGAAAATATTGAATTTGCTGCAAGGGCACCAGCATAGGGCAACTACATCCAGTGGTGGGATTCAGCCAGTTCGAGTGAACCAGTTGTTAAATTGCTGCCCCTCCCTGCCCTGCCCCTCCCCGCCCCATCCAGCCACTATTGGCCTTGCAAGCCTACCCCCGTCGGATCACCTTGCCCTGCAGCTGGTCCCATAGACCTGCATCCACCTCCTACCTGGATGGTGGCTGCCTACCCCTGTCGGATCACCTCACCCTGCAGCCCACCGTACCTAGGCCAGTCTTCATCCTGAGCGGCGATCCCAACACCGGTCCAGTGGCCCAGAAGCCAGGCCTGGCTATGGCATGCTGCCCTCGCCTGGGCAGCTCCAAAATTAAATGCTTCCTTTTCTTGCAAGTATGTATAAACATCATTAAAGGGTGAAATGACGAGTGAAGGAGAAAGGAAGTTCTGTAACCAGAAAAACTGAAAATGAAAACAATATATTCCAGTTAAATTAGAAGTGGTTCTTTGTGAAGGATCTGTGAAAGTTTTGGAATATTGCAATAAGGCCCAAGAAATAAAAATAAAGCAGAAAGATTTAGTTAAAAGAGAAGAGAAAGAATGGTAAGACATCCACAGACTGCTTCGAAAATGCCTTTCAATTTTGTTTTCATTTACAATGGATTGGAAATATTTGCTTGACTATATGCTTTAATGTTCAAAAAGAATACTCTTTATCAGTATAAGCAGAGATGTATTCTTCAAGCTTTAGTGCATTTTGCAAAAATCATTATGAATGCCGCTGTAGAATGCCAGGCTCACCAAAAATGCAATTTAATGGAGAGTAAAGTAAGATTTTACACTTAGGCAAGAAAAAAAAACCAAATGCACAGGTATGAATAGGTGATGCCTGGCTCAACTGGAAGTAACTGTGAGATGGATCTGGGAGATGGAAACTTATCAAACAGATCCAATGTACAAATAAGAAAAAAATCCCTGACAAGGAGAACAATTAATCAGAGAAATGGGATGCCTTCAGAAGTTGGGGATATACCATCACTGGAGGTTTTTAAGAAGAAATTTGTCCATAATAGTATAGGGTCTCATGCTTGAGCAGGGGTTGGCCTAGAAAACCTCCAAAGTCCCTTCCAACTCTATTATCCTTCATAAATCTCTCCATTCAGTCTTACCAAGAGAATGGTGATAAACAATACTTGGAAATGTACACCAGATCTTCTGATAGCAAAATCTCATCTTAATATCAAGAGGAAGATTACTTTGAAAAAGCTTCCTCTCTCACCATAAGAAGCAAGACAAGGCGAGGACTGGCTGAGAGGAGAGGGGTGAGGAGAGGCCAAGCGAGGCGCCCCTCGATGTGAGTGACATTGAGTTGGCCACGTCCACCCAGTCACATGACCGCCTAGCCACGCCCAGCTATGCCCACCCAATCACATGACCACCCAGCCACGCTCACCCAATCACATGTCTACCCAGCCATGCTCACCCAGTCACATGATCACCCACCCATGCCACATAGCCACGCCCACATAACCTGCTGTTACATTATTTGAATCCCACTACTTACTATATCTGTCTGCCCAGAAGTAAATCAGACTAAATTCAGCTGACACGCATGCAGGTTTATAGTTTTAACCTACTAATTCACTATGGATAAGAAGCCACAAAACATTTCTGGTCAACGTTAACCAATGTAATATTTTTGAGAAATCAGACAGTTTCAAAATGGTGTGTTTCTTCCTCCCAGTAGCTATAAGAACGTTAATACATGTCACTTAAATGATGCGCGGAATCTCTAAAGCGTTACAAAAGTATCCGCTATTTTAACCCCAGCAGTCTCCTAAAAGGTCAGTAAGTAAGTACAACCTGCAGTTCTGAAGTGTGCTTTCTGACTTTTCTTCTTTTCCCTTCCTAAGTGCGCAGTTAAAGTTACAAGCAAGGTGAATAATACATCTGTGTGGTAACCATGGTAATCAGCTGTATTAACAATTTTAAATGACAGTGTATCTGCCAGGACTTCACAAAAGAAGACAAACCCTTGAATAAGCCTTGACGATTTTTTCCTTTTCTGCCTAATTGCAGACCTAGTTCTTGGAGGCAAGTCCCATTGAAGTAATAGAAGTTGATGTCACGTAAGTATTTTTGGGATACACTGTTAGACACCCTCAGGGAGGCTTCAGTGGCTTTCATTTGAAATTAAACGGCCTGGCTATGGGGAAAAAAATCTAAAAATTCAAGGCTACTTAACTTCCTTTTTCTACTTTTATCTTAACGCACTCTTTGTTTTGCTTTAAGAATGGATATGACATTGGATCTCTCTCTCTCTCTCTCTCTCTCTTTCTCTCGGTGTGTGTGTGTGTGTGTGTGTGTGTGTGTGTGTGTGTGTAGTCAAAAATTTGGCAGAACATTATGTTCCAACTCCTTCTTCCCCAACTTGGTTTCCAGATGCATGGCAACTAGAACTCACAATCAACACAAGCCAACAATTTTGGGGCTGCAGTCATAAGATACCTGGAGGGCAGCTAGTTGAGGAATAGCATGAAAATACTGGAGAAAAAAGCTGTCATGAAAGGTCCATATAAAGGCAGAATCACTTAGTTTTTGTAGTACAATAGAATGATCTTTGAGGTAAGAAATCAGCCCTGCTCCAAGTCAATGTTTTGGTGAGTAAAGTCCATATTAAATCTGAATTATATAGTAAATGTCAATAGAATTTCACAGGGTACAAGATTTCCATGTTCCAATGTGCAAGCTACAACTCTACTACATAATTTTATGGAGCAGAAAGTTCAAGTCGATGCAGGATCCCAATTAGAATTCTGTAATGACATAATCTCAAGCTTGCATGATATTTGGAAATACTTACTTTGTTCTCCACATAGATCTAATGGCCTCGTTTAACTTTTGGTGAAGTGTCAAGTCTAATAATTTCTTGAATATAGCATAGCAAATATACAGGCCTAAAGTCAATCTGTCATAAAGAAAAACTCTTTAGGCTAATAAAACTCGTGGATATTGGATACTGAAGATCTTCTTGATGGTCAGAATGGCCTTGAGTACAATTTCATTGCAGAGGGCTTCCTCTGATAAGGGATAATTTTACCAATGTCTCTTTTCCCTTACATTCTCCAGAGGCCTGCTCCAGATATTTGCAGATCCTGTAGAAGAGAGTTGAAAGGGGAAAAAAAAGAGTAGGTTAACATTTATTTGTTTGTTTGTTTGTATCCTGCTTCTATTATTTTTACAAACAACTCAAGCTGTGAACATAAAGTACATAATATTCCTTCCTTCTCCTATTTTCCCAACAACAATCCTGTGAGGTGTATTGAGCTGAGATTGTTCCAATTGGGCAGAGACTGGCCCATAGTCACCAAACGGCCTTCCTTGGTTAAGGTGGGACTTGAACACACCGTCTGGTGCCTTAACCACTAGACCAACTGGCTAAATATTACCTTCCCCTTCTTTACAAATAGGCTCCACTTCCCTAACTGAAGAAAGATGATCTATACTCTAGCTATCCAAAATTTATATGACCTTGCATTTGAATTAATACCCGCTCCATGATTAAGAACCGATAGAGAGAAAAAATTAAAATCCTGTGCAATAAATGTGTGTGCTATATGCCTACTATATGTGGGTATGAAACTGGGAGAGATTTGTACGCATATAGGGGTAAATATTAGGTACTATATGTTCACTGTCTTGAGATATTTATAAAAATAATAAAGGTGGGGTTGTTGTTTTAAAAAAAAGGCTAAGCTAAGCAACAGAGAACCTCTTGGTAAGCTATAGGAAGTGGCAAGAAATTACCTCACCAGACTGCTTCTTATTAAAAGAATCCTGCCTTGTTCTCATTAGCAGCCATTTTATAAGAATATACCTTCCCATTAGCAGCCATATCTACAAAATATAATAATAATAATAATAATAATAATAATAATAATAATAATAATAATAATAATAATACTTTAATTTATAGACCGCGCCCTTTCCTTGATAGGACTCGGGGCGGTGTACAGTCATATTAAAACAATGTGGATACAAAAATATAGATATACATAGATAGACGGAGGAGGTAGGATATACACTGTACAGTAATGGATTAAAATACGAATAAAAGTTAAAATTACCCTTAAAAATACCCCAAAATAAGATGTTTGCCAGGAGGTTGAAAGTGGGACTATAAATCAGCTAGGCTAGCTAATTGGAACAGGTGGGTCTTAAGTTTCTGTCGGAAGGAGCGGAGGTCGGTAGTAGTTCTGATATCGGGGGGGGAGGTCATTCCAGAGGGTTGGGCCCATCACAGAGAAGGCTCTACTCCTGGGCGCCGCCCATTGACACTGCTTAGTGGACGGCACCCGGAGGAGTCCCTCCCTGTGGGAGCGAAATATATACAACATCCCTCAAAATGATAAAAGCTACAGATCTGGCTATCATGAAGGGACCAAAGGGGGAAAATCAGAGTTGTAACTCAACCTTGTAAGAGGTTAAGTTGTCATTCAAAACCATTATCGCTCAGTTCTCATTGCGTATTGTATTACACCGTGCAATAAACTAGTATGCTACTTTGATTTTTTTTTATATTAAAGGTTAAAGGTTGACAATAAAAAATATCCATGCAGAATTCATCACAATACGACAGCTAATATGTGCCAGATCAGTGGTTCACTCCATTAAGATGATTTTTCCTTTGTTAAAAGTTTAGCCTTTTTCTGCCTATGGAATGAACAGGCCAATTTGGGGCAGTTGTCTTAGGACCAGAAGCAGTATTCAGCCAGTTCTGATAGGTTCTGGAGAACCAGTAGCGGAAATTTTGAGTAGTTTGGAGAACCGGCAAATAGGCTGGCCCCACGCCCGCTGCCTCTCGCTGATCTTCTTTTGTTGCCCTGAACAGGAGAATGGAACTGGAAAGCAGGTTAGTAGGGTGGGAAGAGAATGGGGATTTTGCAGTATCTTTCCTCAAAGCCACACCACGCCCATAGAACCGGTAGTAGAAGAAATTGAATCCCACCACAGTTCGGGACCCATTGTTTGTTTGTTTGTTTGTTTGTTTGGATTTATATGCCGCCCTTCTCCAAAAGGACTCAGGGCGGCGTACAACATTAAAAAACACACATCCCAAAAGTTAAAAAAAAATTAAATCCATATCCAAAAGAGGCGACTCCAACTTTGGCTCAGTGTGACATTATATGACATTGTCAAGCACCCCCTCTTCCTAAATCTAAAATGGCTTTCTTTCTTTAAGGGTGGGGGATGCTCACTTTTTTCCCCTACCAGTTTGGCACTCAAGCCCCCAGACAGCCAGTTACACAGAATGAAAAGGATTAGCGTTTCTGGCAAGATCTCATTGCACAAGAAGTAGGGGAAGGAAGAAAATACTTGTTTTAAAGGCAGTCTCGTTTTTTTCTTTAGGGTGGACATTTAAGATAGATCATCAATGCCGAATGGCTTCTCACTGTCTAAAATCCTGGAGTTCATTGAAAGTGTTTTATAGAATCTGTTTTGTGCCAGCCAACATTAAAATATGTCTCCCTCTGGTGGCCAACTTTATAAACAGATGAGGTGACCTTTTGACCTACCTCATAAATTCCAATTTACAGGAAAAAAGTCAAATTCCAAATAACATCTCTACCCTTCCAGCCTAATACATCACTTTTAATTACAGCGATTCTCATTTGGTTCAGTGAAAGGCAATTTTTTTCCCTTCCTTTTAAAGCAGAAAAGTGCTTCTAGTATTGAGCTGTTGCATTGTATTTTTTTACTTTGCTGCTCTTGTCCACATTAACTTTGTTTTTATCTTTTGCTGTTGTTCTATTTCTCTAATTGATTGGCCTTGAATAGTCAGAACTTATCTCTGGAGTTCTACTTTGGCTTTAACTAGAAGTTAGTTATGATTTCTTATTTATTATGAATGATTATGAAATAGCTTCTATTTTTTTCCAACTGCAAAAGCTACTGCTTGCAAATAATGTAACCAGTATGTTGTAGACATTAGAAATTATAAGTCTCTTAATATATTCCCACAGAAATTCAAAATATAAAAACAGTTGTCCTGTTTCTATAGAAAAACATCTGGCTAATATGTATATTCTCCAATATCCATCCTTCCTTCCATCCACCCTTGTGACTGGAATTAAATTTATTATTTTTTGCACATTTTATGATTTAGTCCTTTTACATATAGAAGAGTCTCAGCAATCAAAAGAGAGGTGGGGGAATGGCAATTGCAGAATCAAAGAAAATGAAGAAAAAAGAGAAGTTAATTAATACAACATTCAATAAACAGCTATGAAAAAAACATGAAATGGAAGATCTAAGAGACTGCAAATAACAATGCCTTGATTCAGCAAACTTCTGAATTCAGAAGTGCAAATAGATGTAATTATTTGTCAGGAGGAGGAGGAGGAGGAGGAGGAGGAGGAGGACAGAGCTATAGAGATAGAAACAGTGGTAGTATTAAGCCGGTTAGAACCAGTTTGAGCAAACCAGTAGTGGTGACCTATGGATGGCCAGCCCAACCACCCTGGTGTATGCTGTCCTATTTAGCCACGCGCATGCATGCAAGCCACACATGCGAGAAAAGCACATTCCCGGAAGGCGCACGCTCATATTTTCAGTGCACGTTGAACTAGTGGTAAAATTACGTGAAACCCACCTCTGGATGGAAATTAAGTTGATATTATTGTGACAAAGAGTAAGAAAGAGGGAAAGAGATTTAGATCAGAGTTTTTGCATTTTACTCTTATGGCCTGGGGAATTCTCAAGATGTGCTGGGCTTCCACTCATGCAATTTCCAGCTGACATAGAAGCCACCAGGCTAGAGAAGACTGCCTAATAGGATAAACTTTCCACACAGCATTACTAAGCCACAGCATGGATAAGCATAATGTTAGTTTTCATTTTAGACCTCGGAACAAACTCCTGCCTGCCTATGTTTAGCAACTTTGCCTTTTATTAAATTTAATCATTTCCCCCTGTGGCTTTAAATTGAGGGCATTTCCTGTTTAAATTCAATTACTTTCCCATTTAGATTGAATGCTGATAATACTAATAATAATATTTTAACTTTGCATAACTGTAACCTGATAAGCGTGAATAGGAATCGTATGGCAATGAAACAGAGTGGCTTCCAAAAATGATATATGAATTTATTAATAAAAAGAAAAGATTTTATTGCAGCTTTTGTGAAAATCTAAGCTGTTTCTATTAAAAATGAAGGGAAGGGAAGCAAGGGAACATCCTTTTCCTTTGGAAATAAATTATGTTTACTTAATTGCAATATATATAAAATCTGTATATTGTTGCTCGAGGTTGGGCCAACTAATCAAATATTAATTCCATAACAACTACATTTGCTTCTATTCCCATAATTGCATTTGTGATATTCTATCCTCCTCTACAGTAAAGGTACCCCTCAACCTACAACCACAATTGAGCCCAAAATTTCTGTTGCTAATTGAGACATTCGTTACCTGAGTTTTGTCCCATTTCATGACTTTCCTTAGCACAGTTATTAAGTGAATCACTGCAGTTGCTAAAATAGTAATACGGTTATTAAGTGAATCTGGCTTTCCCATTGACTTTGTTTGTTAGAAGCTTGCAAAAGGAATGACCTCAGGACACTGCAACCATCATAAATATGAACCAATTGCCAAGCATCTGAATTTTGATCATGTGCAATTGACGGTAAGTGTGAAAAATGGTCATAAGTCACTTTTTTCACTGCCATTGTAACTTTGAATGGTCATTAAATGAAGTGTTGTAAGCTGAGGACTACCTGCATTTATACAAATCAAACCCAAAGGGAATCAGGACTGAAAAGTGAACTTTGAAACATACAAAATCCAAGAGCTGAAGTAGAAATTGTCTGTCATAACTTTTTTTTTTTTGACTAAGATAAGAAGTCTCCATAAATTCCTCTTCATCTGGGCCAAACTAATTGCCAACCTGATCAGGAAAGTCAGGAAAGTTATTCAGCAATAAGAACCTGATAAGGCAGCCTGAGACAGAATTCAGAAATTCTGGTCACAATGCCAATAGATCCTGGATATCTTTAAGGGTTCACACTCCAGACTACCATAACCAGATTTCATTTTGGGATCTAGCCTCCTCCAAAAAAAAATATATTTCTTTCTAGCCAGGTGGCTATATGAGTTCCTAAAGTTCCAAAGTAATTTTTTTATTATTATTTATTTAATTAATTAATTATTATATTTGGAAGCCACCCATCTTCCTCACAGAGCAGTTCTTGGTGGTCGACAAATAGACATGAAGACATAAAACTTGTTTATAAATATTACAATAAAAAAAAAAACAAGAATACATTCATTAAAGAGTGCTAACCAGCCCCATAGCTGCATGATCATCTATAAGCCCCAAGACTCACCTTTTGTAAGTGCTTGAAGACCTCGCTCTGATGACATCAGAGCAAGGTCTTCAAGCACTTACAAAAGGCGAAGAAAGGAATGTTGCTATGGCTAATCCTCCACTACTCCTTGTTATTCCCCCTCCCGTTTTCCCAGGCACTACATGTGGCAAGCGTAAAGCTCCAACGAAAAAGATGGCCTCCGGGGCTGACACTCTAGCTGCTTTTCAACTTGGGCAAATCCTATATAAGGAAACTTACAGTAAGTTATAAAGAAAACAGAATGTAAATTTGCAATTGAATTAGCTTAGTATGTGGCCATCATTGAAACAACTATTATTATTATTATGTGTACCCTTCAAGTCATGTAGATGGCGGAGGTTTCTTTTATCGTAATGTCAGCTAAGTGTTAAGAACAGACAGATCAGCCCTTTTCTGAGTTGCCTCTAAGTTACTTTTTGTTTTCTTAATTAGTAGTTTGCTTTGTTCTTTTTCTAACGAAAGGACTAATTATGAGCTCTTTGCCACCAGAAGTGTTCTGTAGATTCCCTCTTTTCAGAATTAGAACCCAACCAATTTGACATAGGTCTCTTCCAAACTACAGGTAGTCCTTGACTTATGTCCATTTAACAACTGTTTGAAATTACAACAGACTCCCAAAAAGTTATTTACAATTTAGATTCGAACTTCTGATATTTACCACTACCACCAGAGATGGTATTCTGCCAATTCAGACCAGTTCACTCAAACCGGGAATGGAAATCACCCAACCGCCTACCCGCCTACCCGCTGCGGCTCTATGCTGTCCTATTTAGGCACTTTTTAAAGCCAAAGTGCATACACAGAAATCTGAACGCATGCGTGGACAGGGAGCGTGCACTCACATTTGCGAACCGGTAGGAAGTAAGTGACTACTACCCCTGACTACCACCCATGGTCACATGACATTTTGGGCACTCAGCAACTGGCCCACAATTGCAACACCCCACAGTTAGATGATCAGAATGTATGACTTTTTTTTTTTTACCAAAAACCAGTGTTTATTTCTGTTTTCTGGCAAAAAAATACCCCAAAATGAACAATGGGCTTGCTTAACAATCATAGTGTTGGCTCGATGACTGTGGAATTTGTTTAATGACTGCTAAAAAATGGGTAACAAAATCAGGCGTAGTCACTTGGTGACCTGCTTAATGACTGTCATGACTTATAACTGAAATGGTTGTAAGTGGAGGACTACCTGTACCACAACCTGTTTCAATCCAATCCATTCCTTTCCTTACTGCCATGAGGCAATCCACACCACATGCAGTTGAGCAATAGGACATACAAAAAAAATGACATCCATGCAGTTTCCTCCCATCTGTGAACAGTTCCATTTAGCTTTTAAAACATCTGAACATTCACAGTAAGGAAAACTGCAAAACTGTGAAGACACCATGCCACTGAGGCTGTGTTCTCCTTCTCAGTAGAGAAATGATAACATAAAGCAATAGCAACTGAATGTCTATGGAAATTGGGAAGAGGCAGAATTAGGCAACAATTCTGACCAATGCAAAAACAACCCAATAGAGGGTTCTATGTCTACTGGAAAAGTGGCTGCTATGCATGTCTCATTAAACCATGATAAATCTCAAAATAAATAGGCTCAGCTGCCAAACATGGGATCATACCACTGGTGAAATCCTCTGAAGTCTGTTACCAGTTTAGTGAGTCTGCTACCAAGTGCTCACTTTGCTGAGACACGCCCGCACAGCGCTAAAAAAGGAATATTTGCAGGAGTCTGCAAATGTAAGTAGAACACTCAGGAGGGGGGAATCCGCTGTGCCACACAATTTAGATTAGCTAGAAAGCAGGAATTCTGATGATTCTAGCTAATATAAATTGTGTGTCACAGCTGATCGTCGGAAATACCCGTTCGCCTGAACTGGTAGCATTTTTTTTACTACCGGTTTGGGTGAACCAGTCCGAACCAGTAGCATTTCATCCCTGGATCATATGGTGTAAATTCCCATATTTGAATGAAAATTCTTCAATTTTCCTACTGGAAAATTTCCAACTGGAAATTCTTCATTGTGTTGTGGAAATTGAGAACTCAAAGACCAGCTCTTTGCAATGCAAGAAAGTTTATTGCGCAGGTTCAAACAGCTCAAACAGCATATGGGGGTTTGAACCCCGAACAGTCTCAAGCAACAATCTTATATAGTCATTTTGACGTAAGCATACACGTAGGCATATATTTGCTAAATTGGTAAAAGGGAGAAATGGAAAGATACAGAAGAGGTCAAGAATAAAAATACATTATGGAACATTAACATCTGCTAGAGAAATACGGAACTATCCCCTGTCCTAGACAGATAGCAGGATACACCCCTCATGATCTGTCTGAACATAAGACAAAAATATAAATGTCTACAGCTAAAAATATAATGTCATGCCCCAGTGATTTCACCCTGCAACTGTTTGTAACTATCTTTTTTCCTTGACCAGTCTTTGCATTGTTATAATGAACCAAAGTCTGAACCAAGATTCAGGGCCTGTCTTCCCTCCTTCCTTAATTGCAGTTAGACATCCTAAGTAGAATATTCCATGGTCAAGATATAATAGCAGAGTGAAATCTGCAGGACATTATGTTTGAGAAAACTGAGCTAGTGCATATGCACTTGGAACATTTCCTGAACTAAAGCGTGAGAGGGAGTAAATGTAAGAGCAGATATAAGAGATACAGCCGCTAGATGCTTATATATACTAAGATCTGTGGATACTTCAATCCTTCGGCCTGAACATCTTAGATTGGGTCAGAAGAATTGGTGGTCCTCCAATTGGTTTAAGTTCTGGCCAGCATGGTCAACAAATAAGTTGGGAAGAAATTGAAAGTTAGCAGTGGGTTAAGGACCCATAAATTCCAACCAATCCCAATTGGTTGGAATTAGTTAGTTTGATTGATCCCAATCAGACTAAATAATGACAAGTATGTTAATAGTTTAGCAAGTTAAAAATAAACAACTGCACTCATTTGGGGAAGAAAGTTCTGTCAATAAATAATCATCTTATGAAGCCGAAAAGGCTTTTCAAGATTACAGGTGGTAACCATTTGATTGTTTGATTCAGGTTATCTCTGGCATGTTGGACAGGAGATTGGCCGAGATTATTCTAGGAAGGCACTATTCTGAAATGTTGCTGCTGTCCTCAAGGTTTTTTTTTCAGCCAAGCATGATGTTCAAATAGTTGAGATCACTGTGCTTATAATTGTTTATGAAGTAAATAAATCTTAAGGATAAGGCAAAGGTATACTGAAACAGATGGAGTTTGGTAACCATCAGTAGGAACCACAATTAACTGCACAACTGATCCCACTTCTGCCTTTCATCATGTTATTTATACATTTTAAAAAAGCAAAGGTGCAGGATAATGATTGAGAATTTTGTCAGTTTGTGCTAGAATATCCATGTTATTATTACTTTGGGCAAAATATCCAGCTGTGCTGATTGGTATCTAACATTGAAATGGATACAACAACAAGGTGTTTTTGGCAGAGGAACATGGTGCAATGCAAAGACAGAGTACAGGATGCCTCTTAGATGCATATGCTCTTCAGTAACAAACAATGAACAATCAGGCTGACCTGCCTCCCTCCCGCTCTCCCCATGGCCAACTACCACCAACTTTGGGACTATGGATGATAGGAAACATATGAAAGAATTCTCATAGGCAACATTCTGTGACACAAGACCATTATGTTGCAAGACCCAACGGGGATAAAATGATCGGGTTTGGCTGGAGTTGTAACTTGTCCCATCTGAACAATGCCAAGTTAAGAAAGTCTGACCTCAATAAGTCCAGAACTGCAGTAGGACAATCATATCTTGCATTATGAGTTTTGACCCACCATCATATCTCTGCTAATGTCCACCTTTAAAACATTTAAGGTCTAATATATGCCATGATCAGGTGGTAATGTGAAAAAGATACAAATACAGATGAAAATTCTACACAGGACACAATTGGCATATTAGCATTTTTATTCCTTTTTGGGGGAGTGGCTGCCCTTACTATGTCCCTTTGAGTTGGACATACTACCATGTGGCTGCCATCAATAGCAATAGCATTTAGACTTACAGTATATACCATTTCACAGTGATCTGCAGCCCTCTCTAACTGAGTTAAAGAGGCAGCATATTGCCCCCAACAAACAGGGTCCTTATTTTACTGACCTCGGAAGGATAGAAGGCTGAGTCAACCTTGAGCCAATCAGGATCGAACTCCTGGCAGTCGGCAGAATTAGCCTGCAATACTGCATTCTGACTACTGCGTCATCACAGCTCTTTTCAAGGTATATTGCAGAGAATACTGTTGCCAAATTGAAATGGTAAAATATGCATATGAAAGTGGGTTTTCTTTTTTTTTTACAGAAAGAAAACAAGCAACACCCTCTCCGGATATAATTTGAAACAAAAGATCCTGAATGCGAGGGATTTGCAATCAGAGGTCTAGTAAATCACACAATAAGCTTTGCAGACATTGCTAATGCACCAGTGATCAGGGCAAGACTGGTCCCCTTCACAAAGAAAGAGGAGAAAAGAAGCAGCCCTACAGTTCAGCTTATAAAACGAAGCTCCATCTTTTCTTGTCTATGAGCCTTTGATGGGAAGAATAATGTTGTCTGTGTCACTAACCACAAAATCAAATCAGAAAGGTGACTGACATGTAAGCCCACTTCAGTGTTACGGAAGAATGGGGAAAAAAGATCACACATACAGTTGTTATACAGCTGGCTGTATAGTACAGCAGCTAAGAGCTCAGATTCATCTTCTGCCCAAATTTTGCCTCTGGTTCTGTCATCAGTTCACTAGGAAACCTTAGGCTAGATTTTAGTTCTCAGCCTCAGCCGATATACAATCTGGGAGAAAGAATACACATTGACTTTATGTGGCTGTGCTATGGATTGTAGGCTAGTACCTGCTAATATGTTAAAAAGCTCAGAAGTACCGTGCGCGTACTAGGTGTGAGTTGCTTCATGTCAGATTGACCAAAAAGAGCATTTTGGCTTTTTTCCTCTACAACGTTTCAATTTATAGAGAGGCGTGTAAGTTTTTCAGAGGACCAGATGGTATCAGAGGTTTTGCTCTCTTTCCTGCCCTCACCAATCCCAGCAATCTGTTCTCTGTATACAATATGTTCATAACTTACCCTCTCTGGCAGACACTAGTCATTTTTGAAGATATGCGTGTGTATGCATATGAACCACCTGTCCTCCCTCAAATTGTCATTTTTATTAAAATGCCTTCTATGGTTTTTTTTCTGCAAGACCTTCCCTGGTTGATTTGTATCTCTTCTTTGGAGTCACCTAGGATTTTGCCTGCTACTCACAAGGAGTTCTTGATTTCCATGCTTCCTAAAAGATCCCTCAGTCTAAGGCTTGAGTTACATTTCTGCATCACTTCATGGCAGAGAACGTATGTGTCTACGATTTGGAGATGGTTGCCCAGCTGTTTCATTTATACTTCTGCAAATGATAAAGTCATTTGAATATGCCTGGCCTTCTACCAGTGGTGAGATTCAAATAATTTAACAACTGGTTCTCTGCCCTAATTTTTATTTTATTTTATTTTCTTCGAATTTCTAGACCGCCCCCTCTCCCGAAAAGGACTCGGGGCGGTGTACAGTCCACACAACAAACAATAAGTATCAAATACAAATATAAATACAGATATAAATACACATAAGGAGGAGGTTAAAAATTTAAAAAGAACTGTACGGAAGAATATAAATCTGGTTCTAAAAACCCTAAAATCAGTTAAATTTAAAACCGTACCCTATAAATAACCAGGTAAGAATATGTTTCCAGGAGGTAACAGTTGTCACAATTATAATTATGCCAGGCCAGCTAATCGAAACAGGTGAGTCTTCAATTTTTGTCGGAAGGAGCGGAAGTCTGTGGTGGTTCTGATATCGGGGGGGAGGTCATTCCAGAGGGTTGGGCCCATCACAGAGAAGGCCCTACTAATGACCAGTCGGGTAGGCTTGGCTCGGTGATCATGTGACCGTGTGGGTGTGGGCAGCTCAACGTCACTCACGTCGATGGGTGCTTCGCCTTAGCTGTTACAAGGTAATAAGGGTTAACCAGAGGGGCAGTTTCTGTAAGCAGGGCAATAAAGATTAGGCTAGAAATAACATCAGAATGTTTCGTTGCCGTCTTCCTTACAGGATCAGCCCAGTAAAGTGGAAAAACAAAAGGAGATTTCTTCCAACAACTGGTTCTCCAAACTGCTTTGAAAGTTAACAACCAGTTCTCCCGAATAAGTGCTGAATCCCAGGAAGCCAGATCAACCAATTAGCAGGAAGGACACGCAACTCCACACAATGCATAGTTGAGATTTGGGAGGTGTGTACACTGGCCTGTCTGCAACCTGCATTTACCCATCAACCCCTTTGCAGTGTAGGTATGCATTGACACTTACACACAGTTGTTGACAGGTTTAAACCAAGCTTAAGGTGTGAAGCCTACAGTGATGAGCCACATTGTCCAAAGATCAAGGATTATATCTTCAATGTAATTTATCATTTTCTTTAAATGGAAATATCAAATCCTCACCCCGTAAGATGAGACATCTGTTAAATTTACCATGTCTTTTTAATCTTCTCCTGATCTTTTTTTTCAATAAAATGAAGCAGAAGTTGCAAGACATTTCAATTATAGGGAACAATAGTGGCCACATTTAGAATGCTGATGTGCATATGTGCATGTGTGTGTGTTTAAAAACAAAGTATAAAATTAAAATTAGCATCAAGTTTCTGGAAGTTTTTTGAACCACTTTTCAGAAAACTTAACAATAATAATCTCTCTTTTGCTTAGCCTTTCCTTCTCTGGATTTCTATTACAATGTGGAAGAAAAACACAAGGCAAATGGAAATGCTGCCCTATTTATTTACTTTTCCAGTGTGTATGAATATCCCGTTTCTCCGAAAATAAGACATCCCTGGATAATAAGCCCAATCGGGCGTTTGAGCGCATGCACTAAAATAAGCCCTGCCCCGAAAATAAGCCCTCCCCAAAATATTGCAACACAGCAGCAGCCATGAGGTGACCACGCTCGCCGCCTCTTGCACCTCAAAAATAATAAGGCCTCCCTGAAAATAAGACCAAGCACTTATTTCAGGGGTCAAAAGAAAATAAGACCCTGTCTTATTTTTGGGGAAACACGGTATATTCTCAGAAGAGGGACATGGCTTAACTCATGTTTACCTGGTGATGAAATTTGAGTTTAAGTAGTCTTAAGCCTAGCTGCTGGCCCAATATGAAATTTCTTTTTCTTTTGTATAGTCGATATTTAAAATATAGTGATAAGATATTTATTCCGCACAAGAAAGGAGCAAGCTTTGGAAATGATAAGCATACTCCATTCCAAACATTACTTGTCTTATAATCTTCTGAAGATTAATCTGAGTTTGGTATATGAAATAAAGATGAGAGTTTATAAATTAATATTTTCTGGAGAAATACAGACACAGAGAGAAACACACAAACATACAAGTACTGGCTTTGTTTGTTTTTTAATATCCTCTTAAAAATGTCATATTAATGATATGAAAAAAATATGACACTAAACATCATGTAGAGCCCTTGGTGGTCTCTGAGTTTGGTTGTTTGCTTGCAGACAGTTTGTTATCAGACTAGATAACAGTTTCAGTGCTAGAAGGGAGTGGGTTTACTTATTGGTTATGTGCAGTAGCTTGCCATGTCAGTGTTGGTGGGAGTGTTCTTGGTAATTCTTCGATTAAGCTGTTGTTTACTGCTTGATTGTTTGTCTGAGTTGGTAGTTCTTGACTGCGGTGTGGTTTACTGCTTGACTGTTTCTCTAGTACTAATCCTGGTGTTAATCTCTGCTTGTCTGGGTGTTGTCTGATGAGGAAGTATTGTGGTGTTTTGGTTTCTTTTTTAGCTATATAAATTATCTCTTTTGAGTGGCATTTAAATGTTGTTTACCTCTATGTGCCTGTTGATGGCTGATTTGTCTGAGTGCCAAGCTTCTAGGAACTCCTTAACATATTTGGATTTAGCTTGCTCTAGGAAACTTACAGATTTCCAATTGAAACTATGGTTAATTCTGTCCATGTGTTGTGAAATTAAGGCATTTTTATTGTATCTTCTGACTGCTAGTTGAGTGTTCATGAATGCGCTCTGCTAGTCTTCTGCCTATTGTCTTACATAGTGGCTGTTACAGACCTTACACTGTATGTTTTAGATAACTACTGTTTTTTTCTTCTTGGGCTATTGGATCTTTTAGTTTACTTAAAATATTTCAGAAGGCTTTAGTTGGTTTAGTTTATGTGCTATGATGATGCCATGTGCTTGTAATATTCTGTTAGTTGTTTCTGAGATATTTTTGATGTATGGCAGTGTTATCTTTTTCATAGCTGCCTAATGTTCTTACACAGCTCTTCTTGTGGGAGTTTGGGTTGTTACTTTGGTGGTGGAGCACTTTGCTCCCATTTCTCTCTGCTGATAGGGATATCTGGGAAGGGTAGTGTTCTGCTTTTTCTCCTTCCCAAAGTGAATCTTATTCCTCTGAAGATATTGATTTCTTCATGTGTCTCCTTAATTGTTCTTTTTTCTATTATGACAAAGGTGTGGCCTAGATCCATATATAAGACAGCACTCAATTCCTAGACAACTAGCGATTAATACCAAGATTACCCCTAGACAGTAAAGAACAGCCTAATCAAAGACCTACCATGGAGAAAACATCCATCACCACCACCAACACATACACCAAAATGCTGTGTGTATAAACAGAAAGCAAATCACGTACACTTCTAGCACTAAAGGTGTTACATTGTCAAGTAATGAAACATCTGCAACCAAACAACCAAGCTCAGAAAGCACCAAGGGCTCCACATTTCAACCCTGAGCTGAACTGCTGGTTCAGAACCAGTCCTTTCTGCTGGTTCTATATATACTGACTCTGAAAAAGATCAAGTGACAGAAAACCATTTTCTAGAATAAATTGTTGTAGGCATAAAAATACCATTGAGCCTCCAAAAATTACAAGCAGCAATGGAGTACTTAAATATTCTCTAGAAGAATAGCTGGATTTAATGTATAGAGTATTGTGGCGCGCACACAGGGATGCTATGCTTCTTTCAAGTTCTATGTTCACTAGATAAACATTCACCAGGCCTCAATAGCTTAGTTGCTTGTATTACATAAAACGATTTCCTTTACTGAACATTTGCTCTTCATGCAGCATCAAGTCTAATCTTTTTTGGAATAAAATAACAGGAAATGGATAAAACACCTTTTCAACCTACAGTCATCAAATTCCTTCAATCTGTCCAGAGGTGGGCGTCACGTACTGTAACAACCGGTTCGCCCAGAACCGAAAATGCGAGCGTGTGTGCAGCATCAAGAAACTGGTGATTATATAGGATGGGATAGCGTCAGGGCAGGTGGGCGGGCCCAGCCGCTAGTCAGGACTACCGGTTCTCCTGAACTGGTCCAAACCGGCAGCAGCCCACCTCTGAATCTGCCCCTCCAAATACTAAGCTGGTCTTGCTTAGATTTTACATAAAACAATTTCTTTGGGGTATATGTTTGCTCTTCATGCAGTGTCAAGCCTAACCTCTTCTGGAATAAAATACAGAGTATAAACAAATCCAACCATTCTGCTGCTGCAGTCATCCAAAATGACTATTTAAATATAAGCGAAGACACTAAGCTGCAGTGTGGAACCAAAAGACTGCACATATATATGTTCTCTGGTTTTTATTTTGCATCCTTTCTCCATTCCTGGGTGGCTAAAGCAGCAGGGTCCATACCTTTGTCACTCCATTTATCTTTTGTTTATAAGATGGATGAACAGTCTTTCAATTGTTAACCTACTGCAACAAGTATCTACAAAGAAGTGATATGTTAAATTCAGCCAGGAAACGCAATGACTGGTGAAGCAAAGTGAGAATTGTTTAATTGTTTCTATACCAAAAATATCATTTTATTTCCTAAATAAATGTTTTTTTACTCTAAGTGAAAAAGAAATCTTCTGGGGTAGTCCTTGACTTACGACCACAACTGAGCCGGGATTTTCTGCTGCTAAGTGGGACATTGTTAAGTGAGTTTTGTCCCATTTTACGACCTTTGTTAAGAGAATGACTGCAGTTGCTGAGTTAGTAACTGGTTGTTAAGTGTATCTGACTTCCTCATTGACTTTACTTGTTGGAAGTTTGCAAAAGGTGATCACATGACCTTGGGACACAGCAAGGATCATAAATATGAACCAGTTGGCAAGCATCTTAAATTTTGATCACATGACCATGTGGATGGTCCTCAAAGATTGTAACTGTAAAAAATGGTCATAAGTCACATTTTTCAGTGCTGTTACCTTGAATGGCCATTAAACAAACTGTTGTAAATTGAGGACTACCTGTATTGAGAAAATGACAAAAATTCCCTGGAGATTTAACTGACAAACGGGAAGCCAAAGTAGCTGCAGATCACTGGAAAACAAACAAGCAAACCGGAATTTTCCTTCCCATCAAATAAATAAATAAGATCTTTTAAAATATTGAAAATTGGAGGACATAAAGCATTAAATCTGAGTAGGAATTTTAAAAGCGGGATACTTTTCCATTTCTGATTCCATAATATTTTCAATGAAAACATAACACATAGTGTCAATATAAGATTCACATGATGTGTTTGCTTTTGCAATGCAGCTTCAAATGAGAGTCAGTTAAGTGCATCATGGCTAACCAAATCAGTAGGACTTGCAATACAGTATTAATTGTTTCCATGCCTCAAAATTGGGGGAGGGACCTTTGTACGACAGTCATAGTAGGTAGATTTAAAGCCCCTTCTTGTCAATGCAGATTCGGCAACATGTATGATTGAATAACTATCCTATAAATTTCTATGTTTTAATTTTCTATGCAGATTTAAGAGGATTGCTTATTTCCTTGACTACATTCTATGACATTCTGTTGATTTTGTTTTTGTTTTGTTTTATTTTGTTTTACTTTAACAGTGTGAGGCTTTTAAGAGCCAAGGTGGCACAATGGTTAGAGTGCAGTACTGCAGGCTACTTCAGCTGATCGCTAACTGCAGTTTAGCAGTTCAAATCTCGGCTCAAGGTTGACTCAGCCTTCCATCATTCCGAGGTGGGTAAAATGAGGACCTAGATCCGTGATGGCGAACCTATGGCACGCATGTCAAAGGTGGTACATGGAGCCATTTGTCAGGGCATGTGAGGTGTTGCCCTGTCAGCTGGCCAGCGCGCATGCACGCGCTGGCCAGCTGACTTCGGCCTTCTTTTGAGGCCGTTTTTCACCCTCAGGAGGCTTTCCTGAAGCCTCCAAAGCCTGAAAAACCAGCTATAGGAGCAAACTGGAACTTCAGGAACAGACTTCCAGTTTGCTCATAGGACCATTTTTCGCCCTCCAGAGCCTTCAGGAGGCTTCCCTAAAGGCTCCGGATGGCAAAAAACGGACCTACGGACAAACTGGAAGTCACTTCCGGATTGGTCATAGGGCCGTTTTTCACCCTCCGGAGCCTTCAGTGGCCTTCAGGAGCCTTCCCTGAAGGCTCCGGAGGGAAAAAAACTGGCCTTACGAGCAAACCAGAAGTGATTTCCGGGTTCCCCATAGGGCCGATTTTCGCCCTCCAGAGCCTTCAGGGAAGCCTCCTGAAGGCTCCAGAGGTCGAAAATCGGCCCTATGGACAAACCGGAAGTCACCATTCCCGAACTTCCGGGTTCCCCATAGTCCATTTTTCGCCCTCTAGAGGCTTCAGGGAAGCTCCTGAGGCCTCCAGGGGGCGTTTGGGGGGAGGGGAGGCTGTTTTCGCCTTCCCCAGGCTCTTAGAAAGCCACTGGAGCCTGGGAAGGGTGAAAAAACCACGGCTAAAGTGGGGGAGGTTGCTAATCGCGTGCATGCACGCACACCGATGGAGTCGCGCGCATAGCATTATGGGTGTGGCACACTGGTGTATGATCCCCCTATGCTCCCCCCACTTTTGGCACAGCAGCCAAAAAAGGTTTGCCATCACTGACCTACATTGTTGGGGGCAATATGCTGACACTGTAATCCGCTTAGAGAGGGCTGTAAAAGTACTATTAAACAATATATAAGTCTAAGTTTTGTGGTCTTTTTTATGCTGTTGTTGCTGGTACGTTACAAATATTGAGGGCAAGTAGTTTTGGATCTGAATGTATTGTTAAAAATGAGTGTATTCCTGAATTTTTGATTTTATGCTCTGTGAACAGGGATAGTAAATATATTTTTCTTTTGAAGTCCAAGGAGAGCTTGTATTAAGCACTCTATAAAAATCAAGCCAAGACATTATTAAAGTCCTCTTGACAGTAACCAGAGTCTTAGTCTCTAGCAACCGGTAAATTACATGCTAGTGATAAAACTTGTACCGAGTAGAAGATAAGGGATATTAAACCTCAGGTTCAGCCTCAAGTTTCCCCACTTTGGTCTACTCTAAATATGGACTCTAAAATATGGACTTCAATTCCCAGAATTCCCTGGCTTTGATTGTCACAGACGAGAATCCTGGAAACTGATGTTCACACTATATAAGACATCCGGCTTGGGAAATGTGGAAGGTGTTTCCTGTCACCCACAGTCCTAAATATGATACCAATGCTGTCCTATTGGGCAGGATTACAGTTCCTGCAAAGGGCTATTAACATTGGAAAACTAATAACATGCAAAATAAATTCTGGGCACTAAAACCTACCTGACAGAACCACTCTGTCTGACTTGACATTCCCAGATTATAAATCTCTTCTATTAGGAAACTATGCATCTAAAACAAGCAAACTCAATTTCTAAGGAAGTAGAGAAGACTAATCTTCAATATACCTAAGACTGTTTCCAGTCTGTTAACTTTTATCTGGCATATAAAAGAGAAGAAGGATAACTATTAACAGCCCCACTTTCTTTTTACAGGCTTTTCCTGAGAGAGAGACCCAAGATAAATTTTAATCAATATATTCATTTAGCTGCTGTGCTATCCTAAAGACACTTCAGCTGTAATACAGCCTCCCCAATATGGTAGCTAGCCAAGTGCTTCACCATAAATCACTAAATCTACATCTGCAATTTAAATAAACTATGGAAGTATCTAAGCACAACTGGAAGGCACAAAATGGGGAAAGCAGTTATAATTCTATAGTATTAGGAATGATCTCTCCCTCCCAAAGTAGAAAATTTGATTTCAGCTTAGAAGATTTGATCTGAGAGCATCTTTCTTCACCATTTTACAGCTCTCTCTGTCTCTGTCTCTCTCTTTCAGTTTTGATGGATCTGGGATAGTTTTGGAGATTACATATACCAATTCTCTCCCACCAACAGAACTTTAGTTTTATTGGAGAGTCTACCATTCTACCACCTTTCAACCACAAGAGATGGGATCTAACTCCAACTGAATCTGAGTGACTTTGTCCACCAGATAGCATGAATATACCTCACCAAAGCCGTGTAGATAATTCTGTGATCCAAACCTCCGCACGTCACTCTAAACAGGGCTGGTGGGGAGCTACAATGACAGATAAAAACAAGATGGAGAAATAGCAATGTATCTCTACGTTGGCAGGACCAAATCGGGGATCTTGCTGACATTCAGCCAGATTCATTCTTTGTCTTTCTTCAGTGGTCTTCATAAATTGTTTCCAGCTCCCAGAGCTCCTCAGAAAATAAAGGTGCACCTCAGAATCAGAACCCAGAAAGCAACCACATACGAGCAATACAGTCGAGGGCCTGTATCACATGTGTTGGAAGAAATGTCCATCTGGGTTCAGTTCCAATTAGGGAGAAAGACACTGGAAACAATGGTGCCTGTTTGGAAAGATGGTTCTAATGGTAGACAGGACCACATGGTTTGAGGTCCTGGGCAAAAAGGGCACATAGGTGTGTGTGAGAGAGATTTATACCCTCTGTTGGGCTTTGAATTTGAGCTTGTATTTTGATTGGTTGTCAGACTCCCATAGGGGAACTCTGTAAGCTGTGCTGAGTCCCAAGCTTGGTTGACTCTTGCTGGGTGATGATGTAATAAAAGGGCTTTGGGATTCCTATTATGGCTCTGCCTGAAGGAGGTAGATCTTTGTTATGTAGACTAAAATGGCCCAGGCCTTAATGGCCCATTGAAAAAGATGGGGAAGAGGAGTTTCTGCCTCCCTTTTAGGGGAAATATTCTGCCCTTTTAATATTTCCTAAAATATTTCATTTTTCTAGGAGTTGGGTGGGTGCTAACTTCCTATTCCTACACATGCCTATTCCAGGCTTAGCCAAAGCCTTGACCAAAGTATCTGATAGGGAAAAACTCCAAGCTCCCTCTGGAATCCAACAATTCTCAGGTCTTGTTGTTTCACTTCTGGCTGATTGTTATTCAAAAAGTTATGTCTGTCTGTCAAGCACGATGATTCCTCTGTAGGAACAAGACGAATTCATGTTGCTTCAGGCCTATCATGGCTTGTTTTGTTTGAAGTTAATGCACAGTGTATTCAACAAACTCTGGATTAGAAAAAAAAATGATTTCCCTTAACTGCTGCCATTTTCTCCTTGCCTGTATTGTTCTGCCGAGACCAGTTTCAGTTCCTGAAACCTTACTTGAGTTGATCATGAAACCCAAAATCAACTTCGGTGAAAGTTTTTAGGGCTAGAGAATGGAAAATTGTAATTTTTCCAGCAAAGAAACTACATTCAGCCGTTAGGCAAGATCTTTCATGACCTTGAGAACTACTGGAATCCAGACTGAAAGTCTGCTTTCTGAACATTTCCTCTGTTGCCATTTTCATAGTTTGTTTGTTCCTGGTGCAACATAATTGTGTAATCAAGACTTTAAATTGATCATGTAAAGCTCTGCTCTCTCCTTCAGTGTATCAGGGGGCTGCGTAGCTAAACCTAAGATCAAAATTATTTTTGGCAGAAGAGAAACTAATTTATTTTCAGTGGTACAAAAGAATCTTTGTCATTTTGACAGTGCCCTGGAACTGTCAAGTTTCTACTGTCCGAGTTAATGGATTATTTTTGAAATATAAGAGTGATCTTTTTAGATTTATGAACAGATTCTAATTCTTATTTTATGTATGTAGCTTGTGCTCTTTATAGGTTTCTATATACAATGTGAACATGATATACAGTACCCATGTACTTGAATGACAAGAAACAGGAAGAATGGCACCAGCCTGCTCAGGAACACATTATAGGAATATACTATATATTGGAGAAAGAATAGAATGGAGTGGAGTGGAGAAGAGTGGATTGGAATAGAATAGAGCAGAGCAGAGCAGAGCGGAGTAGAGCAGAATAGAATGGAGCGGAGCGGAGTGGAGTAGAGCAGAATAGAACGGAACAGAACAGAATGGGACAGAACAGAACAGAAAAATGAGCCTAAATAAAATAAAGTATCTTGAAATAAATAACAGTGCCCAGCTTTTTATCCTGTGTATATTAATTAGTGACCATAAGCCAAAACTGGGAGTGCGCATAGCATGGCAAGCTTGTCAGAAGGGACCCTCTCTAGTTTCTTGGACTGTATACGCAAGGAGGGGGGAATGTACTTTCAGACTTGAACGATTGATATAAGACTTACAAGATAGACCAGACAAGGAGCATTATTAGAAGTGCGGCCCTTGGTACTTCTGAGCTTAGTGGTTTTCTTGCAGAAATTTCATTACCAAACTAGGTAACATCATCAATGCATTAGCTACTTAGTCTGCTAATGAAATGTCTGCAAGAAAACCACCAAGTTCAGAGAGCACCAAGGACCCCATAGTTGAAGCCCGAGTTACAAATATTCTCTTTCTATCAATATGTAGAAGGAATAGCGCTAACTTATTTTAAGGTTACATTAACCAAATCTTGCAAGTTTGAAAGTACTGCAGGCTTTGTCTACCTGTTCCAAGGTTATCCCCACATACTGTTACAGGTATAACCTATCCGGCAATGTACCATAGAATTTGTGAATTGTTTCCCTGGATGAAGAGACCAAAGAGTGGAACAGGCAGAAATAGCAATATAATATAAAACTGCTCAGTTGAATCTTAGCTGTTCCTGAATTAATCTGTCTTCTGCTGTATTCTAGTTCTTGTAACCTGAACTCCCTTAGCCTTGACCCACAGATTTATTCCTGGTTATACAAGATTCACATGGGCAGGGATGGCTGGGGGAATGTGGGAAGCGCTAGTTGAATGCACCCAAAGTGTATCACACACAGGCACTTGAGCTTATATTCTGGATGCAGAACCAACCCCGTGCTACTGTGCTATCTGTGTGCATAACAGAAGAGCAACACGAAAACATTATTTTTCTACTCTACTCAGTTTCATTCAGCCATGTTTAAACTGCCAGCTTCCCACAGACAATATTACTGGAATTTTGTTTCTTTTTTTTCATTAAAAGAATGAAAAGGTTATAAATATGACATGCCTAGAGCGAGAAGGAAAAGGGGGACTTCAAATGGCACACCACAAACAATATGCTTACTATTGTAGTTAAGGCTGTAATCCTCAAATGAAGTGTCGTTCAAATCGGCTTTGTGAGAGAAACAATTTGTATAAATAATTGGAGGGTAACAACCTGCATTATTATATTATAGGCTATGTTCAGATGAGCTGCTTTCTTTCTGTACCTCCAGAAAGGACAAGGGTGATAATTTAACCTGACATCATCTAGAGAAAGGATTTGCTTCAATTCCACATGTCACTGGTTTTCATCCTGGCTCATATTCCTAACCAACGCTTTCATCCTGGCTCATATTTGTAACCAACACATGGCAGGGTATAATTATGATACTGCCTGCAAAACAAAAACCAAAAAGAATTGGATAATTTATTTGTTGGAATCTCAAACAGAGGGTTGGAGAACTGTGGCCTGATTCTGCAGCATTATACCTGCCAACTTTTCTGGCCTTCTTGACGTGGTCTGTAGATCTTTTTGCAGTAGGCCAGCATCATTTGGGTAGCCCTGAATTCACCCTTACTAAGTCTGAAAAGCAAAAGGATATTGTGGGCATCTATTGGTTGTGATTAGACCTCTTTTTAAGGACTGCATCTATAGGAAGCAAGTTTTCTTCTGGCAGGACAGAGTTCCCCACCCTAGCTCCACCTCATAAACCCATTTTGTAGATGAAAATTAAAGATTTCACACAACTCTTTACCCTACTCGCTATGTCTGAGGATGGGCATTGTATTGAAGGAGCTTTTACATTGTGTTCCTTTGTGAGCGGGAATCCTGATTGGCAAAAAAAATGGCTGGAAGATATTGTGGGTCAGTCCTGAACTGTGTAATAAGCTGCCCCAGCAAAACTCTATTTTGAAAGCTGGCACACAAATTCATTTTTTTTAAAAAAATACCAGATTTTCAGGAAGAGCAGAAAAATCTACATTTTATGTGTAAGCTTCATATCTTAATCTCAAACTGAATTAACAGGAAATTATTTTTGCAAAAGGATTGAATGGTCCCCTTTAATTTAGTTTTTAGCTGATTCCCCCCCCCCTATTTTGTGTTATGTCAGGTGTTGGTCTACATGATCTCAGGGCTGTCTTAACGCATGGGCCTAATGGGTACTTGCCTGTGCCCCCCACCCTACTAATCTGCGTATGTTAACCCTTCAATGTAATTTGTATCAGAGGTGGCATTCTGCCGGTTTGCCCTGGTTGGGTCAAACCGGTAATGGTGGTGGCGGGAGGCTCTGCCCACCTGCCCAGGTGTCATCACGGACACTCTGCACATGTGTATAAGGTTCTGCGCGTGCGCACGCTCCCAGTTCCAAACTGGTAGCGAAGGTAAGAGAAAGCCATTCCTGTCTTGTATCTTAAATACAGCAACTGTATGGCTTACTGAGTATTATTGTTTTTCAAGCCTCGTGTATGGTTCAAATGTTTATCATGTTAATTATTTGCTGCTGCACAGCATGTTTTTAATGTTTCAGCACCGATTTTGTTGGAAGTGCCAATAAAATCAACATATGCTTCATTTTATTGACCATTTACATTTTTATTCCTGTGAGTTGTCGTAGGGGCCCAGGACACTGCTTTGCCCCGGGGCCCATAATGCTGTTAACACGGCCCTGCATGATCTCCAACCTTTCAATCTTTTGATTCTGTGCCGCTGCTCCTCTTTTGCTTCATCTGAAAGTTTTCAAGTTATGTGCTCTTTACTGCTATTCTGCTATGACCAGAAGTGGGTCTAAATGAGATTTTTCCAGTCACAATGGCTAGTAATTATTAGTAGGACTTACTGGTAAGCTCTCATTTATTCACCCATGACAGTAATTATGGCAATAAGAACCGTGGTGGCACTGTGGGTTAAAATGCAGTATTGCAAGATAATTCTGCTGACTGCCCACTGCCAGTAGTTTGATTGTTACCAGCTCAAGGTTGACTCAACTTTCCATCCTTCCGAGGTCAGTAAAATGAGGAGCCAGATTGTTGGGGGCAATAGGCTGACTCTGTAAACCACTTAGAGAGGGCTGTGAAGCACTGTGAAGCGGCATATAAATCTAAGTGCTATTGCAAGTGCTAATTCTGTAATTATTATTATAAGATAGATCATATGAAGTATGTCTTTATAGACTTTATAGACTGTTTCCGATTCTTTGGGGAAGTTCCGCCTTCTTCATCTGATAAAAGTTTGTGTTCTTTTCTCTATATTTCCTTATACCATACAGTTATATATTTATTTGCCTCCATGTGCTGCCTAGGGCAGTGTGTGTGTGTGTGTGTGTGTGTGTGTGTGTGTGTGTGTGTGTGTGTGTATTTTGATTCTCATTCACTAAGTCATTCACTCTTCCTTCAACCAAGTCCTGATTTCAGTGGGGCTTGCTCTAATATAAGAAGATGTAAGATTGAATGTCCAGATTCACAAACTATAGTAAGCCATATTGTGATTTTAGTTTTGTCTTAATTTTGGCTTATGCTTACTATATCCTGCAGACCCAGGCAAATGAAATATGGCCAAACCATTGTTAAATAAAGCATAGTTTAGTTCATGTGTAACAAACCATAGGCAATTCTACATCTACTTATCTTTGAATAAGATCAATTACATTCAGTTATGATTGGGAGCATTCATATAGACAAGAATGCACTATTTCTTAGGAATAATTTCCAAAGTCTAAGCAAGATTCATATTTGAATAATATTCGAAGTATTTTTCCATGCATTCTTTTTTTCTGAAGAGATATCCTAAACAGATAGGAGGAGGGCTGTTTATCCAAAAACGCCCCAGTCCATCAAAATATGAACAATACTGGAAATATAGCACCTTATAGAAATATAGCACCCACCTTATTCAAAAGTGGGTCAGTTCCATGGATATGTATGCTGGGAAGGAAGAGGCGGTGGAATTCCACTTGCACACTAAGCCAAGGGCTTTTTATCACATGGCATATGGCAACCATTTGAGAGAACCTTTCTAAAATACTATTGTTTGTTGCTCTACTAAAATTTCCATTGCACTGCCAATAGTGCATCTGCCTACAGAGATATCAGCTGTTTTGAAGGGTTGAATGAAACATACACAAAAAAAGGAGGCAGCACTGACCATGATCATCTGCTATTTTACAAAAGAGAAATCAAATGCTGCACTTCCCTATAATAGGGTTATACCAGATATTTGTGAAGTGCAAATTCCAGGTGACAACTAGGTCAGTGATGGCGAACCTATGGCATGCGTGCCACAGGTGGCACGCGGAGCCATTTGTCAGGGCACACGAGGCGCTGAGTTCACTCTTTTTTTAAAGCCATTTTTCATCCTCCCCAGGCTCCAGAGGCTTTATAGGAGCCTGGGGAGGGCGAAAAGAGCCCCCCACCCCCTCTAAGGCCCTCCGGAGGCTTCATGAGCTTCCCTGAAGCCTCTGGAGCGCAAAAATCCGGGCCTATGGGCAATCCAGCCCTACGGGCAAAAGAGCCTTTTGAAGGTCCCTGAAGCCTTCGGAGCGCTTAAAACGACCCTCCAAGCAAACTGGAAGTCACTTCTGGTTTGCTCGGAGGGTCGTTTTGAAGGTCCCTGAAGCCTCCGGAGGGCTTCCGGGGGCGGGGGAGGCTGTTTTCACCCTCCCCATGCTCCTATTAAAGCCTCTGGAGCCTGGAGAGGGTGAAAAAAGCAAGTAAAAATGGGGGGGGTCGCGCCTGTAGTGTGCGCATGCGCACTGGGGGGGTTGCGCATTGCATTATGGGTGCGGCACTCCTGCACACGACCCCCCTGCGCTCCCCCCACTTACGGCACGCGAGCCACAAAAGGTTCGCCATCGCTGAACTAGGTGATAGCCAAGAATTGATATTTTGCAGTGACCATCCAGATTTTGCGGACAGAGACAATAGTTCTATTCCTTAACTGACTGCAGCATACTTGTTTTATTATTTTCTATGAACAAGATGATCTGCAGTGTATTTCTTTTTTTACTATTTCCAACCAAAGGCAGAAGAGATCATATCTTCGCCTTTCGAATGACTTTCTAAGGTGTTGCACTGAAAGAGAATGGCTAGGGGGATATCACCAAAGATTTATGGTGGAGAAGGGATCTTGACAACAACATTTTTTAAATTTATTTGTATCCTGCCTTTATTTTTACAAATAACTTAAGGAGGTGAACATATCCCACAGACCTTCCTTTTCCTATTTTGCTCACAACAGTAATCTTGTGAGGTGGGGTAAGCTGAGAGAAAGAGAGCGCGACTGGCCCAAAGTCACCCAGCTGGCTTTCATGGCTAAGTCAGGATTTGAACTCATGGTCTTCTGCTTTCTAACCTGGTGCCTTAACCGGTAAACCAAACCAGATCAACACTCTAAGTAGAACTTTCCTGGCAGTGATTATGAATGTAAAATACTCTGCTAAGTTTAGATGGAGGTTGAACATAGGTATAAGGTAAGGGGGCACGCACACATGCGCGCACACACACACAGAGTGTACAGGTAGTCTTCAACTTACAACCATTCATTTAGTCACTGTTCAAAGTTGCAGCAGCGTGGAAAAAAGTGATTTATGACCATTTTCACACTTACTGCCACGTAGTCACATGATCAAAATTTGGCTGCTTGATTACCGACATGCATTTATGACAGTTGCACTGTCCTGGGTTCATGTGATCACATTTTTAGCTCTTCTTACAAGCAAAGCCAATGGGGAAGCCAGATTCGTTTAATAACTGTGTTACTACCTTAACAACTGCAGTGATTTACTTAACAATTGTGGCAAGAAAGGTCATAAAAGGGGAAAAACTCACTTAACAACTGTCTTGCTTAGCAACAGAGGTTTTGGGGTCAATTGTGGTTGTAAATTGAAGAGTATCTGTAGTTTTATGTAACTGAAATAACAAGCAATAATCAGATTCTTTGATACGTTTAGGAGATAGGTTATAATGTTTAGAACTGTCATGTTTAATTGTTCTTGAAATGTTATCTCCTCTTAAACATACTGGATATATTTGTTGAAATCGAAATTTGCAACAGCCATTCGTACTGGATTTTGGCTTCTTCTTTAATTTTATTGATTTTACTGATAATGTACTTAATTTGCATTTTTTACACAATTCCTTTATTTTATAATACAATTTCCCTAAGAATCATTACTAGTTTTATCCATATGTGCAGCATTAGTTTACATAATACTGAATGCCTCATACCTGGAAATTGTTACAACGAAAAAGCAGGCTGATGGTCGAAAGCTTCATCCCAAATATTTAATGTGTTCCGGATTATCCAAAAATATCAGCTGTTACCTGATTGTGGTACCATAAAATACTAAAGAAACCTGATGTTGGACTAAATTATTTGAAGTACAATAAAAAATATTTTGCTGGAAGCTTTTGATTCCTTTATCTCAGTAAGAAATATTCTCTACTCCTCTCCCAGAATTTGATAGATAATGATATTTCTACAAATAATTCCTAGCCATTTTGTATCCTATTTTATAAAAAGCTGTTGTATTCTCAGTGTTCTTATACAGTCAAAAAGTTCACATTGCTTTAGGATGGTATTGGATTATAATTTAAAAGATTCCTAGTAACATGATCATTAACTGGTCACTTAATACAGAGCATTTATATTTAAATAATGAGGTAAATTTATATTACATGACATCCAGCATCCCAGTACTTTACAACCTGTTGGTACTTTGTTTATTGGCAAAGTAATTTTAAATGGTAATATTGTCCCTGTTGGTTTTGTATTTTTCAATTTGTTATCTGTCACATGTTTATTTCAATTATTATAGAAACTTCGCTGCATTATATTGCTGCAAATGACTTTGTGAATTACCTTGGCACCCATATGAATGAAAAGCAGGTAAAAAATATTTAAATTTTGAGAAGTTGCTAACATTAAAAATTCTTAATCTTCTTTAGTAACAAGAACAGTAACCCTAATATTTTTGAAGGCAATTTCAACATCCTAACCACTTTTCAAGAACATCTCAAGATGGTTTACATAGTAAAAACTTAAAAGAGAAAGCAAAACATTAAAACTGACCTTTGTTTTTCAGTATCACAATAAAAACTTTTTCAAATAATACTGAACATCCCCTGCCTACTACTTTGTTACCCAACAACTTGCTGTACAAGTAGTGATACGTAAATTTCATTTATTCCACAGAATCAGGTTTCCTAGTATAAATTTGAAGTAATCACTATGTAGACCAAGATTATGTAGTAGCATTTTACATCTTATAAGGAAGATGGTAGATTTGGTGCATAAGGCTATGCTAATGTTCTTGTGTAGATACACATATAAAAGAAAATTTAAATACAAACATGTAATCATGGTGGGAACAGACTGAGCAGGCAACCTGTGTGCTGTAATTCTATCAATTAGATGCAACCTGTTGATCAACACCTTTAGCATTCGTGACTTACTTTCTTATATTTCTCTGTAAACTCTTAAAATAAAAGGCTGCTGAAATGAAAGAGTGTCTTTGGCTGCCCTTTGAATAAAAAAATATCTTCAGTGAGACACATGGAGACATATAGGAGGAAGGGAAAAGAAAGACACAATCCTTTCATAGGCTACCCCAGTAATGTTCTTACACCACAAAATAATTAACCTCCAAGCAGAGAGATGTGAGAGGGCCATGTCGAAGGGCTGCAAGAATGAAGAAAGAAACTTCTGCTGCACAGAGATCTACTTGCATAATGCTGAATTAATCCCTCTATCCCAGGGGTCACTGTGATAGGCTAAAGCTTCCATGGGTCTCAGAGGACAAATTTTCTGTCTCTGCAACTAGCAACCTGGTTCATTTGTTTGTTTTTTAAACAGAAGTTGCCTAGCTCTGACACTGAAATAATGTACATGCCATAATATGTTCTACCAAGCTATGATTCTTTCCAATAGAATGCATTATACAATTATTTAAAGTCTTTCCAGCTTCAAACGTGCTGTACTGTTCTCATCTGCGTGTCATAGACCATTAACCCTCTACAAATTTTGCGTCGTCACAGCATTTCAGAATTGCCAGGACTCCAAGGTATGTGTTGGAAAAATCAAATCAGAAGGGAACAGAGTCCCCTTTCACAGGATAGAAACATTATCCCAACAGAGGCAAAAGTTTAAAATTAATATATTTGAAAAATATAGTATTATACTGAAAAACAAGGCAACTTAGATTTTTAGATGGCTCTCCCATATCCAAAAGAAAGTTTAAGAGGGAAAATTCATATGTCACCATCATCTCTCACTTCAAAAGTAACTGGTTTTCCTTCCCTGTCTATGTAATATGTCAACTTTAATTTGTCACCAGGTTAACGGCTTGAAACCCTTAGGCTGCATCTTAAAGACCATGTGTAATAATCTCATAATACACCAAATTAGTTTTCTAAGACCACCCAGGCTTTGATGTTGCTGAAGGTTTTTGATTCACACTTCTATAAGTTTGGAGATTTGAATATTGTTCAGAGATTACCATGTTATATATCAAGTCAGCTACCGACTGAGTTTTTCTCATCAGGTTCCAGTTCAAGTATTTGTCATAGGTAAATAAGACTTAGACTAATGAACCATGTTTGATTTTTTTGAATAATTCACATCTGTATTTTTTATTCTCACCCCTCAAGTATTAGAAGTTCAGCGTTAAGACAGGTAATCTACCCAGCAATTTATCAAGCTTTTCATTTCAGGCTACATGATAAAATAACTAAATAATAACTAAAATAATCTCATTAATAATACTTAATAAAACATTTTGTGCCCGTAAACATTGATGGCGCTTTTCCAAAGCCAGTTTGTTTTCTTTCAGCCATTATTGGTCCTTTATTTTAAAACATACTTTTCACTTTCGATCGTTCCACAAACCACTGATTTCCATACTTTCCTTCCCCTGCTCATCACAACTCTGATTGCTATTATGACTGTTATTTAGCATGACTCTTATTTTCAGAATGGAAGAGCACATCTGTCTCTAACAGGCATTCAAGTGTGCTGGTTGCTTCCTGTCCTCTGCCTACAACGTATGATTTGATAAATCAAGAGCTACAATCCACAAATCACTTACTCCGAAGAAGGTCTGTCGCTGCCAACAAATTGCCTCACATACAAGCTTCCAACTTGAAAATATTTTTAATGCTACTTATGTCAAAGGGATTGACACACGTTAAAAGGAAAAAAAGAGAGATGCCCAAAGTTCCCAGCCCAAAGAATTAAGTGAGTTGGAACGTCTAAAATGCAGACGCTTCTAAGTGAGTTTAAATTTCAGCTTGGGGTTGTTGCCAGTGAACACACGTTTCAAGTCTAATATTTCATATTTAATGTTTTGGTATTACAGTAGCTAGATATCTGGTAAAATTGTTTATAACTGGCTTATTAAGAGAAAACCGCTCACTAATTTCAGTGGCAGTCTGGTCAGGTCCATTGGGAAACAGCTATTTAGTGGTCGAAAGGAACTTAAGCTGCCCCTTCTGAAGACGTAAACTAATAAACCCAGTGGGAAGAGTGAATGTTAAGTAAGGACACATAGGATCGGGTTGCCAGTCCTTAGCTCAGGAAACCTGACTACCGTACGTCAAATTCTGGGTTATTTCAGTGGTTGATTTTAAACCGATCCCAAAGTAGCGAGGATCCAAGACAGCCTTGCATAGGGCTCCTCTGTTCCACCGCTCGCGCACGATATACGATACAGGTGGTACTCGCAATGATTGTGGTGATAAAGGTAAATATTACAACCCCTGGTTTTGAATCCTCGGAAACATGAGGAAACGCCACAACAGTGGCTCCTCTCTCTCCCCGAAACGTCGGGTAAAGGAGGAGAGCCTGAGCGCGGTTGGATGATTAAAAAAAAAATACCAGGGAACTGTTGTATCTTTAGTGTCAATCAGGGTTGAGGATGATTGCCATTGGTTGAAATTAAAGGAGGGTTCTGGCGGGAAAAGGTCATGTTCTAATTGGTTATCGGGTTGAAGGCCACCTGTATAAAAGGCTGTCAAACTGGCAGGCTCTGTTCTGTTCTAATAGTTGTGTTATTAAAGCAGTTCGGTTTCAGTGACCACTAGCCTCAGTCATTTGTTCCTTCACAGGGAATACATAAAACTGACGACGAGGATGGGATTTTAAATTCCCTCAGCCACCCGAGTTACAGTTTTAATTATAAGCCTCATAATGGCAGCCATTCCGAGCTTCGCACCTTTCAACGCAGAAAAAGAATCCTGGGAAGCATTCATTGAGAGATTTGATTGCTTCATTCTGGCCAATGATCTTACTGAGGCGACGACTGAAAGGAGGAAAGGATTTTTCCTTAGTGCCTGCGGCCCGGAAATATTTGGCACAGCCAGAGCGCTGTCCACCCCAGCGTCCGTTAAAACTATTCCTTGGGAGGTGCTCCTGAATAAATTAAAAAATCACTATGCTCCGACACCGTCTAAAATTGCGAGAAGACACGTGTTTAGGCAGTGCATTCAGAGGGAGGGTGAACCAATAATTCAATATGTGGCCTCGCTGCGCAGATAAGCTATAAATTGCCAGTTCCCTGAACTTGACGACGCACTAGTGGAGCAATTTGTGTGTGGTATTCGGGACTTGAAATTGCAGCGGAAGCTGTTGGCTAAATCAGAACTCACCCTCCAAATTGTTATTGATGAGGCCAGGGCCAGCGAGAGGCCGAGAACTCCCCAAATACAGAGATATATCTCAGCCATCCCCACAGGGCTCAAATCAATGACTGTTAACCAACAAGAAATTCCTGAGGAGGAATTATTTAATGAGGGTGATGAGGTTGCCCGTCTGAGAGCTAGGGCAACTGGAAGTGGATGGCCTGCCAAGTTACATCAGAAGGATTGCCTCAGTTGTGGGGGCAACCACAACCGATTGAATTGCTGTTTCAAAACAGCCACATGCCGCCGATGCGGAAAAACAGGGCATTTGGCAAGCGTGTGCCAAGCTCTGCTTCCTAGCCCCGGTCAATCTAACGATGCTTATTCAGGAAGAAAGTCGGCCAGCCAAACGGGGGGCCCAAAAACCTATTGCGCTGCTGTGGATGACGAGTAATCCCAAGAGGTTTGGGATGTGCGCTCGATGGTAGAGTGCTCCCAGAAATATTTTTTTTCTTATGGTACAGATCGAACAGTCACCTTGCAAAATGGAAATCGACACCAGTTCCACTAAAACTATCGTTTCCTGGTCAACACTTAAACAACTGATGCCTGCTGATACGAAGGACTCGTTAACGCATTGCAGATGCCGTCTCCGCGATTACCAAGGAAAGGCGATTCCGGTGCTTGGAATATTGTCGGTGTTGATGGAGCATCAAGAATTCAAGGGCCACCTACTATTTATTGTCGTCGCCAATCCGTTGGCTAGCCTTTTGGGCACAGACTGGTTTGAACCGTTGGGGCTAACTATTGCCGGGATACATGCTGCAACTGTATCTGATGATTTTGACCATTTGTATGACGAGTTTGCTGATGTGTTCGAGGGGACATTGGGTAACTATAAGGGCACCAATATTACATTGAATTTAGACCCCACAGTTATGCCTATTCGGCTAAAAGCCCGAAGGGTGCCTTTCGCTATTAGAGCTAAAGTGGAGGCAGAATTGAATAAATTAATCAGCCAAGGTATCCTGGAACCCGTTGATCATTCGCAGTGGGAGACCCCTATAGTCACCCCTGTGAAGGCCAACGGTTCCATACGGATCTGCGCTGATTACTGTTCCACTTTGAATAAAGCACTGCAGGCCAATCCGTACCCTATTCCAGTAGTGCAACATTTATTGCATTCATTGGGACAGGGACGGATTTTCGCTAAACTAGATATGGCCCAGGCTTATCAATAGCTACCTGTTGCTGAGTCTACGGCCAGGGCTCAGACTATTGTCACCCATAAGGGGGCCTTCAAATGCCGCAGATTCTAATTTGGAGTCTGCGTGGCTCCGGGTTTATTTCAAGGACTAATGGAACGTCCGCTGCAGGGGCTGGACGGGGTGGTCCCGTATTTTGACGACATACTGCTGGCTGCCAAGAACACAGCGGATCTTGTTGTCAAGATATGGGCCGTCTTAACACGTTTTAGGGAAGCCGGCCTGCGACTGAAAAAAAAAGTGTCTATTGGGAGTTCCATCAATAGAATTTTTAGGATTTTTAACTGATGCTAAAGGAATTCACCCCATGCCTTCCAAAGTGGAGGCTATTCATAAGGCTCCTACCCCTACTTCTAAACAAGAGCTGAAGGCATTTTTAGGCTTGCTTAACTTTTACGCGGTATTCCTGCTGCACAAAGCCGCTGTAGGGGAACCGTTACACAGGATTCTGGATAAATCAACGGTATGGCATTGGGGACATACAGAGGCCAAAGTGTTTGCCGCCGTGAAGTCACTGTTGACGTCAGCAGCTGTCCTCATACAGTATAACAAAAGGCTACTGCTGACTCTAACATGTGACGCCTAACATGTGACGCCTATCTAACATGGCTCCTATTGCCTATTTCCCCCACACCTTATCGACCACGGAAAGGAATTACAGCCAGGTCGATAAGGAGGCGCTTGCGGCTGTTGTGGGAATCAAGAGATTCCACGACTATTTGTATGGCCGCCGTTTCCTCCTTATCACTGACCATAAACCCCTTCTGGGCATTCTGGCAGGTGACCGCCAGACGCCTTTAATTTTATCACCTTGGATGTTACGTTGGTCTGAATTCTTAGCTGCCTACTCTTACCGGTTGGAGTATCGGCCTGGGAAGCACTTAGGGCACACTGATGCCCTAAGTCGCTGCCCATTACCCATTTATTATGATTATTAAATTTATAGACCGCCCCCTCTCCCCGAAGGGACTCGGGGCGGTGTACAGACAACACAATAAAAAACAGTATACAAAATTAAATACTCTTAGATACCCCTAAAATCAAATTAAATACTAGGCTGTACAGTATGATAAAAATTAAAAACAACCTAAAAACCTACCCCTAAAAATTTAAAATACAGGCTAGAAGGATTAAAACTACGGTTAGGCCAGGCCAGCTAAGTTGAACAGGTGGGTCTTAAGTTTCTTGCAGAAGGAGCGGAGATCGGTGGTTATTCCAATATCGGGGGGAGGTCATTCCAGAGGGTCGGGCCCATCACAGAGAAGGCCCTACTCCTGGGCGTCGCCCGCTGGCACTGCCTAGTGGACGGCACCCAGAGGAGTCCCTCCCTGTGAGAGCGAATCGGCTGCAGGGATGTATGGGGCAGGATGCGATCCCGCAAATACGTAGGTCCTGTGCCATGGAGCGCTTTAAAGATGATAGTCAACACCTTGAAACGCACCCGAAAAGCCACAGGTAGCCAGTGCAGCCCGCGCAGGAGAGGTGTTACATGAGAGTACCTAGTACCTCCCATAATTGCCCGCACGGCCGCATTCTGAACCAACTGCAGCCTTCGGGTGCATCTCAAGGGAAGCCCCATGTAGAGAGCATTACAATAGTCCAGTCGGGACGTCACTAGCGCATGGGTGACTGTGTGAAGGGCGTTCCGGTCCAATAGGGGACGCAATTGGCGCACCAGGCGAACCTGGTGGAACGCCCCCCTTGCCACGGCCGTCACATGGTCATCCATCGACAGCCGGACATCCAGGAGGATGCCCAAATTGCGTGCCCGCTCCACAGGGGCCAGCTTTTCATCCCCGATGGCCAGTGATGGAACCCACTTGTTGAACCGGGGCGCCAGTAACCACAGCGACTCCGTCTTGGAGGGGTTGAGCTTGAGTCTGTTACTTCCCATCCAGACCCATACTAGTGCAGGACCCAGCTCCGGCGTGTCAGGTCCTCGGTCTGGACGATTTAAAGATGCCTATTACTGCATCTGATATAGAAGCACACTCACACAAGGACAAGGTAATTCTAAGGGTCCTGGAGTGGGTCTGTAGAGGCTGACCTCTGGGTCAGATGGCAGAGGAGTTCCTGCCATTTGTCCAAAGGTGAACGGAACTCTCCAAACTAAAGGACTGTCTCCTCTGGGGTAATCGTGTTGTCATTCCAGAGACACTATGCTCCCAAATGTTAGAATGGCTGCATGAGGGGCATCCGGGCATTGTATACATGAAAGCCTTGGCCCGGAGTGCCCTGTGGTGGCCTAAAATGGACGATGCAACCTTTGCCAGTTGTCTCGGCCGGTGCCTCCGATGGTAGAGGCCAGGGAATGGGAGTTGCCCTCATCTCCGTGGTCCTGAGTGCAGGTGGATTTCGCTGGCCCAATTCAGGGAACAATGATCTTGGTGCTGGATGCGTTCTCCAAATGGGTCGAGATCGTACCCATGGGCTCCACCACAGCAGAGGCGACAATCAGGGTGTTTAGACGTTTATTCACCTGTCATTGGGTACCCGACGTAGTGGTTTCAGACAATGGTCCGCAATGGACAGCTGAGTTTCCAAACATTCTTGGCCTCCCTTGGGGTGCGTCAAGCCCGTACGTCACCATTCTATCCTGCCAGTAAATAGCAGAGCAGAATGAGTGGTCCGCTCTGCAAAGAAGGCATTAGAAAGAATGTGGAATGGGCACTTACAGGACAAAATATCAGATTACTTATTGTTACAACACTCAACCCCTGTCCATTAAATAATAAGAGTCCAGTGGAGCTTCTGATGGGCCGACGGCTCCGAACGACTCTAGACAGAATACACCTTCATTATGCAGCCAATACCCATAGCCCGATTAGGAGATTGGGCAATCAAGGGTTTGCTAAAGGGGACTGGGTTTTCGCACAGAATTTTGCAGGCACTCAAAAATGGATGCCCGGAGAGATAATTGAAGTAACAGGACCCTGCTCTTACAGGGTCCTACTCACTGATGGTCGGTTGTGGAGACGACATATAGATCAACTATGTAGCCGGCACGCACCTATCGGCCCAGAGGCCCAAACCGACACAGAACACAGACAACTCCTGGAAACATCTAGCGCCGTCTGCTGGCCTAATACCCCACCAAACCTCTCATGCCCGCCGTTCCCGCCAGACATCTCGACAGCCAACTCACCTGGCAAACAGCGTTACCAGGCAGGGGTAGTCTCTCCAGGGAGTCCTGCGGGCTGTCATCACGAAGGACGGGAAGCGAATCCAACACTTACTTCGCAGACGCCAGGCCAACCCCTTCGACCTCAACGAAGCAGGCGACTGGCCAGCCTATCTCTCAGACTACGCATGCGCAGTCTGGGGGGAAAGTGGTGTTGTATCTTCAGTGTCAATGAGGGTTGAGGACAATTGCCATCGGTTGAAATTAAAGGAGGGTTCTGGCGGGAAAAGGCCGTGTTCTAATTGGTTGCTGGATTGACAACCACCTGTATAAATAGCTGTCAAATCGGCAGGCTCTGTTCTGTTTTAATAGTTGTGTTATTAAAGCAGTTCGGTTTCAGTGATCACTCGCCTCAGTCATTTGTCCCTTCACAGGGAATACATAAAAGGAACCACGGCACTCGTGGTGGAGCAAGCGCCGGGCTGGAGTGGAGCCCGCAGGCGGCAGTGCCGACGGCTCTTTCGCCGGCTCCCTTTCCTCATGCCAATTGCAGTCTCTGCACCGGGGTAACTTTATCGGTAGAAGCGCTGCGTCCGATCTCTTTCCCCTCTCGCCTCGCACCCTCTGCGGGGGGCGAGAACATGCTCTTTGCCCGCAGGCTCTACCGCCTGAAAGATGGCACAGCTCGTCCGCCAGTCAGGCCGAGGAGAAAGCGGGAAGGGAGACAGAGAGAGAGAGAGAGAGAGAGAGAGAGAAGGAGCGCAAGCTGCTTGCAGCAACCCCGGGAAAACCACCGGCGCTGCTCGCACTCGGGTGCAAACTGTCGGCTCCAAGCCCTCCCTGGTGGTGGTGGTGGGGAGGCTGGGCTGGGTGGGCCCAGGCGAGCCTCGCGCGGGTGGGGTGCCCAGCGGAGAACAGGCAGCGGCGGGTGGGCCGAGCTCTCCGCCTGTCCCGCCCTCCATCCTCTTCGTCCCACCCGCCCACCGCCCGTGATTGGTTTCGCCCGCCCCTCGCCCGGGCGCGGAGGCCGCCTCCCTCCCCAGCTAAAGCGGCCAGTATGTGAATAGGACGGAGCCAGAAGGGAGCAGCATGCAATCGACTCTGCGCCAGCTGCCTCCGTCTGCCCAAGTGCCCCCGCGGCGGCGGCGGCGGCTCCTCTCGCTCCGCGCCCTGCAGCTCCGCCGCCTCGGCCTCTTCATCGTCGCGACGCGGAGTTGAGAGAAAGCAGCCCCAGCTGTGTGTGCGGGGGGGTTGGCGGCGGTGGGGTGGCGGTGGCGGAGGGAAGAGAGGCTGCAATGCCTAAGCCGCCGCCTCCTTCGCCTCCTCCTCCTCCTCCTCCCCCTGCTGTTTCTGTGCATCCTCCTTCTCCGCCAGCCTGAAGAAGGTGGCGGGGGGGGGGGAAGGAAACCGCTTTTCGCCCGACAAGGACACGCACACTTGCGCGAGTGTGTCGCCCCCTTCCCGCGCCGCTGCTCGCCCGCCCTGTGGGCGAAAGGTAAGGACGGAAGGTGTGCGGCGGGTGGATGGGAGAGAGTCGCGAAAGGTGTTGGGGAGGAGGGCTTGTGGCGGCCCCGCGGAAGAAGAGCCCGAGGAGGCTGCCGGCTTGGCTTGGCTCGCCCGAGGCGAGTCTCGCTGCCACACTTTTTGCGCGCCCCGTTGGGGTGGCTCGCTTGTTGTAGCCGAGGCTGGCCGCTTTGCCAAGAGTCAAGTCGCCTCCAGTGGATTGAACGCCTGGCTCATGAATCCCCCCGCGCCTGCGCTCGCTGCCTGCGTGGGAAAACTTCCTGCTTGGGTGTTTTGGGTGATGTGCAAGACCAGGAGCGGTAGCGTGGGGGTGCTCTGAGGTAGGGTTTCGGGCTAAGTTGACGCGGGGTGGGTGGGTGGGGGGGATGTAGGAGAAGAAGGGAAATCTGCTCGGGAGGCGACATCAAGCTTTCCTTCCCCGAGGCGGCCACCCCATTTCTCTTCCCGGCCACCTTCTTTGCCGTGCTCTCTCTCTCTGTACCAGACCTTTTTAACTTCCCTCCCGGTGCGGGTTGGAGACGCCGTCTCACCCCGCGCGATGTATAAAAAGGTGGTTGACTTTCTCCTCTGCATCGAGGAGGTAAATGACACCAGGGGCTTCATCTTGTTGGTCGGCCCTACGTGTGTGTTTTAAAAAGGCTCCCGTTTTGTAGATGGCTTATTAAAAGGGGGGGGGGAGAGAAACGCACACCACATAACCACTGCAAAATCATCCATCATCACCACAAGGCAGAGGCTATCTTTAATTAAAGCTATCTTGAAAGGAATACAAAATGACAAGCTCCCACCTCAGAATTGATTCTGGAGAAAGTCTCTCTTGGTGCCCATCGGTCACTTTCCATGGATCTTTTAAAAGATGGTTTTGTTTAAATGCACTCAAAAAGATAAAATAAAACCCCAGTCTGGTAACTTCCAGGTATTAGCCTTAGTTGCCTATTCTCCCTTTTGACCTGGCTTCCCTCCCATGGTCTTAATCTTATCCCCTCCTCCTCAAATCCTACTTCCTTAAAGTGTCTTAGATGTTTTTAGGGCAGGGACTGAATTCCTTTTGTTGTATCTGGTGTCTGCCAGCATGTAAACAGTGCCAGGTTGAAGGTGTGTCCAGAAAACGCTTGAGGCGATTGTTATATATTTGTAACACTTGAAACCCACTTTTTACTGTTGAAAACGAATCCCAAAGTGTGGTGTCTTTGATATGATTTTCAATAAATTCTGTCAAATTTGAGGAGTCTCACTTGAAAGTAGATAGGTCTGGACTCAGAGGTACTGTGTCTCTGTTGGCAGAAGTTGTATCTATGGATCAGCTCTCTCCATCTCACATATACACCTTTTTTATGGAACTTTGTTAATAGTGTGAAGACTACGTGTGTTCTTGTTCTCTTCATGGGGAGCCATTAACATTTTACTGTTTAAAGAAATCAGGGTCTGGTATGGTTCTTATCTATTTTCTGTATTATCCCACCAGTGTGTTATGAAAGCATAACCTCTTGTTCTTCTCTTCTTTGATTAAAAATATGTATTGTAATCTAAACAAATGCAAACAATCCTTACTGACATATTTAATGTAGAGATAACTTGTGAAATTGTGCAATATTTAATACTGTAAATGTTATTCTATTACTACATGATTTTTAAGCTAATTTTTTCTATCCTTCTTTGACTTATTGCTCGCCAGAGAGTTTATTTTTGAGAGTTTACTAAAACAGGCTCTTACTGTATGCCTTTAAGACTGCAGGTATCACATAGCTGTCTCTTCAAATTAAGCAAAGAGCTGAAAGTTTTAAGTCCCCTTCAGTAGTATGACTTTTTATTTTATTTAAAAAAATGCAGTGTTCTTTTAATCCCTTTCAATAAATCAGCAGTAGCTCTGTATTATGATGGGATTAAACTAGCAATAGCATTTACTTTATAAAGTGATATATAATCATATTTTATTGATATTCTGCTGTTTGAAACTTTAGTTATGCACAGTGGGTTACCTGTTCTTATTTGCATGAGAAGCAAGGTTTTATTCTTCAATAAAGAGCCTCCCCCTCATCGTGGTTGTCTCTGGGAGAGTTTTTCCCAGCTTGCAATGAAGTATGGCATTAATATATTGGCTTCTATAAAAGAAAATTAATAATCAGTACAGTAGTTAGAACAATGTTTTGTGAAAAGGTCCCCCTCCATTATAAGCAGTGTGTTTCTTTGGAATGAATATCTTTAAAAGATGTAGTAGTTAAGTATTGAAACCAACATAATAAATTTAAAATATGGCAATTTTACTATAACTTTTTTTTTAAAAAAATGAAGTTTTGTCAGCTGCATTATCATTTGATATAATTTTAGATAAATTGGACATTCTATATGATAGCTTCTTGGATGATTCTGAACATAATGTACTTCGGAAGAACCAGTGCATTTGAAAGTTTTAGATGAGCTAAAATTTCCAGTACCATCTAGCGTAGTATAGTTTAAGAGCCACATTCATAGTTTTTAAAGCTTTCTCTTGACAATAGAAGCCATGAACAAATGTTCAATTGGAATTATTGCCGGAAAAGAATATTTTATGGTTGTCATGACTACAATTAGAGCAATGTTAGCTGGTTTTCACCTGAACAAGTAGTGGTAAAGGGGGATAGAATTCAAATTCTTTGTTTCTTTGAACTGTGTTTCTAATGTATGGTATCCAAACTTTAGATGTTCAATGCATGTAAAATTGATTTTATGGAAAAACCTTGCTTAGCATAAAGAGCTTTCTCCTGTTGCTGAATTCTTTCTCAAATGTAGTACAGAAGGATTGAAGGAAAAAAGGTCATCTAGTCCAGCCCCCTACCCCAAGATTTTCTGCATAATCCAGGCAATGGCATTTCCAAGTAAATAATACACACATGAAAGTAATGTTAATGGAAAAAAACTGAAAGTGATTCTAGTTGTACGCTACAGGGAAATAGATACGGAACCATTTTTTATCCTTTTAAAAATTAAGAATCATTGTTTTTGTGTGTTTAGCAACATGAAAATGCTAATGGTGCTATCTCACCCTGTTTTTTCAAGTATATATTGAAGAAATCATAGGGAGAGAAAGTTCCCTGCTATGTACAGCTCAAGAGCATTATTGTCATCTATTCACGGACATCTGCTTACAGGGCAGTAGTTCTGTAATTTTGTATTATGTATTGTAATTATTAATGTTATATATGCTATAATTTGCTTGCACCTTGATCTGTAGCACATATCTTTGCTTTTTGCTTATGTGTGATCATTTTCATTTCAGTCTTGTTTACTGTATTCTCTCCATTTCCCTATTCCCTTTATATTTAACTATTTTAGGACAAATATTCTTGAAATTAAGGCCATGTTTTTTTCTTTCCTACGTTAATGTATAAATGTACACAAAACTTTTTAAAAGATACACTAATTGCATATATTTTAAAATGTAATATAGTTCCAGATAAATAATTTATCAGGAACTAACTTTCACTTTTATTAAGATGTCCAAAATTTGGTTGCAGTTTTATTGGTGTTTCATAAAGGATCTTTAAAATCTAAATATCAAAATAATCTCTGTACTTAGACAATATTTTATGGAGGAAGAATAGCCTGTTGGATTCTGCTGCAACTTTACTATTTAAAGGAAGCAAGAGGATTGGAAATAACCTCTCTCATGATCTACTTACAATGCAAAAGAATGCAACTCTGTAAAGGTCTATATCTGACTTATTAATGGGTGATAATGTAAAATACTCTGAATTTGAATTATGATATCTTGATCTGAATATGAAAGAAATAATTTATTATATGTTTTTAAAAAACTTTTTTAAAATGAAGAGATAAAAATAGAACTGTGTGAAATATTTTTTTTATATAATAGTTGCAAATGTTGGTGCCAAATGTGTAGAAACATTAACACCATAGAAAATGAGGTCCCCCCATATTTTTTTTAAAATGTTACTTCTGTTTAAAAAATAATTATAATTTATTAACATAGATTTAAACCAATATTAATAGTTTTGGGGAAAACAATGCTATGGTGTTATCAATGAGCACCCTGTGCAACATGATCACTGATTTACATTTTTCATTTTATCAAAATAGATTTGTCCAGGCTAAGTGCCAAGTGATGTTGTTAGAAACTTTGAGCTTTCAGAGTCTGTTTCCCTGACTGAACACATAGCTTAGGCAGGATTGTTATGTCCTTATGCAGTGACGGAGATGAGTCAAGCCAGGCAGAGTAGTTAATTAAGTCAGAGAGATAATATAGCAAAGGCCAGTTGGGGGCAGAATATAAAGGAGCAATGGACATTCCTACTGTCAATCTACAGAGGCAGCAATAGAATATCAATCATGAGAATTATGGAATCTTTTCTAAAGTATGAAATTCGTGTTACCTAAAAAATGTGCCCTACTTGATGTTGTAAAATGTTGAGTTATAAATTAACATGTATTGATCAGATTTGTACCGTCAAGAAATGCACATTACATTTAAATTTAAGATTATTGGATGAGAAATGATTGGCTGTTTTACCGTGCATCCAAAAGGCATGACATGATGAAACCCTCACAATAAGGTTGCCTTTTCCTTCCAGATATCGAGGCTTATGCACTAAGATGAGTGTTTCAAAGGATGCTGAAAAGAAAGCATCCATTTTGGAAGAACTGAAGAGTAGATGGATAATTTGCATGATACAGAGTTAGTGTAAAGTATTCTTTAAACTTTACTTCTAATTTGTTCTTAGAATAATATGATTTTATCCCATCTTTTTAATATATAATTCAAAGCATCAAACATACCTGACATTTCTGTTTCCTTTCTTCCCCATAAGAACAACTGTGAGGTGGGTTGGGCTGAGAGAGAATTCTGACCCAAAGTCACCTAGTCGGCTTTCATGTCAAAGGGAGGACTAGAACTCACAGTCTTCTGGTTTCTAGGCTAGCATGTTCACCACTAAAGCACCGTAAATTGGTCCATCAGTTAAATATAAATTTTATCACTCGGTCCACCGCTTTCCAAAGTTACTTTTTATTTGATTTTTTTTATGGTGAAAAAGCTTTTAGTATACACATATGGGAAATATGGATATAAATATGTCAAAGCTTAAATAGTCTTTTCAAATTTTGCAAGGATGCTTATGGAATCAGCTTGGATAGCCCTGAACCCTATTTTCTAACCATAGTAAAACAGTCTTCCTCAATGTTAGTTTAAATAATTTCCATCTAGTTTACTGTGAGTTCAATATGATATATACCTAATGCAAAAATAATATGCTTGTCAATTGGTCTGGATTCAGAAGTTGCCATCTTTGCAAGATCAACATAGTGAAAACTATTACTGATGGACTGGGTGGGCTGGCTTTTAAGTCAAAAGAGCCCTTAAAAATAAAGATATCTTTGGAATGACTGGAAAAGGCAATGGTAAGAATAGGAAAGGCAGAGCTGTGTCCCCAAGCTTAATTGATGGTAGCATCTTTAATCTGGATGTATTTATTCACTTGATCATTATATATGAATAGGCTAGTTTAGATGAAAATGTGTGACAAAGAAGATAGTAACTTTGGGAGTTATTTCTTTAAATCCATCTTGTCTAGTGGATTTCCAGGAGATATTTGGAGAGCTCATGGAATGTTATCCAGGGATGAATATTTCCCCAGTTCAGGAACAATAGAACTAGGTGAGCAGTGTTATAAAATACCCCAACTGTTGCCATAGAATCTATCCTATTGGTCACAACAATGTTGAAAGTAGGAGATGTTAGTTTTTAGGAAAATAGCCAACCCAAGTCATTGCGGCAGTTTATTCTATTTTGGGGGGCACTGGTGCAGAAGGTTTCAAGGCACTTCACCTCTCCGGGAGAGGGGGCGGTCTATAAGTGTGAATAATAAATAAAAATAAATAAAGAAGATTGCTGGTATTCCCTGTGAGATTCATCTTGGAATTTGGCTGGTGGTTCAAGGGCTGACTGAATAACTGCTGATGTTATTCTGATATTCTGCATTTTGTTATCTTGGTTAAGTTAACCAAGTTAACCTAACATTAAATTTCATCATATACTTTTTAACAAATCAGGATAGATAAAACGGAATTTGCTCATATCAATTCTTATATGATTATATTAGAAGACAGGCATTTCCAATAAAAAAAATCAAAATTCCCATTTTATTTTCTAATCTGTAGCCCTCAGATGGAATCCAAAAGCCTCTGGCCTTTCTTCCCTCCACCCTCCCTCCCTCCCTCCCTCCCTTCTTTCTCAATAGAAAATAAAGACCACTGCTGTTGCAGTATTATGCCACAATATTTTATGAAGTGCTAGTAATGTATACTTCAGCCCATTTCCACAACCACTTACAACCTACCTAATTTCTCTTTCTCTTAATCTTGTTTGGAGCTTCCAACATTTAATATCATTTGTGTTGACAAAAATGTGAGAGATACTCTGTGAAAACATCAGTATCCCCAAACTATTCTTTTGTGGGAAAGTCAGTGTAAACCCCAACAAGAAATAGCTCCTGTGTTACCACCTATCATTTTTTCCTTTAATAATAATAGCCCACATGGGGGGAACGTTATAGGGATCATAATTAACTTGTAATTCAGATATTCAGTTTGACATTGCTGGAATAAAAACATGTGGGAAAGTAATCAAATAATCTAACAAGAACTTATCATGGCTTCCTACTTTTACTTGATTTTGCTGTTATCCTTTGGATTCCTTGGTTAGCTTAGGCTACCACTGTGTCATTTTTTTTTAAATTGAGATCTTTGATAGGATCTGATCTGTATATCTTATGACAGCAGTCAATTTTTAGCTTTCAGGGTACATAACTTGGGGAAGAAGATATAGTGGAATACAGTATCCAGTTCCTCAATGGTATTGCTGTATGTAGCATTAACTATTCTTCATTTTTCTGAATTAAAACTGTCTATTTTTTCTTCTTACTTCCTGTTACTTAGATTTTATTTTAGTATATAATGTTAATTATAAGAACAAATTGATACCTGTCATGATTGCAATGTATCAAAATTAAGAAATTAAGGTGAATATGGTATACGGTTAAAAGTGATTATTAAAAATATGATTTATTTTCTAAATAATAATAGGGCAGCTGAAAAATGAGTTAACAGCTTACTGGTTTTGCCTGGTTTCGTACCTTAAAAAACCTGCTTAAGATATTGTGATTTGCTTTGAAATGCTTTCAAAATGCATTTTATTTAAAATAGAACTATAGGGGCTGACGTCTACCCGTGCATTAATAGCTATATAAATATTAAAACAGTCCTGCTAAAGAGTTGGTTTGAAGCATGGGCTGATTGTAAATGCTTCTGAGAAGACATCAGCTTGTTCATTTGTGTTTCATGGTCATCCATATCTATTATTTTCTCTGAGCTGTAAGAATGTGTTAAAATCCATTACAAGAGCATTGTGCTTTGGAATATATTAAAGTGCTAAATTGGAAAACAGATTTCATTATGGTTGTCTAATTAGGGACTGGGGAAAGATAGCTTTAGACTCTGAGCTGTAGTGGTTGAAGAGTATTAAGAAGGCTAAGCAGATCTTGGTTTTGAAGGGAGGCTGCTTAGAAGCATAGCGTAACTGCTTTGAACAGTGTAATAGAAATAACACTTGTTTTTCAAATCCACAAATTTAAAATAATCGCTTAGGAGAGAATATCAATGTTGAACATATTCCTGCCTCAGTCTGAGTATCTGACTAAATAGACTAGGCTGCTCTTCTCTGTCCTACTTTTTTGCAGATCTGTCACACTGGGATAGAAATGCACATGATGAACTGTAGCTAAAACCAACATGTTTTGATGTGGTCCCTTTTTCTCCTAATAGTAATTTTTCCAAAAAATAAAAATAAAGTAAAAATGAAATCTTTATGTAACCAAAACAGTCCCATCTGTACACAAGAGGGAGATCTACCCACAGGTTTGTGAGAATCTCAAAGCTTGTTGAAGTGCATTAGAGAGAGAGAGGTTAAAATATAATTGTAGTTTTAACTGCTGTGAAGAAAAGAAGCCACATCTTTATATATTTTTATATCTCTTTTTTTCTATTTGCTTCTACTTTTGTTCTTATTGAATTTTTAGCTTTCTCTTTTTATTTATATATCAAATTTATATAGCTGCCCATCTCAAATGAAAGTGCATCTGGACGGCATACACGAAGATATAAAACAATAAACAAAACCCCCATCATTATTAAAAAGTTAGAAAAATATGTGGCACAGTAGAGATTAGATTAGCGAGGAGATCTCACCTGTTTGCTGAGAACCCCAAACCTAACAATAAAACCAGTTTTTAAGGGACTTCCAGAAAGTAAGTTTTTCTTTTATTTCTCTTTTCATTACACACACAGACACACACCAGACATTTGTTACTCTAAATTGCATGGAGCTGCTTAAAATATAGAAAGACTTTCAAATTAATATTTGCCTCTTTCTGGTGGCAGTATATAAACATACTTTTTTCCAGTAGAGTGGAGGGAGGGGTCACAGCAGGGTTAACACAGCCTGATTGGTCCATTTGACTGAGAGAAAACTTCTTAACCTTCGCCTTCTCCCGTTGGTTCCCAGTTTCCTCTCAGTCAAGGTCCAAGACACAGGTTTGGTTCCTAGTAAGAGAGTTTTATTGGGTTTTATTAGTCAGTGTTAGTGTTGTTGGCACTTTGAATTCGGATTTTTTTTTTTTTAGTTAAAATTTTTTGTAGTGGTCCGCCTTGCAGGGCTGTTGTTTGGCTGCCCTCAGGAGGCTGAGATAGTCAGTGGGGGGGGCGCTTCCTCCCCCTCTCCTAAGGGATCACTCCGGACTGGTGCCTGGGGTCTCGGGTGTGCCGGGCGATCCTGCGTGCTTTAAATTGTCTTTTTTAAAACTTTCTGGTGAGGCTCGCAGCGCGCTGGGGCTTTTCGGCGCGAAAGCGGCTTTTCGGCTTCTAATTTAAACCGCTAGCTTCCCGGGCTGGTTACAGCCCACGGCAGCAGCGCGGAATCGTTTTCTTGGTGTTGGAAGGCTCCTCGTGGCTTAGGAGCCCAGCAGTGATTTGGAGAGTTTTTTGGGAAAGGCGAGCTTGCAGCTGCAGGCATTAGCAATTAAGGGCGAGGTAAGCGGCCATTTTTAGGCGCGCTTTTGAAAGAACCGCCCAAAGAAGCCGGCGGCCATTTTGAGTCACGTGTTTGGGGCTTGCAACACGGAGAGGCTGTGAAAAACGTGGCAGTGCTGTTTGCAACTTTACCGGAGGCCCGGAGCAGGCGATTCTCACCAGCTGAAGGGCAATTCCTACCAAAAACTTCGTTCTGGAGCACGTGAGTGGGGATGGCAGATAGAACTGAGTCCCAGCAGGCCGCGCCAGCTCAGGCAGGCGAAGATCAGGTTGAGCCCACTCCCCCAGTTAGGCCTCGGGTTTCTAGGCCTTCAGCTGAGGACAGGCCTTCGAGAGCTCTGCAAAGGGATGAGCTCAGGCGATCCAGGGCCATAGAGAAGGTCATTGAAAGGGCTGAGAAGAGACAGGCCAGGGATCCTAGGCCCAGATCCAGATCCCCACACGCGGTGGCATCCTGCCCTCCCCCACCGGTGGCTAGGGGGTTCAGCCCTTCCTCTTCCTCTTCCTCTGCTTCCCCATGCAGATCTGATAGGAGTCAGGAGCGGGGGGCGCCTCGCTCTCCTTCTGCTTTCCCGGGGATTAGAGAAGAAGATAGGGGGGATCCATTGGAAGGTACCTCTGCAGGTCCAGTTAGGAGTAGGAGATCCAGCAGGGCCTATGTGGCACCAGACTATGATTCAGAAGGGGATGAGGAGGATCTCGAAAACCTCCCTGAGAATCTCAAAAGGCTTATTTCTGCAGCCATTTCTAGGGGCATTTCCCAAAGGGACAGACCTTATCACCACAGTCGAGTTACTCCCTTTAGTAGGTCCAGATCTAGGGCTTCTTCGCCTTCCCTCATGAGTGAGGTCTCCTCTAGGGGGGAGGCACGGAGGGATGATTGGGGGTTCTCTGAGGAGGAGGATGCGGCTCCTGAGCCGCCTCGCTCTTCCAATCTTTTCCTCCAGGCCATGTTCAAACCATTGCTTAAGAAGGCTAGGAGGACCACCAAGGTGGGCACGGGGGACCCCACGGTCCCACCGCCCACGGATCCGGACATGGTCATGTTCTCAGCGACGGCCACCAATGAGGAGATTCCTGCCCCTCCTCTTTTCTTAGAGGTAGCTACTAGCCAATGGGCCCGTCCTTCTAACTTTTCCCCACCTGGCAGCAACGACCGTCGCGCCTACAACATGGAAAAGTCTTTTGTGCAGGCTATTCAGCTTCCAGTTATAGATCAGCCCATAGCAGCTTTAGTCTCCTCTTCTCCAGTAGTCTCGGGGGACGCGGCTGACAAACTTAAGGCAGAGGACAAGAGGGCGGAGCTCACATTACGTAAAAATTTTAAGGCCTCAGCATGGGCGGTGCGGGCAGCGGCTGCTGCCTCGTACTTTAACCGCACTACGGTCATGTGGCTCCGCCAGCTCCAGGAGCGCATTCCGATCCAGGAGGAGCGCGTACACCAGGATTTGGCTAAAATAATGGCAGCGTGTCAGTATTCGGCTGATGCGACCCTAGACGCAGTTAGATTTGGTTCAAGTGCTTTGGCCACCTCTGTGGCCTCTCGTAGACTTTTGTGGCTCAGGAACTGGCAGATGGACTATAAAGCCAAGTGGGACCTAGTAGCTGCCCCCTTTGAGGGTCCAAATTTGTTCGGGGCTTCCTTAGACCCGATTTTGGTGGAAAACAAAGATAAAAAGAAAGTTATGCCTACATCCACCAAGAAGGCGGAGTCCCGTAGTCATCCCTATCGCAGGCCCCAGTTCAAGTCTTATGACAGGGATCAGGACCAGCGATACCAACCGTACAGGCAGGACAGGTCATTCAATAGACAGAGTTTTCAGGACCGTTCTAGATATCAGCCGCAGTCCAAGCGGCCCTTTCGTGGGGGGGGGCGGCCGCCCCTTCCGCAGAGGGAAATGACTCGAACCCGAGTCATCCCATCGGAGGCCGCCTGGCACTGTATGCGGACGAGTGGGATCGGATCACGTCAGATGGTTGGGTCAGGGCGACCGTTCGCCACGGCCTAAGGTTAGAATTCCTCTCCAAACCCCCAAGTTTTTTCAAAGTTTTTCCCCCGGCTCGGGACCCGAAGCGGCGGCGTCTCATGGACCTCGCGGTCGCCCATCTTCTAGAAATCAGGGCAGTGGAGGTCGTTCCGGAGCCGGAGAGGGGTCTGGGCTACTACTCCCATCTGTTCGTAGTTCCAAAATCCTCGGGGGGTTGGAGGGCAATCCTCAACCTGAAACGCCTAAACCGCTACCTAGTATACAGGCGGTTCAAGATGGCGTCCCTGAAATCCATTCTGCAGGGCATTCGGAAGGGGGATTACATGGCCTCAGTAGATTTGACGGAGGCCTATCTCCACGTCCCCATCCTTCAGTCTCACCGGCGTTATCTCAGGTTCTCTCACCGGGGCAGGCATTACCAGTACCGGGCTCTCCCGTTTGGTCTGGCCTCAGCTCCGCGGACGTTCACCAAGGTCCTGGCAGCACTGGCGGCTTACCTGCGTTCCATTCCGGTGAGACTTCAGTGCTACTTGGACGACGTCCTCGTTCAGGCAGGGTCCCTCCCCAGAGCCAAGTCGGATCTTCGGCTGACGATCCGTTGGCTTCAGGCGTTGGGGTTTTCAGTGAACTTTCCCAAGAGCCACCTGTCCCCATCCAGGCAGATCCTACACCTAGGGACAGTGATAGACTCCGAGTCAGGGAGGGTCCGCCTGTCTCCAGAACGTTTGTCCAGCCTACGCCAGCTGGTCTCCTCCGTACAAAAAAGACGGTCTGTTTCCATCCTGACCTTGTCTCAACTCCTGGGGAAGATGGTCTCTTGCATAGGGATAGTGCCCTGGGCCCGGCTCCACCTGCGACCTCTCCAGTGGGCCTTGATCCCGGTCCAGAGAAGGATGATGAGCAACTCCTTGCGGCCAGTTCCTCTACCGGTGGAGGTGAGACTCTCGTTTCGGTGGTGGTTGTCCCCAGCGCTACAACAGGGGGCTTGTTTTTGGGAGCCCGAGAGAGTCACAGTGACGACGGATGCCAGCCTCTTTGGCTGGGGGGCCGTGATGGACTCCGACATGACCCAGGGACATTGGTCTGCCTCGGATCTCCGCCACAACATCAATTGGCTGGAGTTGAAAACCGCGCGGCTTGCCCTACGGACTTTTCGTCATCACCTGCGGGGGCGCCATGTCCTCCTGCTTATGGACAATGTGGCGACGAAGGCCCATGTCAATCGCCAGGGGGGCACCCACTCACGTTCTCTCTGGAGAGAGGCGCAGTCGTTGGGCTTGTGGGCGGAGAGACACTTGGCCTCCATAGTGGCGGAGCACATCTCAGGAGTGTCCAATCTTCAGGCGGATTGGCTGAGTCGCACAACCCTAGACGATGGCGAGTGGCAACTGGGCCCGGAGTTGTTTCGGAAGATATGCAGCAGGTTCGGCACACCTCGGGTGGATCTGTTCGCCTCCCCCGACAACGCTCAGCTGCCCCGGTTCTTTACCCGGTTCCAGTCTCCGTCGGCGGAAGGAGCGGATGCTCTCAGGAGCCGGTGGCCCCCGGGCCTCCTTTATGCCTTTCCTCCCCTTCCCCTCGTTCCCCGTACGATAGGGAAGATAGTCACAGAGAGGGCTCTCGTTATTCTGTTAGCACCATACTGGCCGAGGAGACCCTGGTTCGCGGACCTGGTCCAGCTGTCGGTAGCAGACCCCTGGAGGATTCCCCCGGGGGAGGTCGTTCTGAGTCAGGGGGCTTTACATCACCCAGGGCCTCAGTGGCTTCATCTGACCGCCTGGCTCTTGAACGGAGGATCCTGAGGGGGCAGAGACTTTCGTCGGGAGTTATTGCCACCTTAGAGGCGTCTAGGAGGCCGTCCACGGTTAGGATTTACAATGCCACATGGAAAGCGTTTGCGAAGTGGTGTATTCCTTTGGGGTTGGATCCTTCTAGGGCTACCGTCCCAAACGTGTTGGAGTTCCTCCAGAAGGGGTTGGAGGACGGCTTGTCGCATAATACGCTCCGGCGTCAAGTGGCGGCCTTGGCCACCATTCTGGGGGGGGAGGGTTCCCCCATCCTTTCCCGTTCTCCCCTGATTAAGCGTTTTCTGAAGGGGGCGGCTAACATCCGTCCGCCTCCGGTTCATAGGTTTCCAACCTGGGATCTGACCCTGGTTCTCCAGGCTCTGACGAGCTCCCCGTTCGAACCACTTAGGACGGTACACATGCGTCTGCTTACCCTTAAGGTGGTGTTTTTAGTGGCCATTACATCGGCCAGGCGCATTTCAGAGTTGGGGGCCCTTTCTTCACGCAGTGACCTGTGTGTAATACACCAGGACAGGGTGGTCCTTCGCTTGGATCCTTCGTTCATTCCGAAGGTGAATTCACAGTTTCACAGGGCCCAGGAGGTCGTGCTCCCGAATTTTTGTCCCAATCCCTCGAGAGAGCGGGAGTTGGTGTGGCATAAGCTGGATGTTCGCCGGGCTGTTCGCATTTACCTAAAGCGAACTGAGGGCATTAGGAGGACGGAAGCGTTATTTGTTTCCTTTCGTCCAGGCTCGTTAGGATGTAAGGTGTCTTCTTCCACCATCGGACGATGGATTAGGTTGGCCATAGTTGAGGCTTACGGGGCTTCTGGGAAGACTCCCCCATCGGGGATCACTGCGCACTCCACCCGCAGTGCCGCTACTTCGGCGGCCTGGGCCACCAGGGCACCTTTCGAGGATATTTGTAGGGCGGCTGCCTGGGCTTCCCCCACACCTTTTATTAGGCACTATCGTTTGGATGCTTATGCCTCGGCTGAGGCATCTTTTGGCCGGAGGGTCCTTCAGAGGGTGGTGGCCGATTCCTCACCTGGGACCCAGTCTGCCCGCCCGGGGACGTAGCGTGGGTATGTCCCTGCTGTGACCCCTCCCTCCACTCTACTGGAAAAAGAACGTTGGTCTTACCTGAACGTTTTTTTCTGGAGTAGTGGAGGGAGGGGTCACATTTCCCGCCCTAGTTAGTTAGTTAGACTGGGTCTGGGAGGTGTAGAATCGGGAGGCCCCGGGGGGGCTTGTTCTTGTTTGTGTTTGACTTGCAGTTGCTGGCCGTGACATCGCGGAAACTGGGAACCAACGGGAGAAGGCGAAGGTTAAGAAGTTTTCTCTCAGTCAAATGGACCAATCAGGCTGTGTTAACCCTGCTGTGACCCCTCCCTCCACTACTCCAGAAAAAAACGTTCAGGTAAGACCAACGTTCTTTTCCTTGAATTCTGGATGCTATATCATAATCGATTGATTATATGCCATGAAGTAATTTTTGATTCCTAGCGATCACATACATTTTACTAAGCTGAGGTATTTTTTGTTTCATTATTGTTAAGGCTGGTCTGACAGTCAGATGTTTAGACTAGATTTGGCAGCACTTCTTGAGTCTGCTGAAAGTAACGCTACCTTTTGCAAATTGACCGATGATAATTTTGTGAATGCTGATGGAGTCTAAGTGGTGCTCCAGATGTTTTGGGATTGCTTCTGAGATGCCTATCACTATTGGCCTTATCTTGTCTTTCTTTTGACATAGTCGTTCTACTTCTATTTGCAAGTATTTGTATTTTGTGATTTTTCTCCAGTACTTTCTCTTCTCTTCTGCCGACTCCAGATACTGCCAAATCCACTAGTTAGACTTTTTTGTCTTTCTTATCAACTGTTATTCAGTCTGGGGTGTTATGTGGTAGGTGCTTGGCTGTTTGATTTCTAAAACCCCAAAGTACTTTAACTTCATCATTTTCTATTACTTTTTATTTTATTTTATGGTCTCACCAGCTTTTGCTTGTAGCCAAATTGTATTTCTTGAAGATCTTTCAATGCCCGTGGTTGCGGCTTTGTCATGCCGTTGTTTCTAGTCAGTCTGTACGATCTTCTTCAGTTTCTTTCCAGAGGCAGTTTGCTGTTTGTTGTTTTCTTCTCGATTCTTTGAGATACTTTGTATGCATTTGTTCTTTTAGTTCTTGTGCAGTCAGAATTAGCCCCTCTCTTTTTTTCTTTAATTTTTCTGCTCTTAACCATTGCCATTGTCATTTATTTTGCCTGCTACTTTTTTATGTACTGGCCATATAATACTTTGTCTCTTTTTCATTCTTCATACGGTCTTTGTTGTAAGCCAGTTTGATCTCTCCAATATTCAGTAACCCTATGGCAGTGATGGCGAACCTTTTTTGGCTCGCGTGCCACAAGTGGGGGGAACGCAGGGGGGTCGAGTGCGGGCGTGCCGCACCCATAATGCAACATTCGACCCCCCCAGTGCGCATGCGCGCACAATGCGCAACCCCCCCATTTTTACATTTTTTTTGCCCTCCCCAGGCTCCACGGGCTTTATAGGAGTCTGGGGAGGGTGAAAAGAGCCTCCCCCGACCCCCCGGAGGCACTCCGGAGGCTTCAGGGACTGTCCAGAGGCTTCCCTGAAGCCTTTGGAGCGCTTAAAACGACCCTCCGAGCAACCCGGAAGTCACTTCCGGTTTGCTCGGAGGGTGGTTTTAAGCGTTCCGAAGGCTTCAGGGACAGTCCCTGAATCCTCTGGGGGGGCGGGGGGCTCTTTTCGCCCTCCCCAGGCTCCTATAAAGCCTCTGGAGCCTGGGGAAGGCGAAAAATAGCTTTTAAAAAGGTGAACTCAGCTGGCCAGGGTCTCGCGTGCCCTGACAAATGGCTCCGCGTGCCACTTGTGGCACGCGTGCCATAGGTTCGCCATCATGGCCCTATGGTATACTAGCTTCAATGGATCATCTTTACTGTCCTTCCGATATTTTTCCAGTGCCCCTTCTTCTTCAACTTTTTGGTCTAGTTGCAATATTACATACTCACGGGCTTTAAATAAAGTCTGTCAACATCACTGCATGGATAAAGACATGATTCTTTGTCTCTCTTTTTTTGGTCTTCCTATCCAGGGCTTTTAGTTCTGCTTGAGTCCAGTCCACTATTCCAGCTGTGTATCTAATGACTGGAATTTCCCAGGTGTTAGTTTTAGCATTTATGACATTTCCTCTACTGAATTAAGATATTTTCACTCTCATGTTGTATTTGCTTCCAACATTTATCTTGACTTCAGTGTGCTCCAGTGGTGGGTTGCAGGCGGTACACCCCGGTACAGGTGTACCGATGCCTGCCAGGAGCCCACTCGCCCGCCCGAGCTCCTTACCTGTCTTTAAATTCTTTGGCGCTTCCACGCACGGCATGTATAGCGCCTGCGCAATGTTCTGCTGAGCAGCTGGAGAGTCGCAGAGGCATTGCTGAAGGGTAAGATGCATGTGCATGCTGTGTGCGTTCATGTGGAGGATGTCGGGCCCCGTTGCAACTGTACCAGTTAGCAATGGGATCCAGAACCCACCACTGGTGTGCTCAATGCGGTCAGTTTGAAGGATGCACAAGTATTTGTAGTTATCATCTTCATTCAGACTCTACTTTATTCCCATAACGTAGGGCACCTCGATTCCTTCAGTTTTCATTATTTTTCTCCTATTATTGGTGGGGATAGCCATTTATCCAGCCCAAAATTCCACTGCAATGTTGGGCAAGTTCTTGATGACTCATTGTCATCTTCAGATTATGGGCAGTGTGGTTCCAATACTAGTTGTAGGGTACCTGCAATGGCAGAGGGATTATGTCTCCATTTTGTGCTTCTATACATCCCAGGGGCATCTGAATGCCTATTTGGGAAAATGAAATGCTACCTAAATTAGACCTTAGCCTGATCCAGTAAAGTTGTTTTTACATAGAATTATTCACAGGTTTCACTGTTTTCAGAAATAACTGACACATAGGTAAAGTTGCATAGAATGTTAGGTGTTATTTACATTTATCAAAATGGATAGCAATGTGTACTGTAAATCTTGGAACTGCAGATTCCTTTGACATATATCCTTTTTTTATATTTTATGTAGAAGAAAACATTGCCGTCCAGTGTAAAATAGGGGGAATAAACCCTTTTGCTGTATCCATTTGCTATATGTAATAAAAATGCAAATGTTATAAAGAATTATAAGAGTGCTTTGTTTTCCATATTAATTTTTTGTGATGGAAGAATTGCCTATGGAAATGACCTTAAATCTACCCAAACTACTTATGTTTTTTGCAGTTAACAACTGCTGCTGGAAATAATGTAGATAGGAAAATCCGAAAGAAATCACTTTGAGAGCTAGAGAGGGTTTTTGAAATTAGATTTCCCCCTATGAGTTCAACTCTTCTTCTGTCCTTGTAGGAGTGGAGGGTTAAAAAAAATCCAATGTTCACTGTTTCTCTCCTAGGGAACACAGCCTTGACTTATCAACTCTACTTAACTATCATTTTACATGATAAAAGGACAAAGGAGGTGATATTAAATCCCAGTTTACTGCATTTGCTGGCTTGTATATTTTCAAAACTATAGTGTAAATATCATAGGAATATATTTACACAGCAAGGAGGGAGAGGATGAGGTATATGCATCAGCACAAGTCAAGCTTGCTTATCCCAAAGGGAACTACACTTTGTCCTTCAACACAGCTTCTGACCCTCTTCTCCTCCTTTCTCTGCATTCAAAAAAAGCTGTCAGCCAGAAAAAAGTATACAAACATATATATTTATGCATATATTCCATTATTTATCTACAAGATGCTTCAAAATGAGGAGAGATGTCTAATCTGGGTCGGTCACTAGAGGTTTTGTCTTCAGATCTTTCAGATTCATGCCCATCTTCAGGGGACTGTCATGCCTGGAAGCCAACTTTTACATTGGGCCTTCAGGCCTGCCACATTTTCTACTATAGGAAAATGGGAGGGGGGATTATATGGAGTATGGGCGATATATAGTCTAAATAACATTCCTTTCTCAGAGAGTCAAGGTCATCTTGCCCTGCACCTGGAATGGTGTGACTAGGAGGCATCTCCAGTTGGGACGGTACCTGATTGGGCCATATGATGGACATATGGGTGCTGGGCAGGGACTTGAAATTTCATTTGGGTGGGGAAAACCTGGAAGCTTTCAGATTCAGGTTTTCCCAGATATGCCAATATGACATCTCTAATAAAATGGAACTTTGAGGAAACTCAAGCCTTGGAGTCTTCTTTCATTGCGGGTGTTACTTGGAATCCTGACAGGAACTTCTCTCTAGCTAGAAGCTGACTAGAGAGAAGTTCCTTGAGGATGGGCTCCAGCACAAGTCTGCAAGCCTAGAAGACAAAATCTTTGGTCCCAGTGAACTACCCAGATTGGATCCTGCATCATTATCCTGGGACAATATTCACCTTCATTTGTAAGGAGAAATTGTCACAAAATTCCTGAGCACATTATGGTATGTTTATTTAGGAGTAGGACTTAACTCTGTTTACTAAGATTTTCCAGAGAATTTTATACAAGCAGTCCCCGGGTGAAGAACAAGTTGGCTTCTTAAGTTGAATTTGTATGTAAGTCGGAACTTGCACTTACAAATGGACTGTCTATTTACACATAGCATTCTTCATATGATTGGTTACTTAGCCATTGTTACAGTAGAATTGCCTGAGAATATTTATGAGCTGGATTCAAAGTTCCCACAGTTGGCCCCTTTGCAGTCATTTGATCAGACTTCAGGTACTAGGCAGCTGGGCTGCATTTGCAACCATTTGCAATATCCCGTGGTCACACAAGAAGACATTTGATTCTGTGCTTTAGCATAACTGGCCCATAATGAACCATTGGTTGACCTAACGACCGCAGCATTTGCTTAATGACCATGACAATCACATTATAACAATAGTGTTTGCTTAATGACCACCACAAAAATGGTCATAAAATTAGATTGGTCATGTGAGTGACCCAATTGATGACTATCATAATAATGACCATGAAAGGCAGGCTCCGTTATGGCCATAAGTTGAGAACTACCTGTCCAAAAAATGGCAGATGTTCTTGAACAGTGAACCTCAGAAAACATGCAATATTTTCATGAACTTTTGACAACATTTATGGACTGCCTGTACCTACAACAGCCTGGATGTTACAAGTATACAATTCAGCAGGTTATAAAAACATTGCACAGTTTCATCAGCTCAAGGAAGGACAATACTGTCTGACAGTTAGAATAATTAATCAGTGGAACAACTTACCTCCAGAAGTTGTAAATGCTCCAACCCTGTAAATTTTAAAGAAGAGATTAGATAACCATTTGTCTGAAATGGTGTAGGATTTCCTCCAAGGTCCCTTCCAACTCTATTCTATTCTATTATTCTAACAAGCCATATTTAGTAAAAGACAGCCTGTTGTAAGTACAGGTAGTCCATAAATCAAATGTTTTTGATCTGGGGACTGCCTGCATAGGATTGTAGCAATCACAGGTAAAAATTATACTAGCAGGGGATAATGGAAGCTAAAGAACAATTATTTTTGGGAGGTTAATTTGGTTGCAATCTGATGCAGATTGATTTAATATGACTTTCAAATAATGATTAGATTGTACTATATTTGTAACTAAAGATTGTTTAACCCACACTAGCTGCCTTAAAACATCAAATAAGGCCACCAATAGGTATTCAAACCCATTTAAAAATGTATTTATCATTAAGCGAGTGAGCTATTCCCAAAAAAGAGAAATAGGCAGACGCAGCCTCACTCTTTTCACAGTTAATGAACTTTAGTATAACTATGTAGATTAGGCTGTTAGTTGTCTTCAAATATTGCTGGTGCCATGTTGTAGGGAATTAATCAGATATGGTACCCAGAATGTAATCTATAAGGCTGCGCATTGGTAGGATAGAATTTCCCAGGGCCCCGATAAATATTGACAGAACTACTTCTTTGTAAAATAATAAAAATGAAAAGTAACCCTTCAGATAAATTTTCTTCTTTCTTAACCATAACCTCATCTTGAGAAGTATTTGACATTGAAGGATTTTAAATCAGCTACAGGTGGCTTAAAGATGGCTTTATATGTTAAGGGTTAGGGTTGCTGTAGACCAGTGGTTCTCAAAGTGGGCAGTACCACCCTCTGGGGGGCGGTGGAATGATTTAGGGGGGTGCTAAGAGGCAAGGGGCGGTGGCAGGGGGGCACTAAGAGGCAAGGGAAGTGGCAGAGGAGTGCTGGAGATGTTCTGCTGTACTGTATTCCCGACTCGCCTAGCTTAGCGCGCAGGCGCGGAAGAGAATGCAATGGGACTGAAATCGAGAGTCCTTCCCTGCGCGCTTGTGTGGAGGTGGCGGCTCAGTCTTGCCTCACCAGGAACCGGTGATGCCGCACCTTTGGGAAGGCTTGGGTCTCGTGCGCGCCTTCAACGGGTAGAAGGGCTGGGTTCTTCGTCACATGAGACTGGCAGTTAAAACTGCTCCTCCAGTTGTGGGGTCGGGGCGGCCGTGAACCCCTAAATGTAGCAATGGAGTTGTCTTCCCTGCTTCTTGCCGGCTTTGCCCCCTTCCTTCTCTGCGGCCTGCTGAATGGGCGCGTGGGTGAAAAGCTTCACAAGAGCTGAAGGTCCTGTCCCACCCGACATGAACGCATGGAGACCCTCGGTTGGTCTGTCATGCTATGTAGAAATTGTGGTTTGCTTAAAACACAGCTAACAAATCAGATTATAAAAATAAAATGTGATACGACTAGAAATTGTAATATTTTGAACAAGCCAATAAAATAAGGAAATAAGTAATATGCAAGCCTCAATCTTTTGTTGCTTGATACTTGCCACAGCAAACTTGTTATATCTAATGTGCTTAGTTAGCTAGTCAGTGGCTCAGAGTCTATTTGAATCGGAAGGCTTAAATGACCTCTTTTTATTTTGCCTATATGGTAATTCCTTGATATGAAAGAAAAATCTTACTCTATTAAGGTTGAACCCCTGCTTGCAATCCAGCTATTTTCAGTAATGATTAATATCAAGGGATACTTATTCCTTGATTCCCAAACAACCAAGGGAAATGTAAAAGGAAATGTTAGAAATTAAATCAATTACATCCATAGTTGAATAAGATAACTAGCTATAAACAAAACGTTCAAATCAAACTACCAAGCATATCCCTAAACTGTATGCTATTTCATAAATATATAGAATATTACTTAATGGGAGCAAATGTAAAGTATCTACTGTATTTGTTTTAGTTTTATAATGGAAGAAATGCAGTTATTTGCTGCATTTCAATAATTCCTTAGTCTGAATATCTAAGATTCACCAGTTTAACCTGGACAAATATTATACTTCATTTCCAAACAGCAGAATATCACTGGGGTTGATTTTTTCCCCCCTACAATGCAGAAGACATTATTTTATTGCTATGTATGTTAAAAATTACTCCGAGGTCCAGTTTGGCCACATGGATACAGCCATGCAATTTTCTTGGGACCAGCATGGAATGTGCTAGTAAAACTATATGGCTATTAGATCTTGAAGCTATCTAGACAGGTCTACTATCAGAGGTGGGTTTCTGCCGGTTCGGCCTGGATCGGGCAAATCGGTAGTGGCAGTGGCGGGAAGCTCCACCCACCCGCTCGGACATTGCAAGCGCATGCGAGCAAGCATGCGCACGAGCAAACTGTTAGTAAAAAAAAATGGAAACCCACCATTGTCTACTATGGCACATTCAATGGAAGTCAACATTTTGAAGACTGTCCCATTGAATCCAGTAATTCATTTAGGAGTAAGCTGTGTGAAGCATCTAGTGCCTTTGCTCAGATATCCTGGTACGATTTCCCAATACTGTAGAAACATTGAGATTCTAATTTTTCAGTCTACAGCAGAGTTCCCTCGACCTTTCTGGGTTTGTGGCTTGGAGGGGAGGAACAGGCATCTTTACATGTGCGCAAGCAAATGGGGCGGTGTGTGTGCCATTTGCAGCTACAGTAGCACCTGTGTGGTGCTCGTGGTGATGCTAATGGCCTCGCGTTGTTAGCTCCTGCATGGTGGTTGCAGTGAGGCTAGCGTGAGTGGGGCGTGTGGCTGTAAGCACATACACATGCACACTGGCCAGTCAGTCATGTGGCCAATAGGTCACAGCCCACAGGTTAGGGACCCCTGGTCAACAAAATTGATTCAAATCATCATCTTGAACTTTTATGTACACATTAATTCTTGTATCAGATTAATACTGGATATGGATAACACAACAGAGTATATAAAATAGCCTGAATGAACGAATGAATACACACACCTATGCACACACACACTTAGGATATGGGAAAGTATAAAGTTTTCAAGAATAATCTGTAGATTCTGCTGAGAAATCTCCAGGAAAGTGCCAGAGAGCTTTTTCAAACAATTTGTAGATGACAGTGTCATTTACACATAATAAGATTTCTATAAGGCAACACTGTGCAGCATTTGAAATTTTATTAGGTGTCCTCATTTGGGAGCATTAGCAAGGATTGGTTGATGCCAAATGTCTTAAATGTTAATATGCGGCCTTTTTAGGCTGTTGTTACAGTGTGGGAGTTGTATTTCCCAACTCTATTGCCAGCAATGTCTTCTGGAATTCATGAAGTCTAAATATGCAGCTTACAGTGTTGTTGGAATACACATTTGACTAGCTCTGTACTAATTAATCATTGAAAATTATATATTATTTGATTATGAAATACTGAATTATAAATTATCAGTGATATACATATACAAACACACACACATATTTTGCCTGTTAGTGTCATATAATTTTGGCTATGATTTATAGTTACTGATGATCCTTTTCCATTTTCATTACGAGTTTGCTGTATGTCCCTTTGAGAGACTGAGTCGAGCTCATTTTCCATTGAGTAAGAAGCCCAACAAAAATTAAGAAATCAGTGTGTTTTAATATCCCCCTCAATTTGTTCTAGAGGACTTGAGCAGGCAGGTGAAGTGGACAGATCATAGTTCTTGACTCACAGTCAAATGAGAAGTCTTCCCCTTTTAAAGTTTCTCACTTTATTTGAATGTCTATAGAGTCTTCTTTACGATATACTAGGTTCCATAAATATAACCTCTTATCTCTTTTTAGCTTGCCTATAAGAACAAACACTTGGATCAGACTATGTCTTGTCTTGGTCCAACATTTTGTTTCTCACAAGGACCAACAGATACCTTCATGAATCTGATAAACAGGAAGTGGAGAGTTACAGATAGTCCTTGACTTAACAACCACTTGTTTAGTGACCATTCGTAGTTAAAATGATAATGAAAAAAGAAACTTACAACTAGTCCTTGCACTTACGAGTATTGCAGCATCCCCAAGATCATGTGAATCACCTTGCTTAGCAACGGAAATTCTGATTCCATTTTTGCTATAAGTGGAGGACTACCTTTAATTTCCTTTTTTTGTTCCCATGAATGATGATGGGTATTATCTTTTCTAACAGTGTTCAGCTGATAGGTAGGGTAATAGCATAGAACAGTGATGGATAACCTTTTTGTTGTTGGGTGCCAAAAATGCGAGGGTGCGTGTACATTTGCATCCATAATGCAAAGTGCCCCCCACATGTGCACAACCCCCCCCATGTGCACCGCTACTCGCCTCCAAGCTGACTTTGGTATTTCCTTTGGGTGGGCAGGTGAGGCCGTTTTCGTCCTCCCCAAGCTCCAGGAAGGCCTCCTGAGCCTGGGGAGGGCGGAAAACAGGCCCAACAGGCCAACTGGAAGTTTGGAAATGATCCGGCTTCTGTAGGGCCTCTAGGGGGCCGGGCTCCATAATGCAAAGTGCCCCCCACATGTGCATGTGCGCACAACCCTCCCCTCATGTGCACTGCACTACTCACCTCCAAGCTGACTTTGGTATTTCCTTTGGGGGGGCAGGGGAGGCCGTTTTCATCCTTCCCAAGCTCCAGGAAGGCCTCCGGAGCCTGGGGAGGACGGAAAACAGGCCCAATGGGCCAACTGGAAGTTTGGAAATGATCCGGCTTCTGTAGGGCCGCTAGGGGGCCGGGGGAGGCCGTTTTCATCTTCCTCAGGCTCTGGAGGCTTTCCTGAAGCCTCCCCCGGCCCTCCGGAACGCCAAAATTCAGCTGTGCATGTATGCACGCTGGAGCTGACGGCTCGTTTGCCAGCAGATATGGCTTCGGGGGCCACCCGTGGCATGGTGGCCATAGCTTCACCATCACGGGCATAGAACATAGACCATAGAGTTGAAAGGAACTTCAGAGGTCTTCTAGTCCAACCCTCTGCTTGAGCAGCAGACCCTATACCAGTGATAGCGAACCTATGGCACGCGTTCCACAGGTGGCACGCGGAGCCATTTGTCAGGGCATACGAGGCGCTGCCCTGTCAGCTGGCCAGCTGAGTTCACCCTTTTTTAAAGCCATTTTTCACCCTCCCCAGGCTCCAGAGCCTTTATAGGAGCTTGGGGAGGGTGAAAAGAGCCTCCCCTGTCCCCCCAGAGGCCCTCCAGAGGCTTCATGAGCTTCCCTGAAGCCTCCGGAGCGCAAAAAAACGGCCCTATGGGCAAACCAGAAGTTCGGGAATGGACTTCCGTTTTGCTTGGAGGGTCGTTTTGACTGCTCCGGAGGCTTCAGGGAAGCATCCTGAAGGTCCCTCAAGCCTTTGGAGCTCTCAAAACGACCCTCCGAGCAAACCAGAAGTCTCTTCCGGTTTGCTCGAAGGTTCGTTTTGACTGTTTCCGCCCTCCCCAAGCTCCTCTAAAGCCTCTGGAGCCTGGGGAGGACAAAAAAAGCATGCAAAAAATGGGGGGGTCATGCCTGTAGCACGTGCATGTGCACTGGGGGGTCGCGCATTGCATTATGGGTGCGGCATGCCCACACACTACCCCCCCCGCGCTCCCCCCACTTATGGCACGCGAGCCAAAAAAGGTTCGCCATCCCTGCCCTATATCATTTTAGATAAATTATTGTCCAGTCTCTTTTTGAAAGCCTCGAGTGACGGAGCACCCACAACAAAGGCAAATTGTTCCTTTGGTTGATTGCTCTTACCAGTAGGACATTTTTCCTTAGTCCTAGATTGTTTCTCTCCTTGGTTAGTAAACCAGTACGGAACAAATACAGATTTAGTTTTTTAGTATTTGTGACTATTGTTGGATATAGAAGTTTTTAGATTACTATTCTTCCTTACACTCAGGGCTTCGTACAAATAATACGTTGAGTGTTGTTGTTTTTTCTTTTAATCTGTTTCTGAAATATAATGACAACATCTTAATTATGAATATTGCTCCTCCATAAAGCTCCCCCAATGTGATTCAGATAGTTAATATAAAACAATCTAGTTGAAAAACTGAAAGCAGTAGTCTAAAAGCCCACTAAAACTTCTTCAGTAAATCACTAAATGAAACCAATTTTCAGCTACATTTAAGACTAGCCAAAGATGAAGCCATAAATTACTTCCTTCAGGTTACCACTTGAAAAGGTTATGTCTGTAGTGCCAGCCAATCTGATGGACTATGATGGCAGAGCCTGCAAGCAAGGCAGGAAAAGCCTATCTTAAGTTGTGATATTTTTCTAAACCTTATAATACTTCCATCAGTTCTGGAAAACGTTTTTTTCCCCACCCTTAGGAACTTGTGTTGAATTCTTTTGGTGACTTCCCTTTACCCACTTCGTCTGAAAAATATTAAACTGCTGGGATTTCTATCTAGGGATCTTAGGTTTTGCATACTATGAGCGAGCTAGCTGGTAATGTTTCCCCCTTTTTGCTTTCATACTGTGTTAAAGATAGCAATTGGAAAAGAAGAGGCAATTCGGATTCCAATTCAAAGGTCCCTAATTAGAATCGCAAATGTAAATTTCCTATTCTTTACAAAATTCATAATTTTGTAAAGAAGATTAAATGTAAAGGATATGCTCAACCCAGTTGAGGAGCTTAAGCTTTTAATCAGTCCTATCAGTTTATTTTCTTCTCATTTTTGCTGTGGAAAAGATCAAGTATTTTAAAATGCATTTCCCCTTCTTTTCATGGAAAATTTATGCTAAACGGAGAGAAGCAGAAATGTTTCTAAAGCCAATGTAACTGTAAGCCATTATGAACCTGAATATGATGGAAGCATTTTTCAAGAAAAACTGTGAGTGGCTGTGTGAAATAAATGCAAAAGTATTAGGACTCTTTAGTAAGACCTGAAAAGCATCCAAAGTAGGTACTTTGACCTGGTATACAGCCAGGTGCAACTTCTGAAGCAGTTATGTGAGCCTTGCAAAATATGTCGCTTTTGCAATTCAAAGGGAGGTACTTTGTATGCACTCCAACATTTTGCAAATTCTCTCTTCTCAATACTCTCCACAGTCTTACTCTTCAGCATTTTGGAAAGAAAGTACCAATTTAGGGACTTGGTTTATAGGATTCTAGAACCTGCAAATTAAAAAGCATCCAACTAAGATAGCTACTGTTTAAATAAACAGTTGGCAGTCAGGAAGCATAGATCTCCCAGATAAACGCAATGTTCTTTAATCAAGTGAAGATAATCCTAAGGGATTATATAGAATAGAATATTATCACATTTAAAAAAAAAAAAACCAACCCTCTCTATTTTCATGTCTTTAGCATTTATAGGCTGGGATCCAAAGAACTGCAAATAATTTTTCAAAGTTTCTTTGGGCCTGTTCTTTTTAAATTTCTATTTGAAACGTGCATGCCCTAATGTTTCAGAAATCGAAGTGTAGAGTTATGGCATGAACTTCTTGAGAGTGTTTATTTGAAAGCCTTGTTTTGGGAAATTAACACTGCAAAGCATTAACCTCAAAGTAGTCTTTAATTACATTGGAAACACCAGCACTCTGCCTAAGATTCATTGCAGACAATAATGTCTTCTCCAAGTTGCTCTGGTAAAAGCCTTTAATACCATTAACTGCTCATCACTTTTGTAAAGTGCTGTACTTCATTTCAGTCTAAATTTAAATAATAAATCTGATTGTTTCTTAACAAATCAAACCCAAGTTCAGTTGTCTTTTTTAAAAATTGTTTTCTGGAAATCTTTATGCTTCTTCATTCCATCTTTTCCTCTTAGGAACAATCAGTACGTTGTTGGAAGGTGTCGAGTTTAAAGCTTGTTAATATGTGAAAATCAGGATCATTTATATGCTCTTGAGGTTTTCTTTTTAATAATTCAGAGGCTATAATTTATTTCCAAAAGGAATCAAACAATGAAGTCTCTATGTAGTGGCATGACTTCAGAAATTGAGGATGCCTTCAGGATTATAGCATCATTTTAAAACATTGTTTTGTAGTTTGGAGGTACAAGGAGGAAGATAATTTATTTCTTTGTTTTAAAAAAGCGAAATCATCCTGCATTATTTGAGTTGTTCCCCGCCTCCTAATCCAATCATAACTGTTGGGAAAATAATGTATGTATCAGTATTCACCATTTACCAGCTTCCATGTATTTCTTGCAATGGGCGATAAACACCAAAATTATACATCAGTGTAATTACATAATCAGTGTTCTTTTATTCATCTGGAATGATATTTATGTATTTATTTGATTTTTATCCCAAGGTGGCAAGCATACCTTATATTCCTTCCTTCTGATATTTCCCCCAAACAACTCTGTAAGGTGGGTTGGGCTGATGGACCCATTACGGCTTCCATGCCTCGTTTTTTATTTTTTTTTACAATTGTGTAACACAGCTAATTTTTGTGAACTTTCTATTATAAATTGTTGGCTGAATGGTTCTGTTTAGTTGGTTTATTTATGGGATTATTAAGGGAGGGCTGACCCTTTCTAGTATGCATTACAGGATATTTTTTACATTTACGTTATTTTGTAGTGCTGACATTTTTGTAGTGCTGACCTTTTGCCCACTTTAGGAAGCTCTCCTTATTTATATTGCAATTATCCAGCTTGATAGTATTAGTTACTCTAGAACTGTGATAGTGAACCTATGGCACATGTGCACTGGCCAGCTGATTGTCGGGAGTGCATGTGCGCCAAAATCTGGAAGTTCAGCTTTTCCAGAGCGCGATTCCTTCACGCGCACAGCAGTGCTGAAAACCGATCTGCGCATGCGGGTCGGCCAGCTGATCGTTGGGCGTGCATGCGTGCTAGAATCCAGAAGTTCAGCTTTTCCAGAGTGCGGCCCCGATGAGAGAGAGAGAGAGCATGCGACAGGTTCGCCACCACTGCTCTAGAAGAATGCAGTTTCCAATAAAGTTGACTGAATTGCAACAAATATTTTTCCTCCTGTAGTAATGGGGGGTTTGATCCTAACCCCTTGAACCTTAATCTCAGGTTAGGTTTTGTGTAGAACTTTGGGCATTTTGACTTAATAAAGGTTCTGTCTGTCACTTGAGACATGCACAGTATGTACATACTGAAGTACAGTATTAGTGCTGCAAAATATCCTCAGAGGAAGAATATACATATCCTTGAACAAGCTAAATTGAATTTTCTTAATCTCATTTCCTGATGTCCTTAAATTATTGTTCCCAATAATATAATCTGCTTATTCTTCTGAGAGAGAAATACAAAGAATGTTGTGGGAGAAGGTCGTTCGTATAGCAAAAGAAAAGGAAAAAGGAAAAAAGTTTCTGTTCACAAACAAGAGAAAATTTGCCCTGCACATACTAAATATTAGTTAAGGAGAGATGAGATATTTTGATAGACATTTGAGGGCAAATGGGAGTTTAAAAGGGAACTGAAGTCAGAATGGTTAAATACAAATTATTGTTAGCCCAGCTCTGGGAACTAATGGAAAAATACGACAGCCTTCCTAATATGCTACATAAGGCTCTCCCATTTGAAATCAAACACCAAATATAAACAATTCTGGTTGAGTTAAATGCCAGCTTGTTGGCCTACACCAAAGGGCTTAAAAGGGGGAGAGATGGTTTTAGAAGCTAAACTTTACAGAATCTATAGCAAGGAACGGTTACACTCCATTCCTAAAATATCACTGGATTAATTAAAATGAAGGATAAATTGCTATCCTTAATCTTCCCATATACCAATAACTTTTAAAAGTAGAATCAATGCTATATCTACAAATTGGAGGAAAACAGGGAAACAAATAATTTAGAAGCCGCTCTCCTGAAGACAGCAAGCTCTTGTTGAGCTACTGAGACAAGCAGAAAACTTCTCATCCTGTGGAATGCCCTAAAGCAGTGTTGTTGAAACTTTGTTGAATAGACAGTGGAATTTAATCTTACTCTTACAACAAAATAAAACTTATTTAGCTAAGAAAATAGCTAAGGAACTGGGGCAATGTTTTTACAGAAACACACACACATCCATATATGTATGTATACACACGTACACACGCACACGTACATGCACATGCATGCATAGAAACATAGTTTTTATATACACACATAAGTTGATTTTCTATAGCTGATAGATATGAAAATAGAGTATTCCATATCTTTTTTGTAAGATAATGTTTATAACTGCAAGACAAACTACAGGTACTCCTTGAGTTATGACCCTAATAGCGAATGGCCATCATGGTTGTAACTCACGATGGCTGTAAAGTGGATCAGTCACATGACCGACCTGATTTTCTGACTTATTTTTAAAGTTAACAAGTGAACCCCATTGCTGTTAAGCGAATCAGTGGCTCATTATGGGAAGGCTTTGCCGAAAACTGGAAGTAAAGTCCAGTTGATGTTAAAAACTATTGTAAACGCAGTCACACGACTGTGGGACAGTGCTAATACCAATGCCGGGTATTTGAAAGTTAGTCACATGACTATGGAGGGTTCCCGATTATTGGGACTTCTGAATCCAGGTTGTAAATATCCCCCAGGTAGGTCCATCCATCAAAACTTTGAACAATCGCTAGGTGACCAGTCATAAGGTTTAGCTATACACTGAATATCCAATGAAGAGCGTTAATTACAAAAAGCATAGATCAGTATGGATCAATGCATAAAAGCAGGAAAAAAGTTTTCTTATTACAGCAGCCCCAAACCTTTGGGCACCAGGGTTCCATGGAGAGAGGATTTTCCGCAGACTGGAGGTGGGGGGGGGGGGGGTAATTTCACTTGCTGCCTGCATTCTGCAAATGGGCTTAGTTTATTTGTGCAGCCCGGTTTCTGGCATGCCGGAGTCCGGTTTCAGTTCACGGACGGGGGGTTGGTGACTCCTGTCTTATGATATTTAACAAAAGATTATTTGGAATCAATTATTGAGGAAACACTGTTTTCAGGAATGTTGCAGGGTGTGATAAAGTGAAGAGGGTAACCTTGTTAGTATGATTAAAGCTTCATCTGCGTGCGGCACAGGCATTGCATGAAGAAAACATTGCAAGTTCAATTTCACCATTGCAACTATCATCTTGATTCTTTTCTCTGTCTCTTTTTTTTAAACATTCTCACTAGACATCCCTGACTGTCTTTTAAAGGTAAAGGTTCCCCTTGCACCTATGTGCTAGTCGTTCCCAACTCTAGGTGGTGGTGCTCATCTCCGTTTCAAAGCCGAAGAGCCAGCACTGTCCGAAGACGTCTCTGTGGTCATGTGGCCGGCATGACTAAATGCTGAAGAGTCGAAGATGCATGGAACGCTGTTACCTCCCCCCCCCCCCCCAAAGGTGGTCCATATTTTTCTACTTGCATTTTTACATGCTTTTGAACTGCTAGGTTGGCAGAAGCTGGGACAAGTAATGGGAGCTCACTCAGTTACGCAGCACTAGGGATTCGAACTGCCAACCTTCTGATCGACAAGCTCAGCATCTTAGCCACTGAGTCATCACGTCCCCTTCGACTGTCTTTTAGGAAATGTTATAATGGTTAGGTTTTGGGCGCATGAAAAAAAATTGCTTGTCTTTTGCATGTAATTTGTTAGAAGTCTAGAGGTAAGTTTTACTTACCACACCCTAGAGCACTCTAAATTGATCATATCTTTACATGGATTAAATTATTTCTGGTTAAATGGTTACGTTTGGTGATAGAATAATCTCTGAGTTTCATTTTCTGGATAATATTTGCTTTTCATAATCATAGCTAATCAGTCTTTGCATTTAGATTATAATTTGTATGTTGCTCAGATAGGTTGTAGCACCTAGCTGACCTTAGCTGATTTTGTAACCTAAGAAAAAGAAACTCTGCTTAGAGGAGTACTCTTCTAAATACAAGAACTATAGGCTAGATTAGGAAGTTTAAACAAAGTAGGTAGCAGCATAGACAGGACTATTAAATCACCATGAGTCACGCTCAGTGTACTTTTTACTCAGCTGTCTGTTGTTCTCTTGGCAGCAGCAGATATGAATTGATAGGTAGTTTGGTTGCATTCCTCTCTTTGAATTGGCATCTACTTTTCCTTCCTTTTCTGCAGTCTGTCAAAACTTTAGGGTGTTGGAGATGACAGGACAGGATTTCTATTTATAAGAGAAGCCATTCATTTCTCAATTTTGCTGTCTCATAGAAATACAATCCAGCTTCGCTGCATACCGGTTCTTGATTTCGCCAGTATAGATATCTGCAGGTCTCATAGCTGAAGACATTATAAAACTAACTCCAATTAATTGTAGACAGAATGAGCTGGTACTAAACGAGTCTAGTTTATGTAACCATGCCCCCTCTAGTGGCTGATTCCTGTGACTTATACTTCTTTATCATTTTGAAGTCTCCTACTTCATCTTTTGAGATAGGCTCCTTGTTCATAATAACAAAAACATAATAATGCAAAATGGGTAAATAAACAATTACAAAGTTTATTTTAAGTAAATTGTAAAAGTAGATTTTTGGATCTTGACATGAAAGTTAAACCTTTTTTCAGAAAGGAGAAAATCTTTTTTCCCCCCAAGCATCAGAGCACATTTTAAAATTTTGCAGAGACATTTGTTGACCTCTGTGGTCTATCCTGGGATATACAGTTCATTTTGGATCAACATTTTCATCTGTTATTGTGAGGACACCCAGAAGTGGGCAGCATTAGGGTAAAGTCCTGCCTTGATTTAGTGTACATTTTTATGTAAGAGTTATTAAACTAACGATTACTCATCATATATTTAATGATACCAATACAGAAGAGTCAGTTAATTATTTTAATCATGATTTATCCACAAATCTGGAAGAATCTAAGATAACTTCTAGTAAAAATGTATTCAGCTTACTTCATAAAATCTGAATGCATATTTAATACTACAAGGGACATGCAGATTTCTAGAATTACGAAATACAGGTAGTCCTTGACTTATAACTCTTCTTTTAGTGACTGTTACAGCACCCCATGGTTAGATGATCAAAATTCAGATGCTTGGCAACTAGTTCATATTTATGATGGTTGCAGTGTCCTGAGGTCATGTGACCAGCTTTTTAGCTCTTCTGACAAAGCCAATGGGGAAGCCAGATTCGCTTAACAATGTTACTAACTTAAGAAATGCAATGATTCACTTAGTGGCTGAATTTTTATTGAGATGGTTGTTGGATACTTCATTTATATTGTTTGTGCCGCACACAGAATCTTAGGCAGTATAAATATTATAATAATAAAACAATAAACAAATCTATTATCATTGCTATATAAAGGTAATCCTCGACTTACGACCACAATTGAACTCAAAATTTATGTTGCTAAGTGAGACAATTGTTAGGTGAATTTTGTCCCATTTTATGACCTTTCTTATCAGAATTGGTAAGTGAATCATTGCAGTTGTTAAATTAATAACACGGTTGTTAAGTGAATCTGGCTTCCCCATTAACGTTGTTAGTCAGAAGGTCGCAAAGGTTGATTACATGACCTCAGGACACTGCAACCGTCATAAACATGAGTCAGTTGCCAAGCATCTGAATTTTGACCACATGATCATGAACTAACGGTATAGTACAGTATGAGGCTTTAAAATGTCAATTACATACCGAGTATCTTATTCCATTGTAAACCTATTCTGAGGGAAATCCTTTGCTTCATAGCCATTTTTAACAGGATATTTGTCAACTCGCAAAGCAATTATGATCTGCTCTTGAGTTGCCATGAGCAGGAAGGGGGGATAACTGATGGAACAGTTCAGCAGCCACATTCAGAAGCACATTCCACGCATACCTTCCTCAAGGTTGGTTCTCAGATTACCAGGACCAGCCTGAAATGCCCATGAAAGTGCCTCATTGGACATTGTGATTAATGACACACTCTGGGAGGACGGGGGGGGGGAAACAGGGTCACAGTTGAACCGTAAATCATGTGCTTCAAACGGGAACAATGCTGACATGTTGCGCCTAATAAATAACTGGATTTCTTTTGGAATTTGGCTCGAGGCTCATGAGCTAATTAGGGTATCCATCAGAACCCTGACAATAATATAGTTTTAGTTCAGATTTGATGCTTGTTTTTGTCAGTTCCAGTCTTGAGTAATTTAGACTGGGTTTGGATTTATGGTGAAAGCATTGATTACCCAGAATATACGTTTTGCAATTAGATGGATTTAGAGAGTCAATTTGGGGTAGCAGTTAAGATGTTGGCCCAGAAACCAGGAGAGAATGAGGTCTAGGCTTCCCATAGGCACGGAAACTACTATGCTGGTTGACTTTGGGCCAGCTACACACTCTCGGCCCAGTCTACTGCACAAGGTTGCTATGATGGAAAACAGAAGAAGGGAAGATTTTTTGGTATGCTTGCCAAAAAGTTGGGGTAAAATACTGTAGCAATAATAATGTAATTTTAATAGAAGAAATCGTGTCAAGGGTGCAAGATGTAGATTACATTAGGAAAAAAAAATAGCTTGTGCAACAGTAAGTGAGCATTACCTACAATTTTCTTGGATTTTTTATAATAATAGAGGGGACTTGGGAAGCAGTTCTGTCAGATCATTCTGGAAAATAAATAGTTGTTAGGTATTAGATTATCCAAGTAGTTATAAATTTATTTATTTATTTATTTATTCTTCGCATTTCTAAACCGCCCCCTCTCCCAAAAAGGGACTCGGGGCGGTGTACAGTCCACTCAACACATAACAGGTAATAAATACAATATAAATATACATATACATATACATATACACATGGAGGAGGTTAAAAAATTAAAAGAACTGTCTAGAAGAATAAAATATGGCTCTAAGAGCCCTAAAATCAGTTAAATTTAAAATACTACCCTTAAAATAACCAGTTGAGAGTATACTTCCAGGAGGTAGAAGTTGTAACAATCAAACAAACAAACAAAGCTCTGGATATTTGTTATTAAATATGCTTACTGAAATTAGCGCTCGAAAGTATACAGGATTACATTTGAATTCTACCTGGACATGGTATTATAGAAAAACAAGGTGACTACAATGGATTTAAAATCATTATGAATATGGTATGTATGTAATGTCTGAAAACTTGAATTGAGAGTTTATTGTGGATTATTGTGTGTTGGGGCAATACCACAAATGAATAGATCATCCAAAGGCAATGAGATTTAGCATGGGTCCTTCCACTGTGGCACAATTTAACAAAGCAGGCTTGATCCTCTTTGTGTGATTTGCTAACCAGAGGATACAGCTTCTCCCACCCGCCATCTGATTCCTTGCTTGCTACATGCCTTGCCAATAGTTGCGGCTGGTTTGTTTAAAGATTTATGTCCTTTTGGTACTCCGCCCCTTGTTAAAAAGAGAAACAAATTGGAGATTATTTTAAGTTTTCTTCCTCAGCAGTAGACAGAAATTGCTGGCAGACAACACTCAAGAAAACAACAGCGGTATTCATTGGGGAACTATATGGAGCATCAGGAAAAAGCCGTTTGGAACTTTTGGGTGCATCGGTAACAAACCATTGACTCTGGTGTTCTTGTTCTCTGTTAAAAAAACAGTTCTGTGGGTTTGCAGAATCAGGGCTTTTCCTCCCCTACTTGAGCATTTATCCAAATATATAGGCTCTAAATAAACTTTAAAATGTATACAAAACCCAATATTTTTAATTGAATGTTGCAGTTATTAGTTCTTCATAAAAGTAACTGCTTTGGGTCTATCACATTTATTACCTTACCTACCTGTTTCTCTGTTCCTTTAATGTTTAATTTTAAATGTGATGTGGAAAAACCTTGCAGCCTACCTCTAAATTTAAGATAACAGATAAATGCAGGATGCCCTTGGCCTACTTATTACCACAGCCTCCTTATTCCCATGGTCTTGAAATGAAATATTTGTACTTATTCTTCTGTTCTGAAAATGTAGTAGTGATTATCGGGTCTAAACTTAGATTTGTTCATGTCATTACTAATGATACCTATTGTTGTGAGGGGGATGAAATGAAAGGGATATCAATATGCTATCTTTATTTAATTTTGGGGGAGCACTTGAAAGAAGAGTTCTTAATGTCTCTTTTGTTATCAAGTTATGTCAGTAGCTGCTTTTGACTGAATAAATTTCTTAATTTAGACAGTTCTGAGTAGGAACTCTGTTCAATTTGCTTAACAATTTTTCTCCTTGTCTACCATGTTGCCGTGCTTTATCATAGGGTGGATAGGGTCTTTCTAGAAGGGATAAGTGAAGAAAGATGGGAGAGTATGCCAAGGATACAGGTAGTCCTCAACTTACAACCACAATTGAGTCCAACATTTCTGCTGTAAGTGAGACATTTGTTAAGTGAGCTTTGCCCCATTTTATGATTTTTCTTGCCATAGTTATTAAGGGATTCAGTGCAGTTGATAAGTTATTAAGCTAGTTGTTAAGTGAATCTGGCTTTCTCATTGACTTTGCTTGTCAGGCCATAAAAGGTGATCACATGACCCTGGGACACAGCAAAGATTGCAAATATGAACCAGTTGCCAAGCATCTGAATTTTGATCACACGATGATACAGATGATGCATATACCCGTTCTCCCCCCAGCTCCCATGGCTTGGCGTCTTCAGGATACCACTAGGTTGGTGAGTGGCTCTCTGCCCGGCTGGAGAGGGGGGGTTGCCACGCAGCTGCTCATGAGCATGGTCACCTCATGGCTGCTGTGTTGCGCTGCTGCGACAGTGCAACACAGCTGTTTGCCCCTGAGGCTACGCCCGTGTCCTCCCGTCCCCGCGCCAGGCTCTTCGGGAGGCCATTCGCAAGAGAGCAGCCGCCCAGCAAGCCCAAAACAATAAGCCCCCTCCCCCGATAACAAGGCCAGAGGCATATTTTGGGGGTAAAAAAAATAAGACCTTGTCTTATTTTCGGGGAAGCATGGTGTATGTCCTTGAGTATATACCCAGCATTTTCAAAAGGATCTCATTGATAGAGAACCAGATTCTGCACTGTGCTTATGATATAGGTCAGTGATGGCGAACCTATGGCACACGTGCCACAGGTGGCACGCAGAGCCATTTGTCAGGGCATGCAAGGCACTGCCCTGTCAGCTGGCCAGCGCGCATGCCCGTGCTGGCCAGCTGAGTTCACCCTTTTTTAAAGCCATTTTTCGCCCTCCTCAGGCTCCAGAGGCTTTATAGGAGCCTGGGGAGGGCAAAAAGAGCCCCCCGCCCCCTGGAGGCTTCATGAGCTTCCGTGAAGCCTCCGGAGTGTAAAAAACCGGTCCTACAGGCAAACCGGAAGTTTAGGAACAGACTTCCGGTTTGCTCGGAGGGTCGTTTTGACTGCTCCAAAGGCTTCAGGGAAGCCTCCTGAAGGTCCCTGAAGCCTCTGGAGGGCTTCTGGGGGGGCGGGGGAGGCTGTTTTTGCCCTCCCTGGGCTCCTATAAAGCCTCTGGAGCGTGGGGAGGGCTAAAAAAGCATGTAAAAATGGGGGGGGGGGTGCGTCTGCAGTGCGCGCATGCGCACTGGGAGGGTTGCGCATTGTGTGGCATGCCTGCACACAACCCCCCTGCGCTCCCCCCACTTATGGCATGCGAGCCAAAAAAGGTTCGCCATCACTAATATAGGTAGTCCTTCACTTATAACCACAATTGAGCCCAAAATTTCTGTTGCTAAGGGAGACTTTTGCCTCATTTTACAATCTTTCTTGCCGCATTTGTTAAGTACCGTGTTACCCCAAAAGGGTCTTATTTTCTTTTGTCCCCCGAAATAAGCACTTGGCCTTATTTTCAGGGAGGTCTTATTATTTTTGAGATGCAGGAGGCAGTGAGTGTGGTCACCTCATGGCTGCTGCTGTGTTGCAATATTTTTGGGTAGGGCTTATTTTAGCACATGCACTCAAAAGCCCGATTGGGCTTATTATCCGGGGAGTCTTATTTTCGGGGAACAGGGTAGTAACACAGTTGTTAAGTGAATAAGACTTCCCCATTGACTTTGCTTATCAGAAAGTCACAAAAGGCGATGACATGATGCTGGGATCCTGCAACCATCGTAAATATGAGTCAGTTGCCAAGCGCCTGGACTTTGATCAAGTGAGCTTGGGGAGGCTGCAATAGTCATAAGTGTGAAAAATGATCATAAGTCACTTTTTTCATATGTATATATTTGCTAGCATTTTCTTTTGAAAAATTTACCCCTCCACAACCTTGGGCAGTTAGCTTGGTTGGGGTGGAGTCACTGGCCCCAAATCATCCACAAACCTTCCATCGGAAGCTTAGAAAAAAGGTAATAATGGCTTTGCATATATATGAAGAAGGCCAGTTTGGTATAGTGGTTAAGGCACTTCTTTTTATTTTGAAATAAAATATTTTTACAGTGAGGGACGGGAAATGGAATATCTTTGGGCCCTTTAGCTCATTTTGTTCCAAATTGAAGCTGCTCACAAAACACACTTTGCAAGAATTTCAGGGGCTCAACCACAACAGAATAAACTCCTAGCCTTTTATAGTAAGTGATTCTCTTTAAAAGGTTTTCCAAAAAAAAGTAGTAGTTTACATGCTGAGATTTAGCACTATAATTCCATCAAGGCTGTTATGATAATGTACAGAATATGGTTTGATATAGACAAAACTTTATATTTTCAAATTCTCCCTTAGAGAAACTATGACTATCTGGTGTGTTTTGCATTTGTTTCAGGCTGGCTATGATTTTAAGCATAATCTTGTCAGAATAAAATACCTTATGCTCATTCGAAAGCCCATTCCAGGAAAAGAGAGCTGACGTTGCGATGATAAGACGTGCGATCCTGGAGCTCCAAGATTGCAGTTGATATTTCTGCCACTGGGCGGTCCTTTTGGACCTAAACCGTCCCAAAGAGACGGTGATAGAGAAGAGTACGTCCTGCTGATCTCAAGGACACCACAAAGTCTCTGATTGATCCAGGAGAAGCTCTTTTTCCCAATGACAGAAACCCAGCTGAAGTTGGGACAGCTCTGGAACGGAAAGAAAACAGTAGAGAATAGTGTGTCGGATTGGTGAGGAAATTTTATTATTAGAAAAGAGATTACCCCCAAAAAAATTAAAACTAAATTAAAATTGAAGATAAAAGAAAACAAGCGGCGAAATTGAGCTACATTAAACTTAGTGTGTTATCCTTTTTTTTAATTCTCTTTTTACGAATGGAAGTTCTGCAAATGTTTCCTATTTTTTAAATTGGAAGGCTTAGTTTTTCTTCTTCTACTTTTTAATTTTTACTTTTTCTATATATACTTGTGGATTAAAAATTTCTTGTTTTTCTACAACGTTTGATTGGATTCGTTTTTTTTATTAAGAATTTTTCTCGATATGTCTGCTATTTAAAAAGGGCTTTAATAACAGAGAAAAAAAAGTAACACTGCCACTTTAAGGCTAGAGGCTCATTGTATTTTCTTTCCGCTCTTTGATCATCGGAGTTACATTTCATAGCCTTTCAGTTTGTTTATTGAGAGTGATAGTGGGAAGAGCATGGTTTGTTTATACAGCTGCTCTTTCAGAGTTTTTGCAGTGAAGGCAAAGTTTTGACTTGAAAGATTATAATGAACTTGTTTGGAATACAATAAAAGCCTTGAATGCTATAGTGGCAGTGTTTATAAGTTGGAAGGATGGCGCAACATGAAAAAGAAACATTAATATTGCAAATGATTATGTTTAAAATTCAAAAAATATTAGTAATAACAGAGAAAATTGAGATGAGAATGGATGACGCAGAACAAAGAACAACAAAAAGAGATGGAAAAATTGAGAATATTTATCAAAAGAAGAAAGTTGAGGACAGAGTTCCAAAAATTGAAGGAAAAAAGGAACAAAGAGATGAGAAAATTGTGGATAGTGACAGCATACTGAGTGTGGTTGGAAATAGTAAGAGTGGAGTATGGAAAGGGGAGATAGGTGGACTGGAACTCTACCTCAGACTTCAAAGTACAGAAGAAGAAAAAAGAGAAAATTTGAAGGAAGTAACGAGAAAAATCTTGACTGAAACATCGGTGATAACCAAAGATAAGTTGATGAAAGGAACAGATGCAGGGTTTCGAGTGCTCATCAGATATACAATGAGCAACCAGCTGCGAAAAGAAGTCCATAAAAGACCCACTAAGAAAACAACCAGAATATTAATTCCACACATGACATGAGATATAAAACTGCACTACTACTGGAAAGATACAGGTTGATGTAGTGAAAGTTTATAATAAAAATTAAGTCAAACTTAGTTAAATTTAGAGTATTATATATAGTCATATAAATGAATAATATTGATAATAATACATATATTGGTACTAGTTTGAGGATATGAAATTTTATACAAACTGCAAATGAGGACTATGAGAGGAGACTTAAAAGTATTTGTTATTAAATATAATCAATTTTTATTTAGAATATGTTAGAAAGATGAAATGTTATTGAATGGAATGCTATTATATAGTTTTACCTCAAATTTAGGATATTTCATACAAAAGGATATAAAAGGATATTTATAGTCAAATGAATGTTTAATAATTATAATAATTTTTATATAATATACTGGATTAATGATAAGAGAATTTGTTTGAAATGAGTTGATAATTTGCGATCCTACATACATTTAAAAGTGAGGACTATGGAAGTGATGCACAAAAACTTTACAACCAAACGACATGCTGTATGTGATTGAAGAAGGTTCTATGTGTTATTTGTTGTCTGTCTTTATCTGACCAAAAAAAGAAAAGTATTCTTTTTAAAAAAAAAACAAGAAATGATATACAAAGATTTTTTGCGGAAATACCACCCCAAGAAAATAGAAATTAAGAGCTGGAAAAGACACCTGCAGCAACAGAAAAAGAAAGGAAGAGAGGAAGAGAAGAAAAGGAGGGAAGGAAGAGAGAAGGTGAGGAGAGAAAGATGGAAGAGGGAAGGAGAGAGGGTAAGAAGTGGAAGAGGTAGAGAGAAGTAGGGGAGAGGTAAGGGAAGAAGGAAGGGAAAGGAGAGTAGGAAAGAAGAAAGTAGAGAAGGGAGAGAAAGGAAGAGGAGAGGAGATGAGAAGAGGAGGGAAGGAAGATAGGAGGAGAGGAAGGTGGAAGAGAGAAGAAGAGAGGGTAGGAAGGGGAAGAGGGGGAGGGGAGAGGTAAGGGAAAAGAGGAAGGAAGGAAGTAGAGAAGGGAGGGAGGGAGAAAAGGAAAGAAGGTGGTGTCAAAATAGGCAAGGGATGGTAAACAAAACAACCCAATGGAATATTACAATTCTATAAATTGAATGACAAATGTATTAGAATTATGAATGTAAAAAAAGAATAATAATTATGTGAATGTATATATAGAGAACAAAAAAACCCTTTATTTTTTAAAAAAGAAAGCCCATTCCAAATTGAATTGTAATAAATTTCTTAGCTTCCCCTATTCCACAGGATGATAAGGATTCTAACAAGTTGATTGATTATTTTAAAACAAACTAGGAAGAAAAAATGACTTTTAAAGAGGTTTAATTAGAGAAAAGTAGTAAAAAATGTCTTTTAAAACTTAGAAAGGCTGAACCAATGATGACAAGATAAAGTTTCTGATTTTAATGAACTGGCAGGATTCATATTATCAGAAGAATGATTTATATTTTTGTTGGTAAGTCTATAAGAATCACCTTATAGAGTGTCAACCAGAAGTTCTCCAGCTGGATAGACAAGAGGTGTGTGAGCTCTGAAGAGACTCACATGAACTCTGTCTGGCAAACCAATTCTGAGATCCTTTTTGATCAGAACCCCCCTGGGTGTGTGTGAGAAGAAGGAGCAGCATCACATCAGACCCAGAGGGAGTGCAACAGGTCCCTCATAGGTTGGAGATTTGCTCTCTGAATCAGAGTCGGGGCGTTAGCAAGGCAACATGGCTGCACAAGAAGTTGGCTTCCAGCCAAAGCAACTGAACAGGAGCATGCAGGATGAGATGAAAGCCCGGTAAGAAGATCTAATTAACCCACAGTCATAAATCAGAACTTGCAATAGGCAAAGAACCTTGAGAGTATAAATAATATTAATGGACAGATTTGGATTTTGGCAAAAATAAAGAAAGAAGGGGGAAAATGGAGGGTTGAACCACTAGCCCAAAAAGAGCCATTTGCTTGAAACTAGTGTGGACAGAAATCTGGACAGAAAAGGAGAAAGTAGAGAAGCCACAAACCCACTCAAATACAAACTCTAAATTTGGTTTTGGATTTGAAAAGATTGTGTTTTTAAAAGAGGCTAGGAGGTTGATATGAAAATTAAAACATACCAATGAGATTTGCTCAGTTCGAATTTCTTCTAACTAACATATCGCAGGCAACTCCAATTATTAAGAGGCGGAATGTAACAAGGGGAAAAAAATCAAGAAAAAAGCTCTATTTTCTCAATGATAATCTAATCTTGCTCTGCGGTGAATGGAATGAGAAACTCTGAGCAGAAAGATTTGATTAAACAATTGACATAAATCAGAACTTGGAAAAGCAGGAAGCGAAGAGAAACATACCAGAATTTGGCTGTATCCAAGTTTGTTACAAAGTACATTTTGAGCAACTATAACCAACGAGAAGTGGAAGGCAACAAGGGAAAAAATAATAAAATCAAGAACCGGGAAAATACGAAGTTTTTTCTCTCTGCAAAAGATCAAGATGGCTTCCACTTCTCTTCCTCTTTACATTAGCTGAATTAGCTAAATTTAAGGTGGACCAGAACTTTGAAATAAGAACTATATAACTGCAATTTTGGAACTGGACATTAAGGAAGAACAAAAGATTAAGATGGCTCCAGCTTTCTTCCTCTCCACATCAGCTGAACCAGCTAAATTTAAGGTGGACCAGAACTCTGAAATAAGAACTGTATAACTAATTGTAACTTTGGATCTGGACATTATGGAAAGGTGGGAATTTGAAGAACTACATGGAATTATAAAAATATGCATAAATCATTAAAAGTACGTCTAAATAGAATTTTGAACTCAGAGAAGCAGGAACTGAAGGAAGAAGTGAAGGAAGAAGGGGGAGGGATAATGAAGGGGTAGAAACGGTGGAAAATAAAAAGACAAAAAACTTCATTGGGTTTGACAGTGGTACTAGGGAAAATTGAAAAGGGGGGATGTGTCCCGACAAAAGGAAATAAAAAGCAGACAAAAGATTTTACTGAGGTTGACAGTGGCATAGGGAAAACTGTAGAGGGGGTTATGCCCCAACAAAGGGAAATAAAACAGATTTCACTGGGTTTGACAGTGGCTTGGGGAAAATTGAAGAGGGTGGACATGTCAAAACAAAGAAAAGAGAAAAGATAGGAATAGCGAAGTAGGACAAAAGACTTACTAGGGAAAGAAATGAGATAATTAGAAATTGTTATACGGGGAAATATAAAGCTGAGATGTGGTTTACTCCTATACATGATAATAAAATTGAGTTGCTAACTGATTGAATATGATAATGGAAAGATAATTAAATAAAGGTTAAAATATATGGAATATTGACAAATATGAAACTGTTATGGGGAGAATGTAAAGCAGAGGTATGTGATCCACTTTTATACATGATAATTAAACTGAATTGCTAATTGATTGAATATGACAATGGAAGGACAATTAAGTATGGATTAAAATATATGAAACATGGATACATATAGAACTCCTGAGATGTGTACCACTTGTTATTCTATATAGTAGATTAAGGGAAATGTAATGAACATTGAACGGTAAGGATTGTTATTTAAAGACAATTAAGGGTAACCTAAGCCAAGATATGGAAAAATGGAGAGGGAATATGAAATATACCTACAATGGGAAATTATTGAGATTACAAAGAATCACAAATTTGGGACGTGTAAGGATGCATAATTATATAAATATAATGAGAATAGCTGGGTCTACATCTCGCCCAAAAATAGGCTGGGGGGGGGAGTTTAAAAATACAATTACTATATATGTATAGTTCTTTTTTTTCTGTTTTAAAAAAGAAAGAGGAAGATATATATTGAAAAGGAATTATAAATACCATCAACATAAAATGGAACTCGCTCAGAGGCTGAAATACACCAAGTAAATGAGATGAAGAGTGTGAAGTAGAGGAGAGAGGTAAGGGAAGAAGAGAGGGATAGGAGAGAGGGCGGGGGGAAGAGGAGGAGAGAAAGGAGTGGAAAGGGGAGAGAGGAGAAGGAGAGAGGAAGGGGAAGTAGAGAAGAGAAGGCCGACAGAGGGAAGGAAGGAGGAAGGGAGGAGGAGGAGAGAGGAAGAAGAAAGTGGTGTATGCAGAAGAGCCAATAATTGTTTTTGGGAGTTGATGGTAAGACGAATTGATGTAAACAGTTAATATAATATGATGTTGGTTATGTAATACGTAATACGTGTGGCTATATGTTGTGAAAATGAAAAAATAAAAAACTTTATGTATATGTATATATAAGAATCACCTTATAGAAGCATTAAACAATAAATGGTCTGTTAATATTGAATTAGATGCTAAAACTATATTTTATGCTAATTAGAAATAAATGTAACAAAAATATTTGATAGTTTTATTACAATATAGTACTACATATATGGGTTTGAAGATTACTGCAGCTGGGGAACGTTAATGTGTTTTAGAATATTTTGCTTATGGCTTTTTTGTGGCTGAATGAATGCATAGGCGAAAAGCAGTTTTTAGAAGCTGCAAAGTATACTACATGAAGAATTGCACTGCAGTTAAGTTTATTGAGCATAAATAACAGAAAGGATATTGCTCCTCTCTAAGAAGTGAACTTTTCCTGAGGTGGAAAAATTGTGTTTTCCAAAATAATATTCGTAATATAAGACCGCATGCATAAGATAACAACAGTATGACGTCATCATCAGTATGAAGTCATGAGATAACAGTATGAAGTCATCTTGGGAAGTTTGTGGATGCGCTCATGCAGGCTGCTTAACAATAATACAAAAATGTTATATGTGCCAATACAGGTAGCCCTCCCTTAGCGACCACAATTGGGACCAGCATCTCCATTGCTGAGTAACGTCATAAAGCAAGATCGCATGACCATGGTGTATTTACAGTTTCACTTCCAGCATTGTTGTTAAGTGAATCTCTCATAGTTGTTAAGCGAGACATCACATAATTATAATTTGTGATTTTTATTGCTGGCCTCTCCAGTTGACTCTGCTTGTCAGAATCTGGCTTTGAAGCACACAGATGGCAATCAGATGACTGCAGGACATTGCAGTGGACATAAATGCCCAGATCTTACATTGGGATGCTGTAATGCTTGTAAGCACAAGGATTGTTTATAAAGTTACTTTTTCAGTACCACGTAACTTTGAATGGTCACTAAGCAGGGCAGTCATTGAGCAAGGACTACCTGTACCTTCTGGGATGTATTTTGACTTCCTTTTCTAATCTATAGCCTTAATATGGTCAGTCACTATACGTGAACATCAAAAATCTATAATGTACAGTTTTACAGGACATTTTCTAATCAGAAAATAGAATACTGTTTTCCTCTTATTATGCACAAATTGTTTACATTTCACAGTTCATGTATTCGCTTATTTTCTTTATAGATTTCTTGTTATGTGATTTAGGTGGCAAAGCAACCATTTCAAACATGTTGATGAAGTGGTTTCTAATAGCAGTTATCTAATAAAGGTTAGTACTTAAATGGGAAATCACCAGAAAATAGTTGGATTTCAGGCTAGGTTGTAATTTTAAAAAAGAGAGCCGAAAACATTGTCAAATAATTCAGTATGTATTATTGCCCAGAAAATCATGTGGACCTATTCATAAAATCCACCATTTCTAAACCTTTGATTATGTAGAAACTAAAACGTTTCTATAACATTGATTTATATTTTCAATAGTTTTCTGTCAACTCCAGCTAATATTCTGCTTAAATTGTGAATGCCTGTGTATCTAGGTATCTGTCCGTCCGTCCGTCTGTCCGTCCGTCCATCCATCCATCCATCCATCGATCTGTCTGGAAGGATCTTCTAAAATGAGGAGGAAACAGAACAAATCACATTATGAAGTTTTTACCAAATTGTTTTGGATCAGCCATAGTTGAGCCCAACCAAAGCCTAGAAAGTAGTTTCTGTTTCAGGTGGTTTTTGTTTCAGGTGAAACAAAAACTGCGTTAATAGATGAGAAAAGGCTTTCTGCCGTCCACTGTAGCAGGTTCCATCAGCCTCCCTTCACCTCTTCTTTTCATTGCCTTCACTTCCTCCTCCTATCTATTGTCACAGGATGGCACAACCCTCTGGCCCCACCACTTTCCTAACACTTTTCCTCCTGTCCAGCTCCCACCATTGCTGCCAATTCTACTTGGAACAAAACACCCTTTTTGATAATTGTACAGACTAAAACACCTGGGCATGAAAGCTTCCACTTTAACTCGCGCCTGAAACAAAACTGTTTTGTATGTGGTATCTTTCTCAAGTTGCATCTGATAGTTCTTTATTCAAACTGCTGGAATTATAAGAACAGAAGTGGCTGCCTCATGCTGTTTGTCATACACCGTATACCTTGACTGATTGTAAATTTTCAAGTCTTTCTCATCATCTTGGTCATTTTAATATTGGAAATGCTGGAGCTTAATATGGGAGTCTTCCATATATACAGCATGTAGGGCGTTGTGACTTTTATCTATTGTGAGATTTCATATTCCTATATGAAGAACAGAAGCAGCACTTATTCAGTCTGAATAAACTGAAGTGAATAATATGCTGCAAGTGTTAATGGAATAGATTTGACTTCGGAGGCCTGTGTGATAAACTTTTAAAGCTACCCCACAGTGGCTTGCATACAGAGTCTCACTTCTGTTTGGCTAATCATGTTTGCATTGTAAAATATATCCGTAGCTCAGCAGTGTTCTCAGAACAGTGTTAGATTAGATTAGTAACATACTGTGTTAAATAGAAATATTTGAGTGTAATGACATAATCTGGAATGAAAATGAAGGAAGTTGTCTTACTTTTCTTAAAGCCTGCAGGTTAAAATACTAGTGGTTTGTTCATAATTCTCAAATTAATTTTTAAAAGTTTAATTTGAGAGAAAAGGGGACGACCTTTCCTGATAGTTAGATATAGATGATAGATTAGATAGATAGATAGATAGATAGATGATAGATAGATAGATGATAGATAGATAGATGATAGATAGATAGATAGGTAGATGATAGATAGATAGATGATAGATAGATAGATAGATGATAGATAGATAGATGATAGATAGATAATAGATAGATACATACATGATAGATAGATGATAGATAGATAGATAGATAGATAGATGATAGATAGATAGATAGATAGATAGATAGATAGATAGATAGGTAGGTAGGTAGATGATAGATAGATGGATGATAGATAGGCAGGCAGGCAGGCACCCAGCCAGCCATCCAGCCAGCCAGCATTGTATAGGAACATGTTTCCTAAAATGCAGTTCTCATTTAGCGGCCACAATGAGGACTGGAAATTCAGTCACTAAGTATTGTGGTTGTTAAATAGAAAACCACATGACTGCAGATGTGCTTACGATCTTATAGTTTACTTCAGATTTCTTTTTTCTCTGTTTAGCCAGAAGTTGGGATAATTAGCCTGAAGGGAATTGATATTTGCATTTACATTTTTTGAAGAGGAGGATATTTACAAGTGTACTAGGAAAACCAGCAATGGTATTTTCTTATAGCGACTCAGGTGGCTCAGTGGCTAAGATGTTGAGTTTGTCGATCAGAAAGTTCAGCAGTTCGAATCCCTAGTGCTGCGAAATGGAGTGAGCTCCCGCTACTTGTCCAAGCTTCTGCCAACCTAGCAGTTCGAAAGCATGTAAAAATCAAATCAAATCAAATCAAATTTTATTTGATTAATAATAATAATAATAATAATAATAAATTGAATTTATTAGCCGCTCCCTTTCCAAGTAGGACTCGGGGCGGCGTACAATGGAGCATATAAAACATAGAAAATGTATAAAAAACAAATAGATTAGCCGCAACCCTCTCCCGAAGGACTCGGGGCGGCGTACAGTCAAAAAGATAAAATACACATAGGACACACATACATACGAAAAAACAAGGACAATTACATTTGTGCATGGAGGAGAGTAGACCTGCAAGTGAAAGACAATAAACACGGCTAAAAACACAGTTAAAACACAGTTTAAAATCCCCTAAATAAAATTGCTGAATTAAAAACCCCTCAGGAGCGTAACGAAGTTATGGTTGGGCCAGGCCAGATATTTGAAAAAGGTGGGTCTTGAGCTTAACACGGAAGGAGCGGAGGTCTGTAGTGGTCCTAATATCCGGGGGGAGGTCATTCCACAGGGCTGGGCCCGCCACAGAGAAGGCTCTGCTCCTAGGCGCCGCCCCATGACATTGTCTAGTGGACGGCACCTGGAGAAGTCCCTCTCTGTGCGAGCGAATAGGTCGTAGGGATGTATGGGGCAGAATACGGTCCCGGAGGTAACTAGGTCCTGAGCCATGGAGCGCTTTAAAGATCATAATCAAAACCTTGAAACGCACTCGATAGACCACAGGAAGCCAGTGCAGCTCGCGCAGGTGTGGTGTCACGTGGGAGCACCTGGTGCTCCCCATAATCACCCGCGCGGCCGCATTCTGGACCAACTGTAGTCTCCGAGTGCATTTCAAGGGAAGCCCCATGTAGAGAGCGTTACAGTAGTCCAGGCGAGACGTCACCAGCGCATGGGTGACTGTGCGTAGAGCGTCCCGGTCCAATAGGGGGCGCAATTGGCGCACCAGGCGAACCTGATGGAACGCCCCCCTGGCCACAGCTGTCACATGTTCATCCATGGACAGCTTGGCATCCAGGAGGACGCCCAAATTGCGCGCCCGCTCCACGGGGGCAAGTTGAATGCCCCCAATGGCCAGAGATGGAATTATCTGGTTGAACCGGGGAGCCGGGACCCACAGCCACTCCGTCTTGGAAGGGTTGAGCCTGAGTCGGTTGTCATCCATCCAGACCCGTACGGCTTCCACACACCGGGACATCACTTCGACGGCCTCGTTGGGGTGGTTCGGGGTGGAAATGTACAGCTGAGTATCATCAGCGTACAGGTGGTATCCCACCCCAAAACCACGGATGATCTCACCCAGCGGCTTCATGTATGTGTTGAACAGGAGTGGCGAGAGGACCGACCCCTGTGGCACCCCACAGATGAGGGGGCTTAGGGTCGACCTCTGCTCTCCTGCCAACACACGTTGCGTCCTGCCGGAGAGGTAGGAGCCGAACCACCGCAAGACGGTGCCCCGGATCCCCAACCCCTCCAGTCGGTGCAACAGGATACCATGGTCGATGGTATCAAAAGCCGCCGAGAGGTCTAATAGGACCAGGATAGAGGAACAGCCCCTATCTCTGGCCCTCCAGAGATCGTCTACCAACGCGACCAAGGCCGTCTCAGTGCTGTGCCCAGGGCGAAAGCCGGACTGGCGCGGGTCTAGATAATCATTCTCCTCCAGATGTCGTGGAAACTGAGAAGCCACCACACTCTCCACAACCTTCGCCAAAAAGGGAAGGTTGGAGACAGGACGATAATTGACCAGCTCCATAGGGTCCAGGGAAGGCTTCTTGAGCAAGGGTCTCACCACCGCCTCTTTCAAGGCGGCCGGGAGAGACCCCTCACCCAACGAAGCGTTCACTAGGTCCAGGAGCCAGTCGCGTGTAACCTCCCAGGATGCCAGTACAAGCCAGGAGGGACACGGGTCCAACAAACATGTGGTAGGTCGCAGTCGCCCACGCAATCTGTCCAAATCCTCGATGACAACCAAGTCAAACTCCTCCCAAAAAGGTTTCTCAAGACTCGCCACTGGCGTCTCGACTGGGCCACTGAAGGGGACCCAATCCTTCCGGATTTGAGCGACTTTATCCTGCAGGTATTTCCCAAACTCCTCTGCCCTGCCCTGTAAAGGGGCCTCCCGTGGCCTCTGAAACAGAAGGGAGCGGGACACCCGAAACAGGGCGGCAGGGCGGTTCTCTGCGGATGCAATGAGAGCGGCACAATATTGACGTTTGGCCGTTCTCAATGCCACTAGGTACGTCCTTAAATGGGCTCGTACCTGTGCTCGGTCAAGTTCGGTTCGGGAGGATCTCCAACGACTCTCTAGGCATCTCTTGCGGCGCTTCATCACCCTTAGCTCCTCGGTAAACCAAGGGGCCAGGGTGGATCGTTGCCGCCGGAGAGGCCGCAAAGGCGCCACCCGGTTCAAGGCCCCGGTAGTCGCATTATTCCACGCGGTCACCAGGTCCTCTACCCGGGGGCGGGTCAGGGCTGCAGGAGGTGGCCCAAGCTCCGTCTGGAACCTGTCTGGTTCCATCAAGCGCCTGGGGCGGAACCATCTAGTGTTCTCCGGTTCCGCCTCCCCGCGGCGAGGAGTAGCACCAGGGAAGTCAAGACGGAGGAGTGAGTGATCTGACCATGACAGAGGAGTGATGGTTAAATTCACTCCTCCCAGATCACTCAACCACTGGCGAGAGACAAAGACAAGGTCCAAGGTGTGACCTCCCTCGTGTGTCGGGCCCTGAATCATTTGAGTCAGGTCCATGGCTATCATGGAAGCCATGAACTCCCGAGCCCCCTCTGATGCTTCTCCCACCGACGGCAGGTTAAAATCCCCCATCACTAAAAGTTTGGGGGTCTCAACCGCCACCGATGAGATCAGCTCGAGGAGCTCAGGCAGGGTCGCTGATGTATGGCGGGGAGCCAGGTATACTATCAGCAAGCCCATCTGCCTCCTAGGGCCCCATTTCACAACCAGGGATTCACATCCGGACGTCTGTAGCACAGTGGACTCCCTCGACTCTAAATCCTCCCGGATGATCACTGCTACCCCACCGCCCCTTCCCCGGGCCCGGGGCTGGTGAAATGCTTGGTAACCTGGTGGGCACATTTCCACGAGGGGTAACCCTCCCTCGTGGCCCAACCAGGTTTCCGTTATTCCCGCGAGGTCCGGCTCCCCCTCCAAAATCAGATCGTGAATGAGGGGGGCCTTATTGACAACGGACCTCGCATTGCATAACAACAGCCTCAGGCCCTGGGCCTGCAGATCCTGACCACCTAGAACGCGGGGGTTGGTACAAGCGACCGGGTGTAACCAGCACCCACGGTCTCCCAACCGACTACGGGTTGTTAGTCTGTCCTCGCATCTGCCCCTCCCTACGACTGTTGGAATCACGAAGCCCTGTATGGGAATGATATCCTCTCCCCCCTCCTCCTCTCTGCTCCTTCTGCTCAAGACCTCGCCTGGTGACCTGGCTCCGTCATCGCTCCTGATCTGGCCCACCCCCCCCCAACCCCTAAACCCCTAAAAGAATTTAAAAAACATTTCACTAAAAACCCCCTAAGTCTCCGCTTCCTCCAAGTAGGAAAATGCAAGTAGGAAAATAGGAACTAACTTTAGTGGGAAGGTAATAGTATTCCGTGTGCCTTTGGTATTTAGTCATGCCGGCCACATGACCACGGAGACTTCTTCGGACAGCGCTGGCTCCTTGGGTTTGAAATGGAGATGAACACTGACCCCTAGAATTGGGAACGACAAGCACATATGTGCAAAGGGAACCTTTACCTTTACCTATTTTCTTATCATTCCTTCCTCTTCCATCTCTCTGTTCTGGGTGTGTTGAAAGAAGGAAACACATGGGTCACGCATAGGACAGCACATGTTAACTGACTGTAATGGTGAATACGTACCGAAAAACACCATGTCAATGTGATAAATGGGAATCTTGGTCACAAAGTTATTGTATTTTTGTAATTTCAAATGGTCGCTGCCCAATGTAGTTACTAAGCAAGGCCTACCTGTAAAATTTCTTATTATAAGTGCATCATTCACCTTTAAGCTTTGTAAACTGCAGGGTCCATATCTTTATTTTATTCAGTTCATAGCCTATTTTTCTAAACAAATCTGAGCACTTGGCCTTGCCTGCCTGGATTCATAAGTTGGCCTGTTAATTTTACCTAATTTTTAAAATGTTAGTGTTATATTAATTGGGTTTGTTTTTTTGGATTGTTTCTAATTTCCTTTTAACTTTTGTAATATGTGTTTTTTAATGCTGTACACCGCCCTGAGTCCTTTGGGAGAAGGGCAGCATATAAATCCAATAAAACAAACAAACAATAAGTTAAATAGTGTCAGGCTGGAATGGGTGGGGTGGGGTGGGGGGATTCTAGAGAAGTTCCTTGTCTGTAAACTAGAAAGTCTTAAAATGTCACTTTATCACTGAGGTGGGTGGAATATAAATTTAATAAATAAATAAATCTGTATTCTGTAAGACATTGGTGTCAAATCAGTTCTGCAGTGCTGCCAAGAAAATTATGTGGATATGCACATAGATGAACTCATCAAAATTCAAATTAGAAGAGATTTTACCTTCTTTCTGACCATAACACATAAGGGAGTATCTTGGTTATAAAAAATGGGTCACCTAGGCTGGAAAATACATATAGGATTTAGTAATAATTGGCAATATCTTATTTTATTTTATTTTATAACTGGGAATAAAATACTGCTCTGTTTTGAAACATTTAATTTCTTACTTAGGAATTTCAATTGTGCTTCCCGCACTATCAGCAACTTTTCTAATTTAATGTTTGTATTCTTGTCTTCTACTTTAGTTGAAAAAATATTTTTTTCTCCACAATTATAATTATCCTTAGTGAATCAGTTGCTAGGGGTTTTTTTTGTTAGAAAAGAGAATATTTAGGTCACATAAAGAATGTGGTTATAGACTTGATTTATTTGTGCTATGAACTTTATAGCGAGCTTTAAAATGAGTAAAAGGGCCTTAGCTAAGTTGTTAGATGAAATAAACAAAGCATTAGCATGCAAATCAAGTGGCACATTAAGTAAAGTTGATAATAGATAATTAATAAAATATAGAAATTAAAATATGGAAAGTATTTTAGATTGTGGGCCAGAGTGGATTTGATTTAAATCAAGTCGATTTAAAGCATGATTTAAATCACTAGTAAAAAGGCTTGATTTAAATCAACTCGATTTAAATCATAATTTTTAAAGAGCAACTGTTATCTCCGTCCCGCAGCGGCTCTTCCTTTGACCCACTGTTGACTCCCCAATAGTCCCATTCACTTTAATGAGACAACTGTTGATGCGGCAGAGACACAACAAGATGAGGGACGTGGTAGGCAGCAGGTGAGTGGTTGCCTGCTAAAAGCGCTGCCATGATGGATCTGAAATGACAGGTGCTCTTTAATATTATATTTATAAGCTGCTTAGAAAGTTTCACTTTTATTTTTACTGCTTACCAGTCCTCCTCACAAGAGCCTGATGGTACAGATGCATTTCTCTTCAAACAATCATACAGTTTGTAGTATGCATAGGTTTGCAAAACAATGGGATAAAGGAATATTCCTGAATTTTGTTTTATGATTTATCTCATGGTTACTGTGAAATTGTGTGAATGCATCAATGCACATTATCTCAGCTTGCAGAGCTTGGATTCATTGAATGAATTTACCAAAAATGTAAATATTGCACAATATACAGCCTCATGCTACATAACTAAGCTCCATTTCAGGAGAGACTGAAACCAAAAGGGAAATTAGCCCAATTAGTTAATCATATTTTAAAGAACAATCGCAATAGAATTTAAACTTACATATCACTTCATAGTCTCTACAGCACTAAGTGGTTTAGAGAGGCAGCATATTGCTCCCCCAACAATCTGGGTCCTCATTTTACCAACTTTGGAAGGATGGAAGCAGTGGTGGGTTTCAAAATTTTTTAGAACCTCTTCTGTGACCGGGTGGGAATGGCTTGGTGGTCATGTGACATGGGCATGGCCAACTTGGAAAATGTGATGAAACTCACTTAACGATGCTCTTGCTTAGCAACCAAACTTCTGGGCTCAATTGTGGTCATAAGTTCTTTTTCTTTCCTTCTCTTTCCTTTCTCCTTCTTTCTCTCTCTCTTTCTATCCTTGGCTCTCTCTCTTTTTTTTCTCACTCTCCTCCATTCCTTCCTTCCTTGTGTGTATCTCTCCCACTTTCTTTCTTTCTCTCTTCCCTCCCTCCTTCCTTCTTTCTTTCTCTCTTTCTCTGTCTCTTTCTTTCTTTCTCACTTTCTTTCTAAATCACTCAAAGGCAGTGTTTCTCAACCTTGGTGACTTTAAGTCCTGTGGACTTCAAATCCCAGAATTCCCCTGCCTGGCTGGGGGATTCTGGAAGTTGAAGTCCACAGGACTTAAAGTTGCCAACCAAGGTTGAGAAACACTGCTCTAAGGTTTGATGAAAGCAGTCACAAGTTTAGGGTGAAATAAGTCTTTCTCCAAAACTTGAACCAGGATTTCAACAAAAACCTCTAGGTTAGCATCAAGCTCAGGTTTTGACTTTTATCCAGAGCCCACCCGCTTCAAAAGTTCGGGACAGACCAGGTCTCTCCAGCTTAGATTCCCCAAATAGCCCTGGCATTCAGGAAACCATGAGTGTGTGCCACCTCTGAACTCTCAGCAAAACCCTCAGCCACCCTTGATACTACATGAAGACTTATTGATGCTCAACTATCATGGGCTGTGGGAGAGTGGCCACCACAAGGGATGGAAGGTAAGCAAGGCTAGGAGGCATCAGAAAGCTAGGTTGAGGGATGTCTATGGGGATTCTTGGTCATCCAGGATGTCCCAAAGATGTTTTTTTTTTCCAAGAGGCAACTGGACTTTCTGCTTTTTCTTTGAAGACCTTTCACTTCTCCTCCAAGAAACTCCTTCAGCTCCTCCAGAAGCTTCCTCAGAACTGAAGAAGCTTCCTGGAGGAGAAGGAAAACATCTTCAAAGAAAAACCAGAAAGTCCAGTTGCCTCTTGGAGGAAAAAGAAACAGATAAGGACACCGGGTCCTAGCCTGTGTCCATCCCAAGGAAGGACTCAACCCGGCTTCAAAAATGACCCATGCTCCACAGCCAGCCAATCTGCAAAAGCGTGGAGGTGGGCGGGGGGGTGCGTTCAAGACCAGTCACGCCCAGGTTCCCCCAATGTAGTGCCTGGACACACGGGGGGGGGGTAGGTGGGTGGGAAAGGGATAAAAGTTGCGGTTATGGCATCCCTACTCCCCCGCAAAAAGCGTCTCGTGTGGTTTCTTCAACCCTCAGCTACGCTGTGCTTTCTAAAAGAAACCCCTGAAAAAGCCACAAGATCTGGAGAGACAAGCAGTTGGACTTTGGAAGGGGGGTGAAAATCCCCAGAAGCAGCTTGCCCGGGACCTGAAGAGGTCCGTGTGGGGCTCCGGAGGCTGCAAAGTGTGGCACGAGGGGCAGAAGCCCCTGAACCCAGAGGGGAACGTAAGCAAAGGAGGAGATGGAGAGCTGGGTGGAGGAAGGGGGAAACTACTGCTACTGCTGGAGCTGCGTTGCCCCGCTGGGTTCAGGGACTTCTGCCCCCCATGCTGCACTTTGCAGCCGCCGGAGCAAGAGGTCCGTGCAGGGCTCCGTTGACTGCAAAGCACGGCACAAGGGGCAGAAGTCCCCAAACCCAGCGGGGCAACACAGCTCCAGCAGTAGCAGTAGTTTTCCCCTTCCTCCACCCAGCTCTCCACCTCTTTCTTTGCTTACGCTCTGAGGCTGCTGACACCCAGGGAAGGGGGGAAATGCCGGCCATCTGCCTCCCTCCCAAAGCAACCTCGCAAGTTTTCAAGATCCTCTGGAGAGGCTTTTTTTTAAAAAAAAAAAACCCAAAGCCGTAAGATCTGGAGAGACGAGCGGGCGGTCTTTTGGGGGGAGGGAATCCCCAGAACCAGTTTGCCCAGCACCCTGAAGAGGTCCACTTGGGCCTCCAGCGGCTGCAAAGTATGGTACAATGGGCAGAAGTCCCCGAACCCAGGGGACAATGCAGCTCCAGTAGTTTCCCCCTTCTTCCACCCAGCTCACTCGCCTTTCACCCGGAAGCTCTGCTAGCGGGACACCTGCCATTTCACCTCCTGATAGAAGCTCGGGAGAGATGTGCAAACGGCCGCAACTCGAGGCTCCCGAGGAAGACGCTGGACACCGGGGGTGGCGGTGTGGCCCCCTTCTGCTGCTTCCGATAATGCAGGCTTCTTGGAGAGCATTAAGTTGCGGGCACAGTGGAGCACTGATTCCCGCAGCTGCGTTTTTCCTTGAAATTTGCTGCCCCGGTAACTCAAAGGGGACACTCTCCCAGCAGCATCTCAGGCGCTCCCACCCTTAGCCGGGAGATGCCAAACTGTGCCCAGCCATCCTCACTCCCCCCTTGGTAAGGGTGGGAGTGCCTGAGATGCCGCTGCGAGAATGTCCCCTTCGGGTTGCCGGGACAGCAAATTTCAAGGAAAAACGCAGCTGCTGGAATCAGTGCACCACTGAAAGTTCTCTGGTTCGGCTGCACCCGAGCTTTTCTGAGCATGGGGAGACGGATGGCACAAACTACCGTCCATCTCCCCGTGCAAGTCCTTTGCTAGCAGGCAGGTTCTAGGATGCGTGCCGCCACCAAAGGACCTTCCCGGAGTTGCTTTCCTGAGCACGGGGAGACAGACGGTAGTTTGCGCAATGTGGCCAGCGCCTAGGAGGTCCTAGGAGACCGGCCGTGCCGCATAAGCTCCCACCGCCGTCCCCACCCCCGCGCCCATGCTTTCTGGCTGCCAGACATCTTAGGCAAGTCCAGGGCCGTTGCAAAGGCCTTGTGAGGTCCCTGAACCTGTCAAAGATGTTGGCCATGCCGCGTAAGCTCCCGCCGCCGTCCCCACCCCCGCGCCCTTGATTTCTGGTGCCCAGGCATCTTAGGCAAGTCCGGGGACCTTGCAAAGGCCTTACGAGGTCCCCGAACTTGTCAAAGATGCCGGCCGTGCAGCGTAAGCTCTCGCTGCCGTGCCCACCCCTGCACCCATTCTTGCTGACAGCCATGCGGCCCTGTGCTATAAGCGAGCCTGGGATCCTTGCAAGGCCGCAAAAGGTCACCGGACTCACTTATAGTGCAGGGCCATGGCAGGCCGCTCCTGATGGCCTGCCACTGCCCCCCCGCCCCATGCTTAGTTGCAGCTTACTTACCTCCTTGGAGTCGGCAGGCAGCAATAGAGAGTGAAGCAGGAAAATAGGTAAGTGGGTTTAGATAGAGTTCTTAGAGGTGGGCGGGGCAATTGGTGAGCCAGCCAATCAGTGATGGGTGGGCAGGGCTATGATAGTGCAGACGGGTGGGGGAGCGTGCGAACAAGCAGCCTCTGGATGGGCGGGGGTGAGTGAGCGAGCAACAGGGCCGGGCAGGCGTTCCGGAAAGTACTTCTGGGTCCACCGGTGGAATCTCTTGTAACCAGTTCGGTAGATTTGACGAACCGGTTCTTCCGAACTGGTGTGAACCAGTAGGAACCCACCTCTGGATGGAAAGCTGAGTCAACCTTGAACCCCTACAGGATCGAACGACTGACTGTGAGCAGAGTTATTCTGCAGTACTGCATTCCAAACACTGCACCACCACGACTCTTAATGCACAGGAAAGGGTGAGGCCTGTGAAAAAATGCCATGGTACCACATTTGTTTTAAAACTAATAGCTTCTGCAACTGAAAATGTTTTTAAACTCTTTGCTAGAAGAACGTGCCAGGTTGATAGCAGTGTTCCAATATCTAAGGCACTGCCACAAAGAAGAGGGTATCAACTTATTCTCCAAAGCACTTGAAGGCATGACAAGAAGCAATGGATGGAAACTAATCAAGGACAGAACCAACCCAGAACTAAGTATAAATTTCCTGACAATTAGAACAATTAATCAATGGAACAACTTCCCTCCAGAAGTTGGGCTGCTCCAACACTGGAGGTTTTAAAGAAGAGTTTGGACAGCCATTTGTCTAAAATGTTATAGGGCCGGGATGGTGAAACTATGACACGCGTGCCACAGGTGGCACGTGGAGCCATTTGTCAGGGCACATGAGGCATTGCCCTGTCAGCCGGCCTGCGTGCATATGCACGCTGGCCAGCTGTGTTCAGCCGTTTTAAAAGCTATTTTTCACCCTCCCCAGGCTCCAGAGGCTTTATAGAAGCCTGGGGAGGGTAAAAAGTGTCTCCCTCCCCTCCAGAGGCTTCAGGAGCTTCCCTGAAGCCCCCGGAGCGTAAAAAAAACAGCCCCATGGGCAAGCCGGAAGTTCGGGAACAGATTTCCAGTTTGCTCGTAGGGTCGGTTTAAGTCCTCTGGAGGCTTCAGGGACCTTCAGGAGGCTTCCCTGAAGCCTCCGGAGGACTAAAAACAACCCTACGAGCAAACCAGAAGTTCGGTTTGCTCATAGGGTTGGCTTAAGCCCTTCGGAGGCTTTGGGGAAGCCTTCTGAAGGTCCCTGAAGCCTCTTGTAGGGCTTAAACTGGCCCTACAAGCAAACCAGAAGTCACTTCTGGCAGGGCTAGGCTGTTTTCGCCCTCCCCAGCCTCCTATAAAGCCTCTGGAGCCTGGGGAGGGTGAAAAAAGCATGCAAAAATGGGGGGAGCGCCTTGCGCACTGTGGGGTCGTGCATTGCATTATGGGTGCAGCACGCCCGCACATGACCCCCCCTGCGTTCCCTCCCCTTATGGCACACAAGCCAAAAGTTCTAGGTGCTGTTATAGGGTTTCCTGCTTAAGCAGGGGATTGGATTAGAAGAACTCCAAGGTCCCTTCTAACTCTGTTATTCTGATGATTCCTTCCTCCCTCCCTCCTGTTGAAAATGTTGTTCTCCCTAGTGGTGGAGGCAGCATCCAGACTGGGTTAACCTTCATCCAATTATATTGAGGACTGGGTCTTGTAATGTCTTTAAGATCCGCCCCTGTTGCTAGGTAGACCCCAGCTTTGACTCAGTCCAGTTGTGAGGACGGCTGCGTTATCGTGTTTAGCCTATCAAGGTCACAATCCCACAGATACTGGAGTTCATGCAAGATGGGTTGGATAAGGGGCTAGCACCAAACACCATCCGGAGGCAAGTGGCAGCCCTTTCGTCAGTCTTGGCATGCGGGGGGTCTCCTTCCCTGGCTCAGCTGCCCATGGTACACAGTTTTCTCAGAGGGGCGTCTAACCTCAAGCCTCATGCGGTCCATAGATACCCTTCCTGGGATTTGACCAAGGTTCTTGACCCCTTGACCAGGGCTTCCTTTGAACCTCTGAGGGAGGTTTCACTCAGGTTTCTGTCATTAAAGGTAATAATAATAATAATAATAATTTTATTTGATTAGCCTCAACCCTCTCCCGAAGGACTCGGGGCGGCGTACAATCAAAACGGATAAAAATACACATAAGACAAACATATATACAAAAAGAACAGAGACATATACATATGTGCATGGAGGAGAGTTGACTTATAAGTGAAAGACAATTAAAAATACAATTTAAAATCCCCTTAGATAAAATTACTAAATTAAAAAACCCATCAGGAGCGTTACGAAGTTATGGTTGAGCCAGGCCAGCTATTTGGAAAAGGTGGGTCTTGAGCTTGACACGGAAGGAGCGGAGGTCAGTAGTGGTCCTAATATCCGGGGGGAGGTCATTCCACAGGGCTGGGCCCGCCACAGAGAAGGCTCTGCTCCTAGGCGCCGCCCCATGGCACTGTCTGGTGGACGGCACCTGGAGAAGTCCCTCTCTGTGCGAGCGGATGGGTCGTAGGGATGTATGGGGCAGAATACGATCCTGCAGGTAACTAGGTCCTGAGCCATGGAGCGCTTTAAAGATCGTAATCAAGACCTTGAAACGCACTCGATAGACCACAGGAAGCCAGTGCAGCTCGCGCAGGAGAGGTGTCACATGGGAGTACTTAGTACTCCCCATAATCACCCGCGCGGCCGCATTCTGGACCAACTGCAGTCTCCGAGTGCATTTCAAGGGAAGCCCCATGTAGAGAGCGTTACAGTAGTCCAGGCGAGACGTCACCAGTGCATGGGTGACTGTGCGTAAGGCGTCCCGGTCCAATAGGGGGCGCAATTGGCGCACCAGGCGAACCTGGTGGAACGCCCCCCTGGCCACTGCTGTCACATGTTCATCCATGGACAGCCTGGCATCCAGGAGGACGCCCAAATTGCGCGCCCGCTCCACGGGGGCGAGTTGAATGCCCCCAATGGCCAGAGATGGAATTATCTGGTTGAACCGGGGAGCCGGAACCCACAGCCACTCCGTCTTGGAAGGGTTGAGCCTGAGTCGGTTGTCATCCATCCAGACCCGTACGGCTTCCACACACCGGGACAAGGTATCCTTTCTGGTGGCCATAACTTCAGCACGTCGGATTTCGGAGTTGCAGGCTCTTTCATCAAGGAAGGAGCTGTGCATTTTCCATACAGACCGAGTGGTCTTGCGCCTGGATCCCTCCTTTGTGCCCAAGGTGTGTTCCTGCTTCCATAGGACCCAGGAGGTTGTTCTCCCCAACTTCTGTCCTCATCCGGTCCATCCTCTGGAACGCAAATGGCACACGTTGGACGTCAGGAGGGCTCTTAAAATTTACTTACAACGTACTGCTGCAACTTGGAAATCTGATGCTCTCTTTGTCTCCTTTCAGCCCACTTCCCTGGGTAACAAGGTCTCTGCTCCTACCATAGGCAGGTGGTTAAAGGCCTGCATTTCCTTGGCTTACCAGTCTCAATCTATACCAGTGCCTGTCAGGATCACAGCGCATTCCACCAGAAGCGCTTCCACATCGGCTGCATGGGCGGCTCAGGCCTCCCTGCAGGAAATCTGTAGGGCGGTCACCTGGGCTACACCCAATGCATTCATTAAACATTATAAGATGGATTCTTTCGCATCAGCAGAGGCGGCCTTTGGTCGCAGGGTGCTGCAGTCGGTGGTCGGGGCTGATGCTTTTTGTCACAGTCTTAGACCCACCCTGGGACAGTTACTGCTTGGGTACGTCCCAGTCTTGATGCTGCCTCCACCACTAGGAAGAAAGGGTGTTGGTACTTACCTGAGACGCCTCTTCTCCTAGGGTGGAGGCAGCATCCAGCCCCTCCCTGTTTGGGGGTATGTTCTTCCGTCATGATTGGAGTGAGTGTTGAAGGTTTGATTGACTGTTACCTGTTTAAATAATAATAATAATAATAATAATAATAATAATAATAATAATAATAATAATAATAATAATAATAATAATAATAATAATTACAATAAAAAGAAACAGAACTTGCTGTGTGTCGTTGGTTCCATCACAAGGTGGCCGGATGAGGATCTTATGGTATTGGCAGGTTTGCGCAAATGTGGGCCGGAATGTAAGTATGTTCTTTCTGTTAGACGATAACGCATGGGGTCTGTTATTTCTCTTCGTCAAAGCTGGGGTCTACCTAGCAACAGGGGCGGAGCTTAAAGACATTACAGGACCCAGTCTTCAATATAATTGGATGAAGGTTAACCCAGTCTGGATGCTGCCTCCACCCTAGGAGAAGAGGCGTCTCAGGTAAGTACCAACGCCCTTTCTGGAGATTTTCCAGAATAGTATGGTTACTGATGCTGAATATTTCAATAATCAAAGCAAATTGCCACTCCATCACATATGTTCAGTGAAAAACCTGTACTAGAACAGCATATGAAAGCTATAACACTATCTAATTAGATCATTTTCTATATGAGGAAGGCAAAGCCAGCTGTATGCTCTTTTCTGATTCATCACCTAGTTTCCTCCATTAATTAGTTCTTACCCATAATGGCAAAATCATGCACATGTTAAGGGAGACTTTATGCAAAACTAAGTATGGTTTATAACATTATGCTGTAAAATAATTCATGTAATATATAACCTGTTATTTCCCTTGTAGCGAATTTTATTAAAATTCAGTATGATACAATTAAAACCTTGGCATTAAAACATCTCGCTTCTCTAAATACTTCTGTTATATATGTCTGAGTGTAATTTTTATAATTCCAGGTAAGGAGAAACTTCCCAAGTAAGGAATACAGGAGGGTATTACAGGGAGATACTGGAGGGCTTGGGTGGACCAGAAAAAGCCATGTGTGAATTTGGGGCAGGTGGGGCAGGAAAAGGCTTGGTGCAGTCTGCCTGAGGACCTAGGAATGGCAGAGAATGAATGGCACAGAGGGGCATGTGCCACAACCTCCCAGTAGGCATTGTGCCACAATCCCAGAAAGGATGTCTGCAAATTACCGGAGGGACTTGTGACCTTCCCATTGATTTTGCTTATGGAAAACTATGGTGAGGGTCACAAATGGTGACTATGAGATATTACAAGAGTTATAAGGGTAAGCTGTTTGCCCAGTGTCCAAATCATTATCATGTGACTGTGAAATACTTGAAAGCCAAGAAAATCTGGAAAAATGAAACTCTTCCTTTGTGGTCTAATTAAGTCTGATATAACAAGTTATTTACATTAATAATTATTAATGTTCATTTGCTAACAATAATAGTTACTGTAAAATACTAGAGGTACTCGTTTACAAAAATGTTTTAGGCATAAGACCCTTCTCATTTTAGCCGTATAACTTTCAATATTATTTTTCCCCCTTTGGCCAGTTTCCAGCAGTTTTTCAAACTAGACATATCCCAAATTCCTTTTCATTTGGGGGGCTGATTTTAGTCTACAAATAGCAAATATATAATGATATCCATAATCGTTGCTTTCTGCACCGAGGTTTATATTAGCGTTCTTGAAAATTAAAAATGTATAATATGAATATATGAAGGGCCCCAAATCCTTTTATTTATCAATTCGCTTTTCTAATTTTTTCCCAACTCCTTTTTCACATAGGGATGTTTGTTTTCCAAAATAGGAGCTAACCACTTAATTGTTTATGTACATTTCCCTTTGCATTGCTCCCAAATAACATAAGGCATTACTTGCATCTTATAATAAAATAAAGCATTTTTTTTAAAAAAAGTAATTGCAAAGCATAAAAGCATTTTTCTCCTTTTGAAAATGGCTACTGCAAAGCCTATTCTTTTCATATATTTGGAGATAATATATTTGGTGCTATATCTTCTCATTATTTCATTTTGAAATAACTTTAACAATACCCTTCTACTTTAATTATAACTAATGTGGTATGTTAAAAAGTAATGTGTTTATGTTGTTGTAATAGTATTTGTGTCTGTTCAAGCCTCAATAAAATTTCATTGTCACTTCAAAACCTATGCATGGTTTGAATAGTTGTTTGTGTAAACCTACCGTATTTTTCAGAGTATAAGACGCGCCTCCCCTCTTAAAAAGGGTGAAAATTTGGGTGCATCTTATACACTGAATGAAGCCCCACCCACCCACCAGCTCCAACCCTTTGGCCTCTGCCTCCCAGCAATTTACCTCCTTGCAGCAAACAGGCGGAGGCTGCAATAGGCTATAGTAATCCCTGCAGCCTGAAACAGCTGATGATCAGGAGAAAGTGAAAGTGAAACTTGCTGTTTGCTCCGTGGCAGATTTTTTTTTCTTGTCCTAATCAGGCTGTTTGCTGCAAGGAGGTAAGTCAATAACTATAAATGCCTATACAATGGTCAAATTATTAGACTTATTTTTTAAAGACTGCTTTATTATTGTTCTAGACAGGTTAACAAAATGAAGAAGCTTTTTAAAATAAAAAGGATTTAAACAAACTGGCGACAGCCACAGAATATTCGGCAGACGCTACTCTCAATGGCTCCAAGTTCACCACACGAGCTATGGCAGCTAATGTGGCTTCAAGGCATCTAGCTTGGCTTCGCCATTGGCAGGCGGACATGCGCTCCAAATGGAGCCTTGCTTCCGCTCCATTCAAAGGGGATAAACTCTTTGGAGAGGCTCTTGATCCTGTTTTGGTAGAGACAAAGGACAAGAAGGTCTTGCTGGTCCAGCGCAAGAAAACAGATAACAGCGTTTCTCCATACTTGGTGACTCAAGTTTCGATGGAGGAAATATGTAGGGCAGCCACTTGGGCCTCTCCATTGCCGTTCATCAAAAATTATAAACTTGACTCATTTGTCTTTGCTGAGGCTTTGTTTGGGCACAGGGTCCTATAAGCGGTCCATGAGGCTGACAGGGACCCGGATAATTCATCATCCTGCCCATAGGACTTAAGCTTGGGTATATCCTATGCTTGGATTCTCCAAGCAGCGTACAGGAGAAGGAACATTGTGTTGTCTTACCTCAACCGTAGTTCTCTATGCGCTGCGGGAGAATCCAACTCCACCCGAAGATCCGGGTCCACATCCAGATTAAGTCAAAAATGAACAAGTCGACACATGCAACGGGTCGTCAAAGCCTTCAAATGGTCCACGTCTTCATTGATAAAAACTGAAGTCAAGCTGGGAGACGTGGCTAAACCACTCTAAAATTAACTCAGTCACCGGGCAGAAAAACTGAAGTTGAACCCCATGTTTGGATTCTCCCGCAGTGCACAGAGAACTACCATTTAGGTAAGACAACAGTCCTTCTCTCACATTTCTCCTTCCTTGCCATCTGAGTTCTTGTTAGTTGTTCAAGGAACTCTAGTTTGTTATCTTGTTCCAATATCCTATGTAAAAACAAATTAAGAAAATACTGTTCTTTTCCTATGTCCTTCTCCTTTTGCACTCAAAAGTAGATTTGTGTGTTGCTTCTTCATCAGCAGTGACCCTGGCAGTGTCACAAGCGCAGGGATAGTTGTATGGGATTTTGTACTTGCTTCACTGTTTGTTCAAATTCTACATGATTTGTTACAGTGTGCTTCAGGGTTCTTTTTTAGTCTTCATAGATTTAGCTTAAGTCATAATAGGATCTGTTGGTGGTGGAACTGAATTTGTGCAGAACGACTTCATTTACAGTGCTGTTCTTCCAAATTGCTTTGAACCTCTTCATCTGTCATTCATTTGCAACAAGCAATACCAGGTCATTTTTAATTGCTCCCAAGAGCTGATCAAAACTGTACAAGATTCTTTGTTGTTGTTGTTTTCATAGTTTGTACCTGTTGAAGGAAATATTTCTGGGCACATTGGCGTGGACTTCATCAAATGCCTGTCTTTAACACCATCTCATTATTGTCCCTTTTTACTGCATCTCCTGGATTTCTCTGAACATCTGCAATTAGTCTTCTATGTCTTCTATCTTTTGAAACCATATGGATCAGTCTAAAGCTCAGTACAGTGGAGGATCTTAATGTAAAGTACGTGTAACAACAAACAATAGATATTTGTTTATTACACAGGAAGCCTTTTTGTATACAACAGCTCACTTCAGCTCTATGTGTTGCATAAGAAAACAGGACAAAATGTATTTTGTAAATTTGTGTGTATTGGTACCGTGTTTCCCCGAAAATACGACATGTCCTAAAACTAAGGCCATGCCAAATTTTCGGGATGGGCAAAAATATAAACCCTCCCCCGAAAATAAGCCCTAGTGAAGGAGTGGGTTTAGCCAGAACAGGGGGAAGCCCTTCCCTTCCCCGTCACCTCAGGGCTTCTTGGCCCCTTAATCGGATCAGCTGGGCCGCTCTGTTCACAAAACAGCTGATTCGCGGGTGCTGCTCAGGCCTCTGCCTATAGCAAACGCCTGTCACTTTTGCAGCCAATTGCGGCTGCAAAAGAAGCCAGAGCCCAAGCAACACAACCCAAATGCCTCATGCCCTCCTTGCCTAATGGTGACAGTCACAGCTCGCAATTACGTCCACGGAACAGGAAAAGAAGGCATGGAAACCTGCAGACCGACCTTTCAAAGAGGAGTTTCACCAAGATGAAGGCGACACAAATGCTGCCTTCAGCCACCTCTTCGTCCTGGTGAAACTCCTCTTTGAAAGGACGATCTGCAGTTTGGGGGGGGGGAGATTTCTTGCACTTTGGCAGCAGCGTCTCCTCGCAGGGCTTCTTCCGATGTACCAAGTGTATGGATTTTAATGCCTACAGGAGGTCGCTTCTCACCTGCATATTCACACTGAAGGCTCGAAATGGGGCGTTTTTGCGAACGGCTTGTAAATGGGGGGGGGAGATATTCCTGCCTCTCCCCCTGTTCTAAAGGTCAGCACAGACTCAGAACAGGATAAGAGATGAAATCCCCCCTCCCCATTTTCAAGAGGTTTGAAAAACGCCACATTCCAAGCCTTCACATTATCCAGGATTACAGGATTGAAGGCATGCGGGAGGGAGGATTTTGTCTCTTATCCTGTTTTCAGTCTCTTACCTCCGTATTTTCTCCATTTTTTCAAACGGTTTGCAAAAACGGCTCCATATTTTCAAACGGTTTGCAAAAACGTTCCATTTCGAACCTTCAGCATATTGCAGGATTGAAGGCTCGGAATGAGGCATTTTTGCGAACAGCTTGAAAATGGGAAGGGGAGATTTTCCTTCCTCTTACCCTGTTCTGAAGCTCAGCACAGACTCAGAACAGGATAAGAGGCAAAATCCCCCCCCCCTTTTCCTGGCAATCATTCTTTCCTTGGGACCTCAGCGCAGATGCACATCCCCCAAATGCTCTATCCGAAGCCGCCTCTGCGTCTTTGCAGAGCTCCCAAGGAAAGGATGGTGTGTGGGTGGGTGTGAGAGAGATCCCTAACCCCCCCCCCCCAAGGCAGCCACATCCCTCCACTAACCTGCTTTTCTGTTCCATTCTCCACTGCCACGTGCAGGGCAAGAAAAGTAGTTTGTGGGACTACTTCCAACTTCGCAAGATCTTTTTTTTTTTTTTTTTGCAAGAACTTGGAAGGTATTTTCTGGTATTTTTTTTTTTTTTACCATAGGCACACAGTCTACTTTCCTTGTCCTGCACGTGAAGCTGGAAAGGAAGTTAGTGAAGGGATGTGGCTACAGGCAAGCAGGTGGTGGGACGGAGAGGGTGGGGCTGGTGGGCTTGCTGCCTCCTGCACCTGGAAAATAATAAGCCCTCCACTCTAATAAGCCCAAGACCATATTTTGTGCGTCAAAAAACTATAAGACCCTGTTGTATTTCCGGGGAAACACGATATATGTATCTTCATGTCAGTGTTGATTCCTGATGACTGCTTGGATTAGTCCCTGCAGGTTTTTTTGGCAGAGATTTTCAGAAGTTGTTTGCTATTACCACCTACTCAAGGCTAAGAGAGAATGTCCTGCCTAAGGCCACCCTCTGGTTTAATCCCTAAAGCTGGATTAGAACTCAGCTTCTTGGTTTCTAGTTTGGTGTTTTAACCACTACACCAAATTGGCTCCTGTTATTTTTTTCCATTAGGCAACTCTAAGATCTTTGAAAGTTCAATTAATTATCAATTAGAAGTCCCAGAATTAGCGTCTATATTTTTTGTTAGCAAAAAATTAGCTCAACATTAGCTTTTTATATAACTGCAGACTTCATCATGCCTCTAGCCAGCCTATAGTTTTCTCCATAGGAAACAATTTATATTTAGACTGGTAGATAAAAAATAGACCAAACTTCAATCAGTCAATCAGTCAATTTTATTTTGGTCTTTCACTAGCATAAATTATAGAACAAAACAAAATTAATCATAACTTTATGAAATATTTTACAACATAAAGGCACTGAATAATATTAAATGTTAATGACATAAAATACCTACTGAATGAGAATAAGATCTATAAACCAATTACTACAAGCATATAACATAAAATGCATTTACTATGAAATACCCATGAGATTAAGATCCATTAAAAAAAATCCTTCAAGCAAATAGCCTATATACATCTAAATCCTATAAACTATTTATTAAATTTATAATGCGCTATAAAATACTTATACAATTAAATCTATAAAACTGAAAAAACTTAAATAGGTAAGTTAATTGATTTAAAGTCTGTAAAATGTTCCAACTTAACCAAAATCAAAATATAAATATTGAATATTTCTAGCCAGTTTACATGTAATTTACCACTGCATTCTGTATGTGATGCACAAAACTTATTGTAAATAATGGAAGATTTGGTATCCAGAAATCATCGATGCGAATGGTATTCTTAAGTAATGTCTGCTGTAAACACTTATAGGTACAGTGAATTGTATCATGTTCAGTAGTTTCTACTCACAACGATAGAAATGATCCATTAAAGGAATCTTTCTGCATTTTCCTTCAAACACAGGCAAAAGAACAGCACTGAAACTTTGTTTTGTTTTTACCTCTTTTGTCTCTCTCTCTACAAACATTTGTTGAACATTTTAATGGTGAAAGGCTGTTGGTGTGAAATAGATGGAAACATCAAAAAGATATCCTGATCTAAAGACTACAGAAATTGACACAGATAGGACGAGTGACAACTTTGAGGAAGAAGGTGAGACTGAGCTATCTGAAATATGGAGAACAAAGTCATTGACTTGTTTCTTCCTTTGATTAATCTTTTGAACAAGCCCGTTCCAATGTAATACCATCTAATATCTGAAAAGGCTTAGGGTGCCTAATTGGAGGCTGTCCATCACTCTTCCAATGTACCTATTTCCAAATACTTTCAGAAATACTTTTGCTTCATTTTACAAGGGCATCACCATGGATGTATCCATAAATGTGCTGAGTAATCCCAAGCTGATCAACATTTATAACAGAACAGAATAACACAGTTGGAAGGGACCTTGGAGGTCTTCTAGTCCAAGCCCTTCTTCAGGCAGGATATCCTACATGTGCCACATGTGGCACACAAGAGCCCTCTCTGTGGGCATGTGCGACATCGCCAGCTATACTTCGTGGGCACCGGAACACCGGGAAATGGCCCGAAAAACAGCCTGAAAACAGCCCCCAAAATGGCCAAAAAACTGCCATGCATGCCTGCCAGCTGGTCTTTGGATTTCCAGTGCTCCAGCACACACACATGCATGCGTATGAACGTGTGTTCAGGTTTGGGCACTTGGTGCTGAAAAGGTTCACCATCACTGCCCTATACCATTTCCTCTTGCTGCCCGGCAGGTATCTGCACAAATTGGCTTTAAGCTTGCTTGCTTGCTTGGTTCAGTTAGTTAGATAGATAGTTAGTAATCTATCTATCTATCTATCTATCTATCTATCTATCTATCTATCTAGATAGATAGATAGATAGATAGATAGATAGATAGATAGATAGATAGATAGTTAGATAGATGATAGACAGATGATAGATAGATAGATGATAGATAGATAGATAGATAGATAGATAGATAGATGATAGATAGATGATAGATAGATAGATAGATAGATAGATAGATAGATAGATGATAGATAGATAGATAGATAGATAGATGATAGATAGATAGCTTATAGACTGCCACAATCTATCACAACTCTGCGTGCCTTACAGAGTAAGACATGCTTAGACCAAAGAAGAAAGTTATGAAAAACAGACACCATCTAATCTATGCACAAGGAGTTTCTCTTCCACTCCAGCCCAAGGCCAGGGGAAAGAGCCAAGTTGTTGCTGTTGTTTAAAGCCAGGATTGGAACTATATGACTTGCCAGAGGCCGGTACCATGACAGAGAAGGACAAGTTCCTGAGTTGTACCAGGTGACAATGTTTGATTGATAGGACCTGATAGAAAGTACCAGGGTGGGTGGTCCTTCAGTGCTCCTGATCTTCATCAGTATTTTATTTTCACAGCAAATAAAACATGAGTGTCACTTGATTTAAAAAGACAGTGAAATATTGCCAACTATGATGGTACATTAGCTTCAGCAAAGATAGGGAAACTGAGGAGATGGAAAGCAAAATGAGTTCTTGTCACCTTGCAGTTCAAGTGTTAATGTTTGAGACCTGCTCTTGCAGCATTTGTCCCTGGCATCACAGCTGCACTGGGGATGTAGCTGCAGCACCTTGATGATCACATGGAATATAGATTTTGTAGAGTGCTCTTAAGTTGATATGGATGTGACTTAAATATTAGTTATGTCTTTCCCTCTTTTCTAGTTTTTGGGTATCTTGTCCAAAAAAGTATTCTAAGAAATGTGGTGGCTTGCAATTAGTTTACAATTTTCACTAAGGTTTTCCTTCAGTTATATTTCAATATTTTTTCTCAACCTAGTTACCAATAGAACTATCTAAATAGCTCCACCTGCCAAGTTCTTCGAGTTCTATAATTGAGGGTTATATTTAGGTCATGAATTCATTAAACATTTTGATTCCATTAAGTTCAAATCTGGAAAATTGCTGGTAGAAGGAGAGGAGTTGACAGTTCGATAAGATTGGCCAGGTCTGAATTTAGGAAAACTGGAGAAAAAGAAGGTTTATTAGAAAGCAAAATTGACAATGTATTGATAAGGCCAGTGGTGGGATACGACCAGTCCGGGCGTACTGGTGCCTGCTGGGAACACCAGGTACTGTTCCAGTATGGTGCTCTGGGGGGCCCACCCGCCCACCCCGTCTTCTTACTGCTATTTGAGCTGATAGGGGCATTTGCGCATGCGCACGGAGCATAAGGCACCTGTGCAACGCTTCACCGAGCAGCTGGAGCATCACGGACAGTGGGTACGCATGCGCCCTTGCTGCACACATGCACATGGTGGGCTTCCGGCCCCGTTATACCGTTCTGGTTGCAATGGGATCCAGAACCCACCACTGGATCAGGCAATACATAAAGATACTGCTGGATGCAGAAAGCAAACATAGTCCAGACTAAATTGACAGTTTAGCTCAGGTAATAGGGCATATGGAGTTCCTAACTGTGCTATATCTTAAGATGGTAACACTGAACGTGCTCTTCTACCAAAAATGGAAGATTTATCTGTGCTACTAAATTTTCCTAAGATCACTAGAGAAAGATCTGATTCAGTGAAGTTTATTCCTCCATAAACTGATTACTAATGTCAAGTGGATGATAAATGGCTGCAATTAAATAATTTCATTTCTACATCAAGAGATTGGATTGAGTTATTGACTGAGTTATTTTAAAAGTTGTTGCAGGAGATTGCTAAAAAGTGGTCAAAGAGAATTGGAATTTGTAAAACTGATTTAACAACCAAATCAGGCTGTCATTTCATCTACTTGCTCTAGGAATTGTATGAATTAATTGCTCACTCTAGAAATTTTTGTAGTTGCAGGGTCATTAAGCTTGGTCCATGTTTGTTAATACATTTAACAGGACAAATTTGTCAGTAAATATTTGGGGGGGAAGTGAAAATTTCTGATAAGTTCTGCAAACATAACTTCGATACATTTTTTTCTGAGTTGAAATTACCATTAAAACCTTCCATGAAATGAAGATGGTGACAAAATCAAGTAATGGTAATGAAAAACATGATCTCTTCATATTTCCAAACTCCATTCATTAAAGAATGTGATACCCCAAGGCTCTGTTTTAGACCCAGTATTCTTCAACGTCTTCATCAATGATTTGGATGAGGAGATAAATGGGGAATGCATCAAATTTGCAGATGACATCAAGCTGGCAGGAATAGCCAACACTCCAGAAAACAGGCTTAAGATACAGAAGAATCTTGACAAACTTGAACATTGGGCACTATCTAATAAAATGAAATTCAATGGTGAAAAGAGTAAGGTTGAAAAGAAGGACTAGGGGAGACATGGGGGTTGCCACAAAGAAGACGGAGTCAAACTATTCTCCAAGGCACCTGAGGGTAGAACAAGAAGCAATGGGTGGAAACTTATCAAGGAGAGAAGCAACTTAGAACAGGAGAAATTTCCTGACAGAACAATTGAACAGTGGTACAGCTTGTCTCCAGAAGTTGTGAATGCCCCAACATTGGAAGTCTTTAAGAAGATGTTGGATAGCCATTTGTCTGGAACGGTATAGGATTTCCTGCCTAGGCAGGGGGGTTGGACTAGAAGACTTCCAAGGTCCCTTCCAACTCTGCTATTGTATTGTATTCAGTGGTGGGTTTAAAAAATTTTTAGAACCCCTTCTGTAGGTGTGGCCTGTTTTGTGGGAGTGGCTTGGTGGTCATGTGACCGGGTGGGAGTGGCTTGGCAGTCATGTGACTGGGCGGTCATGTGACATGGGTATGGCCAACTTGGAAAATGTGGTGAAACTCACTTAACAACACTCTTGCTTAGCAACCAAAATTTTGGGCTCAATTGTGATCATAAGTTTTCTTTCTTTCTTTCTTTCTTTCTTTCTTTCTCTTTCTTTCTCTTTCTTTCCCTTTCTTTCTCTTTCCTTCTTTCTCTTTCTCTCTCTTTCTCTTTCTATCTTTGTCTCTCTCTTTTTTTACTCTCACTCTCCATCCCTTCCTTCCTTTCTTGTGGGTATCTCTCCCACTTTCTTTCTGCAAAGTGTGGCACGAGGGGCAGAAGCCCCCGAACCCAGCAGGGAGCGTAAGCAAAGGAGGAGGTGGAGAGCTGGGTGGAGGAAGGGGAAAACTACTGCTACTGCTGAAGCTGCATTGCCCCGCTGGGTTCAGGGACTTCTGCCCCCCATGCTGCGCTTTGCTGCTGCCGGAGCAAGAGGTCCGTGCAGGGCTCCATTGGCTGCAAAGCGGGGTAGGAGGGGCAGAAGTTCCCGAACCCAGTGGGGCAATGCAGCTCCAGCAGTAGCAGTAGTTTTCCCCTTCCTCCACCCAGCTCTCCACCACCTCCTTTGCTTAAGCTCCCCGCTGGCTCTGAGGCTGCAAGCACCCAGGGAATTGAGGGGGGGAAATGCTGGCCATCTGTCCCCCCTCCCAAAGCAACCTCGCAAGTTTTCAAGATCCTCTGGAGAGGCTTTTTTAAAAAGAACTGCCCGAAAAAGCCCCAAGATCTGGAGAGACAAGTGGTTGGTCTTTTGGGGGGGGAGGGAATCCTCAGAACCAGGTTGCCCAGTACCCTGAAGTGGTCCACTTGGGCCTCCAGCGGCTGCAAAGTATGGTACAACGGGTAGAAGTCCCCGAACCCAGGGGGCAATGCAACTCCAGCAGTTTCCCCCTTCCTCCACCCAGCTCACTCACCTTTCACCCGGTGGCTCAGCCAGCGGGGCACCTGCCATTTCACCTCCTGAGAGAAGCTTGGGAGAGATGTGCAAACTGCTGCAACTCGAGGCTCCCGAGGAGGACGCTGGACACCGGGGGTGGCGGTGTGGCCCCCTGCTGCTCCTTCTTCTGCTTCCAGTAACACAGGCTTCTTGGAGAGCATTACGTTGCAAGCACAGTGGCGCACCGATTCCAGCAGCTGCATTTTCCCTTGAAATTTACTGTCCCGGCAACCCAAAGGGGACATTCTCCCAGCGGCATCGCAGGCGCTCCCACCCTTATCTGGGAGGCGCCAAACTGCCCAGCCATCCTCACTTTCCCCCCCCCTGCTAAGGGTGGGAGCGCCTAAGACGCCGCTGGGAGAACCTTCGGATTGCTGGGACAGCAAATTTCAAGGAAAAATGCAGCTGCTAGAATCGATGCACCATCGAAAGTTCTCTGGTCCGGGTGCACCCGAGCTTTTCTGAGCAAGGGGAGACCGACGGCGCAAACTACCGTCCGCCTCCCCATGCAAGTCCTTTGCTAGCAGGCAGGTTCTAGGACGCCTGCCGCCATTAAAGGACCTTCCCGGAGTTGCTTTTCTGAGCAGGGGGAGACGGACGGAGCAAACTACCATCCGTCTCCCCGCGCTCAGGAAAGGAAGCCCGTGCAAGTCCTTTGGTAGCATGCAGGTTCTAGGATGCCTGCTGCCACCAAAGGACCTCCCCGGAGTTGCTTTTCTGAGCACGGGGAGACGGACTGTAGTTTGAGCGGTGCGGCCAGTGCCTAATAGGTCCTAGCAGACAGGCTGTGCTGCATAAGCTCCCAACGCCGTCCCCACCCCTGCGCCTGTGTTTTCTGTCGGCCAGGCATCTTAGGCAAATCCAGGGGCCTTGCAAAGGCCTTGCGAGGTCCCCAATGTGTCAAAGATGCCAGCCGTGCCACATAAGCTCCCTCCGCTGTCCCCATCCCCGCCCCCATGCTTTCTGGTGGCCAGGCATCTTAGGCAAGTCCAGGGACCTTACAAAGGCATTGCGAGGTCCTTGAACATGTCAAAGATGCCGGCCACGCCACGTAAGCTCCCACTGCCGTCCCCACCCCCGCGCTCATGCCTTCTGGTGGCCAGGCATCTTAGGCAAGTCCAGGGACCTTGCAATGGCCTTGCGAGGTTCCCCGAACTTGTCAAGAGACGCCAGCCATGCCACGTAAGCTCCCACCACTGTCCCCACCCCACGCCCATGCTTTCTGGCGGCCAGGCATCTTACGCATGTCCAGGGACCTTGCAAAGGCCTTGCATGGTCCCCGGACTTGTCAAAGACGCTGGCTGTGCCGTGTAAGCTCCTGCCACCATCCCCACCCCAGCACCCGTGCTTGCTGATGGCCTTGTGCTATAAGCGAGCTCAGGATCCTTGCAAGGCCGCAAAAGGTCGCCAGACTTGCTTATAGTGCAGGGCCGTGGCAGGCCGCTCCAGATGGCCTGCTGCCACTTCCTCCCCGCCCCGCACTTAGTTGCAGCTTACTTACCACCTCGGAGTCAGCAGGCAGCAATAGAGAGCCAAGCAGGAAAAAAGGTAAGTGGGTTTAGATATGGTTTTTAGAGGTGGGCGGGGCGATTGGTGAGCCAGCCAATCAGTGAGCGGTGGACAGGGCTAAGATAGTGTGGACAGGCGGGGGAGCGAGCAATGGAGCGGCCTCCGGATGGGTGGGGGTGAGCGAGCGAGCAAAAGGGCCGGGGCAGGCGTTCTGGAACTTACTTCCGGGTCCACCGGTGGCACCTCTTCTAACTGGTTCGGTAGATTTTACAAACCGGTTCTACTGAACCGGTAGGAACCCACTTCTGATTGTATTGTATTGTCATACCAGTATACTGAAAAACCTAGCCAGCAGTAGCCATGCAATAATATTAGTACCTCCAGTTTGTTATAAAGAAGCAAAAATATTCCTGTTGTAAGATGAATTAGGCATGATTTTTTAAAAGTACTAATTAGCAAAACCTCAGCTGGTTTTTCCTATTGTCATTCCATCACTTAAAAAAGCAGATTTCTTCAGAGCTTGTAGCAGATCCTGTTGAAGATCACGATTCCTTACAAATTGCACAAGGCTTGGAATCATGGTATAAAGGAGAATTGTTTTGGAAATGGTTTCAGGAGGCAGATGTCTATCAATAGTAAAAGAATCACTGCATTTGTTCAGTGTGTTTTAATTTTGGTGGCTGATATAAATAATAGAAGTTACAATGCTCCTTTTCTGATTCTGTGCAATGCTGCTGAGCTAACTTTGCTTCATGGCTTCTGTTTCTCTTTAGAATGGCATTTTCTCCCAAACATGTTTAGGCAGAAGAGCTGTTAAGAGAGGAATTGGTCCAACATTGTAATTATGGGCATTTCTTAGATTTGGTTTGGTAGGTAATGCCACAATGGTATTGAAGTACAGCATTTTTCATAGCAAATGAATCGGACCTGGAAGGTGAGGAGGTGATTGTAAATAGATGTATTAGCTGAGACATTGTTCTTATTATTTTGGTGGTATAGTTTATTATAGAAGTGATAAGTAAGATGGGAAGGGAGGTCGAATCTTTAGAAAGCCCCATATTGTGGGACTGCTCTAAGACTTTGATCCAACAATATGAAGAAAGGATTATATATAAAATATTTTGTTAGACTGAGAATAAATGATTATGATGGTACATAAATATAATAAATCAATGTATTTCTCTTCTGTGTTTGCATGACATATCTAGCTATATTAAGTTAATTGTGTTATGTGTAAATGATGGTGTTATCCAGGGGTGTCAAACAAAAGGCCTGTGGACTGGCCCTGGCCTGTGGGAATATTTTGGTTTGGCCCATGAGCTTGTCCTGGAAACAGGGAAGGACCAGTCCGTGGTGCCTGCCAGCGAAAACTGAGCATTTGAACATCCAAGAAGGGACAGGAAATGAGAAAGGGAAAGAGGGAAGAAAAAGATGGGAAGAGAGCAAGGAAGTAAAAAGAAGGAAAGAGGGGAAGGAAGAAGAAAGGAGAATGAAGAGGGAAGGGGAAGGAAGGAGATTATTATGAGAGGGAGGGAGGGTCTGAGGGAAGTCCTACTTTAGCACTTGGCCACCACAGGTGGCCCCAACACGAGTGAAGTTGAGCTGGCCACATCCACCCCCGCCATGTCTCCCCCCAGGTCAAACACAACCCTGATGCAGCCCTCAATGAAATCGAGTTTGTCACTCTGATGTTATCCATTCAGTAGTGTTTGACTCTTGGCAATTCTGTGGGCCATATTTCTCCACATCTTCTGATCTTGGACTACTACTTTGAGTTTTTCTATGCTCTGGCTGCTGTCAGCTTTGATGATGTTCAGCCACTGTGTTCTTTGATGGCCTCCCCCCACTCTAACTCTTCCAAACATAATTGCTTTAATCCAGTGAATATGTGTAAAAGGCTGATGCAAAACATACTTTGTTCCTTGATACCTTTATTGCTAATTATATTTTGAATGCATTTTGGAATAAAGCTATGGCAATGCTTGTCTGTTATGAAAATTGTTAAGTATCAAACACTTGAATATAAAGTAATCATCCAAACCAAAATATGTATTCCCTGGGGAAAAAAAACAGCCTCTTTGCTCCTTATATCTCCAAACCTGGTGTAGAGCCTTGAAAGCTGATATGGTGGTCTTCAGACCCAATTGATAGCTGCATATTTCAGTCCATTACGAATTTATGCTCAGCATCAGTCAGGGAATCCTCCTCTTTCCCCAAAGACTAAAAAAAGATTATCACTTTAGTCAAAGCGTTTAAATGTTAATTGCAAGCTAGGATGTATGCTTCTGTCCAGCTGAATTCTGGATTGATTGATGTGAAAAGTTTTTAATAGACTCTGAGGGCCAGGACGTAGCTATTAATGAAGGGTTCTAATTTATAAGAAAGTATCAGGTTGGTGGGAGGGTTAAAGTGAAGAGCTATTTTTATTCCTCCTCCTGCTGGGTGGTTTGGAGCAGATCTGCGGGGGGGGGGGGGGAGGCTGTTGGAGTGATGCTTTGTGAATGATACAAAATAGTTCCAGTGGTCACTTTTTATTCTTTCTTCCGTTTGACATCTTCCTCTGAGATTTTCTAGTTTTCTTGGCAAGTGGAAGTTGCCTGGAGCCTGCTGTCTTTTTCCTTGGGTTATCTTCAGTGAGCCGGTGTTCTCCTAAGACTTTCTAAAAGAGGAAGTATGAAATAAAATATGCTGTAGAGAATCAGCAAGGGCTAAAGACAGCAGAGAATATGCTCACTTGTATGAGCTAAATGGAACTTTAGAGAAAATGATCTTTGCTTAACCTGTCATTGGAAGAAAATAGGATCTTTTCTAGGTCACTTTCATAAATTTGACATCATAAAATACTCTCAGGTACAGTGGGGAAAAATACTAACTGAACAATGAATATCATCTTGACTATTCTCCATTTCCTCTATCCGTTTTTACTGTCAGTTATGTGTATGGTGTATAGTTCCTTAAAGTTTTAGTCGTAGACCAAGCAAATGGGCAAGTATATGACTAAAGGGAAAGGTTTCCCTGTACCAGTCTTGTCCGACTCTAGGGCATGGTGATTATCTCTGTTTCTTGGCCAAGAAAGTTAGGGTGTTGTCCGAAAACATATTCCGTGATCATGTAGCTAGCATGGCTATAGGCCAAAGGTGCACAGAATGCTGTTACCTTTCCCACTGAAGGGGTACCTATTATTCTCCTATGATCATGGAGACAGCAGCCAGACTGGTTTGCTCTGTCCAGTAACCAATTGGACTGAGTCTACACTTGTGATGTCATCGAGCCCTGGTGGCTCCTCCCAGTTTAGACTCAGTCCAACCTGGACAAGCTGTGAGAATTGATCTCTCTCCTTAAAACTTTTTTAAATTGAGCTATTTCATTTATTGGCTTTTTTTCTAATTTTTTTTCTAAATTTTTCTATCAATTTGGCTAACTTTTAAATTGGATTGAGAATTATTTTTCCCTTTTTCTCTAGCCGCTTTAGGGCGGAAGATTCAAACTTGCTTCCAGCTCCCTGCAGCAGCCTTGCGACAACGAGTTAGCTCCAGACGCAAGCAGGCACTAGTCAGCGTGGCACTGACTTTCAGCTCACGAGCTACGGCTCAGAGGCTGATTTGAGGCTTTCGGAGCGGCACGGAGGCTGGAAACAGCGAAGGGATGCCCAGGAGGCTGGTGGCGCTTCGGAGACATCATGCTAAGGCAATTGCCGTTGGGACATACTAGAAGCGTGCCAAAGGTAGCGACGGCTTCTTTTCTACTTGCGGAAGCATGCGAAAGCTGTGGTGGCCATCTTGCGGCTTGGGAAAAGCACGCGAAGATGCTGGCCGCCATTTTGATTGCCCAGCGATCTGGCAGTGTTCGCAGAGCAGCCCTGAGCCTTGGATTCCTGCCTGCAATCCCCAGAAACTCGTGAGATCGTTCCTCTTCTTCTTCAATTTGGGGGATTTGGTGCTGGCAGGCAAGGCTGAACAGGGGGCTATCCCGGATCGGGATCTGGAGGAGGCAGGACCGTCAGGAGTGAGGGGCAGCCGCAAACGGGCTGCAGAGTCGGGAAGAACTGTAAAACCCTCTAAATCTTCCACCAGAGATAAAAGACAAAATGCCCTGGAAAAGGAACCGCAAGAGGCCCAACAGCAGTCTAGCCAGGAAATCCAGGCCCCACTACCTCCTGCTGTGGGGGATCAGGCTGCTTCCCCTGGGCCCCCAACCCTCCCCCTGATGGGGTTTGCCATCACCTAGATGAATCTGATGGGGAATTGTCATCCTCATCATCCTCTTCCTTAGAGCCAGATACCAGGGGCAATTTCTTTGATCTCCCTCTTAATAGGGATTGTTCCTTTGAACAGGCAGGCCACCTTCCTGCTCAAGCCTCAGCACTACCTCAAGCCCCTCTTTCTTCTCCTGCAGATATGGCAGCCATAATCTCAGAAGCCATAAAGCAAGGCATTGCTGCTGGACTTCAGCAGCGCCCTCTTCCTGCACCATCTCGCAGTCACAGGCATAGATCACCTGGGGATACCCAGCATCACCCGCCTTCTGCTTCTGTTACTCAGGCTTCCAGCTTTGGGGAGCAAGACAGTCTTAGAGATTGGGACCTGTCTGATGATGAGGTGGCCATTCCGGATGCCCCTGCGTTTACTGGAGTATTCAAAACTGATCGTTTTAAATCCCTCCTACTAAAAGCAATAAAAGCAGCTAACTTACCTTCTTCTTCTTCAGCTTCTTCTACTCAGACATCAGCTACTGAGCCAGCTACCACTGATCGTCCCAGCACTCCGTTCACCAAACTTACAGTGGAAAAAGAGGTTATTCCTTCCCCCCAAATCTTCATGAATGCGATCCAAAAGCAGTGGGAATCCCCTGGTTCAGGTCCACAGCCTACCAATCTAGACAAACGCCTCTACAACGTCACTCCGGACCTCACCAAGTTTCTCTAGACTCCTCCAGTGGATGCTCCAGTCGCAGCCTTGTCTTCATCTACAGTGGTCTCTGGGGCTCCTGAAGAAGTCCTCAAGCCTGAGGAGAAAAGATTAGATCAAACCTTAATCAAAAGTTATCAGGAAGGTGCCTGGGCAGTTAGGGCCTCCACAGCCACTTCATTTTTCTACAGGGCAGCTCTAGTCTGGATTGAGCAGCTCCAGGAACACATTGCTACCACTGACACTAGATCACATAGGGATCTAAACAAGATCAGGGCAGCTTTTGAATATGCGGCGGATGCTTCCCTCAATGCTGCCAGGTTTGCTTCTAAGGCCATAGCCTTTTCGGTCATGGCCAGGCACCTGCTATGGCTCAAACCATGGCAGGCAGATATCTGTACCAAGTGGCGCCTCACAGCCTCCCCTTTCAGTGGCATTCAGCTTTTTGGGACGCCTTTGGATCCGTATCTCACAGAATCTAAGGACAAATGCAAAGTTCTTTCCTCTATCTATAAAAAGCAGGACAGTTGCCCCACTCCTTTTTACAGGAGTTCGCCCTTTCGGCCAGCGGACGGGGGATCCTCCTTCTCCCATCCCCAACGCCATTCCTTCACCCCCAGACAGGGATCTAATCAGGAGAGATCCAACCGGAACGCTCAGCGTTTCCCCACTAAGAAGTCTTACCGAGGGGGAGGAAATCGCCATTTCTCCCATCGAAAGTGACTATCTGGACTCTCTTCCAATTGGGGGCTGCCTAACGTTTTTCGCCCACCGCTGGGAGGAGACCACGGCAGACAATTGGGTAATCAAAACAATCAAATTCGGTCTGATACTGGAATTCCTCTCCACCCCCCAGGAACACTTTGTACCATGCCCTGTATCTCAGTTCCCTCGCAAGAGGCTTCTGATGGAGCAGGCCATTCAGCATCTGATAGAGATCCGGGCCATCCAACCGGTCCCCTCTCATCAGAAGGGATTTAGCTGCCCTGTTGGTGAGACATGACCTCTGCATATTCCACCCTGACCGTGTGGTTTTAAGAGTTGACCTGACATTCTTACCGAAGGTCAATAGCCATTTTCATAGGAGCAAGAATTGACCTTGCCTGACTTTTGTCCGAATCCTCATCATGAGAGGGAGTACAAATGGCACACCCTTGATGTACGTCGAGTCTTTAAGATCTACATCAACCACACGGCCCCGCTCCGCCATTCAGAGTCTCTCTTTGTCTCCTTTCGTCAGGCCTCCTTGGGCAACAAGGCCTCACCGTCGAGTCTCTGGTGGTGGATCAGGGCCTGTATTAAGATGTCTTATGAACTTCAGTCATTGCAGGTCCCACAGAACATTACAGCTCATTCTACATGAAGTGCAGCAACTACGGCAGCGTGATCTACGCAGTCTATCTTACAAGAAGTTTGCTGGGCAGCCACGTGGATGTCTCCCACCGTCTTCATACGCCACTACAAGTTAGACAAGTATGCGTTGGCTGATGCTTCTTTTGGTCGCAGGGTGCTGCAACAAGTACATGTGCCTTAACGTCTTTCCCTTATCGTTCCCACCCTAGTGGACAACCCATTCTTTGGTACATCTCAGTCTGGCTGCTGTCTCCACAATCATAGGAGAATGGGCGTTGGTTCTTACCTGATACACTCATTCTCTGTGAAGTGGAGATAGCAGCCAGCCCCACCCTTTTGTGCGTTGCTGTGCCTTGATTTTTGGGTACTGTGGAGAGAGTCTGCCTGCGCAAATACTTTGTTTTTGTTTCACAATTCTCACTTGAGTCTACAGTTTTTTTCGTCTAAACTGGGAGGAGTCACCAGGGCTCAATGACATCACAAGTGTAGACTCAGTCCAATTGGTTACTGGACAGAGCAACCAGTCTGGCTGCTGTCTCCACTTCACAGAGAATGAGCGTGTCAGGTAAGAACCAATGCCCAAACTGCTAGGTGGGCAGGAGCTGGGGTGAGGAACGGGAACTCACCCTGTTGCACAGTCTCGGGCCTCGAATCTGGGCTGTCAAGCTTTCCAGCTGACAAGCTCAGTGTCTTAAACCACTGAGCCATTGCCTCCACCACCACCATATAAATGTAGGGGTATAATATATATATACACATACATACATACATACATACATACATACATACATACATATCCTAAAAATGCGAGTTGTAGTTATAAAAGAAACAGACATTGTGATCTCCAGAACTTTAAAATATATTGCTCACTAAGCTTTCGTTAGCCACTGCTAACACCGTCAGAGTGTAAAAGCCATTAAAGAGATACCTGCCTTTATACAATGTTAATCAATTTGGCCGTTGCGTGCGTGATAGGCCCATCCACCCGCCTCCCACCGCATTCGCTTTGTTGTTTTTACATCAGGCATGTTAATCGATGCTCCTATTCCTTCCTCCCTTATCAAACAGCTGTCTGGCATTCTCTCTGGCTTCCTCCCACGTCTCCTCCCTCTTCTTCTGTCTCACAGGCACATCTGATATAGTAACCAGCTTCATTTGTTGTTTTGCTTGTGATCTTGTAACTGACCGGGCTCGTTCCTCACTGTTCATATCTATTATAGCTTGAGGTAATTCTGCCAGCTCCTCGACATTCGACCTGGGCTGGCTATGTCTTCGTAGTGCATATCTGCATGTCCAAAGGTGTGTGTGTGCTGTCGATCTCTACTCCCAGATAGAGGTTGGTCTCTGCTCATTCTGCTGGATCTTTCTTGGTGCCTCAATGCTTGGTAAGCGGGTAAGCAGGTCGATGTGTCTATTGATGGAGTTTTTGTCGGAAAACCAGGCTTCTTTCAATGGGCATCCCCCTTTTGTTACATTATGGGTAGCAACTTCTGCCTCTTGAAAGTTGAATGTATGATTGTGCTCTTTCATATGTGTCCAAATCTGAGAGCGCTGTTCTTTGCAGCAGATAGCCAGTTCATGTTCATGCACTCTAGTCTGTAGCCCTTAGCTGTTTCCCCTACATAGTTACTTGCACAATTGCCTCCTTTTTGGGTAATGCTTCTTTTGGGTGCATCACTTTAACGGCTGTTACACTCTGACAATGTTAGCAGTGGCTAAAGAAAGCTTAGTGAGCAATATATTTTAAAGTTCCAGAGATCGCATTTTTAGGACAAATGTGTATGTATGTATGTATGTATGTATGTATGTATGTATGTATGTACACACACACACCACGCACACATACACATATACACACCTACACATACATACATAATCTTGATCTCTTGTAAACCTGACTTTTTATTTAAAAAATACAGATTGAATTTAAGTCTGCCAACTATAAAAAGAACCCGGTTTATTCGGGGAAATAACATATTATATGATCTGTGATGTGATGCAATGTGATATGTCTGCGATGAATGCCCTTGTGTAATGAGCAATATAGTGAAACATGGTCAATTAATGACACACTAAATGCTCAGCCAAAGGGGTCTTTCTCTATCTTCCATACACAACATTGAAAGAGTGAATGCTCTGTATTTTGGAACCTTCAAAATATTTAATCTATTGGATTAAAATTTTTGATGGAGAGATATCTTCTGTATGTTCTGCTAATATTTTTTTGTATCCTAGATCTGTTTGTTAACATCTTACAAACAGTGATCCCCTAGCTATTAAAATAGGGAAGAGGAACCGAATGTCAAGAGTTTACTTTCTAGCAATTTTATACTGGTTGTCTTAAAATTGCTTGCAACTGAAAGGGAAACCAAATCCTCAAAAATCAAACAAGTTTCAGACAATAGTTGATATTGATTTGCTTGGCTTTCAATACCAGGGAGACAAAATCAGCCTCTAACTGGGGGACTGCATTTGGTATATAAAATCGATCTAACCCCCCCCCCCCAGATATTTTCTAAAAAGGAAAAATCTTACATGCAAACTTGTCAACCATACAAAGCTAGGGCAACTTCTTTTCTTCAGAACATTTTGAGTGCTGAGGGGAATATGTCCAGAAGTAATATTTTGATTATTTTTCAAGCAGACTTTTTTCATATTAGTAACTAATATCCTATGTAGTACAGGATCCAGCTACTTTGGGACTTCTTTTGTCTAATGGTATCTACCCACCCTAGTGGGACACGGTGGCTCAGTGGCTAAGACACTGAGCTTGTTGGTCAGAATGTTCGGTGGTTCGAATCTCTAGTGCTGCGTAACGGAGTGAGCTCCAGTTACTTGTCCCAGCTTCTGCCAACCTAGCAGTTTGAACGCATGTAAAAATGCAAGTAGAAAAATAGGGACCACTTTGGTGGGAAGGTAACAGCGTTCCGTGCACCTTTGGCGTTTAATCATGACAGCCACATGACCAGGGAGACGTCTTTAGACAGGCTTTGAAATGGAGATGAACGCCACCCCCTAGAGTCGGGAATGACTAGCACATATGTGCGAGGGGAACCTTTACCTTTAGCTACACACCCCACATGCTCTAAAAAGATGGGCATAGTTCAATATCTGCTTATTTTTGTCTTAAAGCTGGAGTAAGTTTGAGTCCACTCCAGTGTAAGTGCAATTGTATAGTTTTATAGGCAAGTTGACTATTGGGGTGTGTCAAATTTTTCAACTTTCAATTTCCAAACATTAGGGGTGCTCAAAATTTGTGACATGCCTTGGGGATTCTAAAAATATTTTAGTTACTTTAATACAGGGGTGTCAAACTCGCAGCCCGCCATGCCCGGTTTAGCAAAAGGGAAAAATGTCGTGCTATGTCATGTGACAATGCAGTGATGATGCGAGTTTGACACCCCTGCTTTAGTATAACTTACATGTGCTTGCTAAATAACTACATAACTATAACTTTTTAACTTATTGTTTCATTTGAATGTCAGTTCGCAATAGAAAAAGCCTTTTTCCATATTATTTTCATTATCTTGATGTCTCTAGTGCGAAAAATGTTATTCTGATCAGAATCTGGCTTGAAGTCTGAAATATTTCTGTCCTTCACTCTTGAGTTTTATGTGTCTGAGTTTGGTTCTAAATGACTGTTTTTATGCTTTCTAATATCTGAAACCTCATGGTTTGTTGAGTCTTAACAGTTGCAGGGTTCAGTTGACTAAATTAACTTCTGCTGATCCATGAATGTAAATGATGCTTGCTTGCTTTATTTATTTATATATATATATATATGTCTCAAATTCATTACTCTGGGCCAGCTAAATATTAAAATCAGCATAAAAATGTAAAACAATCTGTAAAAAAATGAGCTGACTGTTTCAATTTCTGTTATTCTGATTTCACCATCAAATAAAACCTATGAACAAGCAAAGTTTGGGGTAAATACAAATTTTCTGGAGTGTTTGGAAGAGATTCCACCCAAACATCCTTGGCCTATCAAGAGAAATTAGGGATAAAAATAGGCACAACACTATGCAGTTTTAGCCTGCCTAAAAGAGAAGCACACACTTTTTGTGTTGATGAGTATTAACATTCAAAGTAGGTCACAGTGCCTCTACTGAATATTTCTAATAGTATAACCCTCTCTGTTTCCAGAGTTTAATTACAACGGGGATCCCACAGGGTTGCTAATTTCATGTCACAGAGCTAGTGAAGTTTCTTGATTTAAGTCATATATATATGGGATCCAGATATGTCTGTCAAACCACAAATGGTAGCAAAGGAATGAAGAATGTTAATTCAATTGACTATTTTTCTGCTGTTAATGGTAAGTACCACCAGCTGCAGATGATCAGTATTGCTTTTCATCTGCCTCTGGTATTTTTCACCAGAGCTGACATGATTGATGGAGGCAGAATTGGAATGAAGGGTGAGCATCGCAACTTCTTTAGCCATTCTGTTTCTGATTGTGTTTTTATTACAGGAGTCAGCTTGGAATGTTTAATTACTTTTGGAAACTAGCAACTGCTGATGATGTCAAATGCTGATAATTGGTTTAGGGCACAGATGTGCTATAAATTAAGCTGAGGTCATCTCAGATAATTTGTGTATTATTGCCTACTTACTTGGGGTGGCGGGGGAGAGGAAGGAGGTGGAAGGCGCTTTCTTGCTGGCTTTCAGAAGAATTTCATGCCTCTAACCCAAGGTGATGGTTTTGTGGGTCATGGAAGTTGAATAACAACACATTTAAACTCGGAGGTATGAAAGCCACACTAGGTAAGAATAAATTCCATAGGAAAGCTAAAACTACTTTTATTGAGATGGGTAATAATAACTAAATCATGCAAGCCTGTTTGTGGGGTTCCTCCTCCTCCTCCTTATAACTTGAATTAGGTACTTGCCTGAACCACTTCCAAATATTTTGTCATTTTCTCGGACTTACGAAATGTTTTAGTCCCTTTTGCTTAGAACAGGGGTCTCCAACCTTGGCAACTTTAAACCTGGCGGATGTCAACTCCCAGAAATCCGCCAGGCTTAAAGTTTCCAAAGTTGGAGACTCCTGACTTAGAGAACAGTTCCTGCATATTTCCATCATGCCCACTTTCCTTATTCTCTGTGAGGTATTGGGGGGGGGGAGATACATCACATGTATGTTTTGGAGCATGTTAAAGGACACATGTGTGTAATTAGGATATTTGCACAATGCCTTAATGATACACATGTCATTTTTACATCACTGTGACTGGTGGTTGATATCTCCATCTAGATAGTGTTCTGTTTTTCCATATATAAGCGTTGCCTTTTTCATCCCAGTAGCTGTAGCCCACCATGATCCGGGAAGAGGAATGACAGTTTAGTAATAGCTAAGGTTCTCTATCCCTGCTGCAAAGCAGCGCTTTTTAAACAGCATATTATATCAGACAATGGACAGCCTTCAACAGTGATAATGTGCAAAATACTTTTATAATTACTAAAGTTACTGAATAATGTAAATCTTCGTAAAGCACTGCTCTCCAGAATATTAAACATTTATGTTAATTTGAAAAAGAAAACTTTAGGCCCTCTTTTCATCCATCAGCAATTAGATGCATTAAATATATATCCCTGTTTTTGTTGCATTTCATCCTGTTACATTGGCAGTGATTAGTAGGGAAGCTTAATATGATTCTGAAGGCAGCCTCGGCATTTTTAGTTGGATAGCCTGCTCATCTTCAGTAAAACGGTACTGTAGGACTTGGAACCTGTATAGCTGATTCATAAATCAAATTTTACTATGAACTTTTGTGGAGGTCCTCTCTCCCTCTTCCCCCCTCCCTTTTTTGGCTAAAGGTAATAAGATTGTGTACCGAGGATTTCCTCTTCTCCCCATGGAAATGGGCTTTGTGTGTGTGTATGTGTGTGTGCGTGTGCACACACACACACACACACACACACACTCCCATGTTTCCTTTGGATCCAAGACATTCTTTCTATACAGAATAAAATAAGCCCAGCTATATCTTATTTAGCATGTATTTGATCCAATATTGGGTAAACAGTTATGTCTTTCATATCGAATGCAGAATGGAAGGCTTCATAGTCTCGTCTTATACATGTTTTCATATAGAACCTGCAATATTCTATGTCAATTTGGAATCATTGCTCCTACGTAATATTTTTTAAACTCTAACTATGAGTCTCTAAAGGCCAAGTAAAAATGCCAAGTTTAGTTATATGTTACTTCTACATATAATTTCAAAGCTCTGCTCTGGTCTTTACATATAATTAGAAACAAACACTTTTCAAATACCAGAATCTATCAATCTATAATCTTATCCATCCACCCATCCATCCATCCACCTATGTTTTAGTTCTTTGTTTAGCATCAAGGTTGTTCTTTGGTTTTATATGGCAACTTCTTTTGCAGTTGTAATGTCTTTGGCAGATTTTATAAACTAATATTTTGTGTTAGCGCAGCTACTACTGTATAGTCATTTGAACTCCTTTATTACATTCCTTTTTCTTGATTTAAAGAGTTATGTTGCTCATTAAACTCACGCTCATGCATGGGAATCGGTTATGAACTTGTTGTGGCCTGCATGGATTGAACAAACAAGCAAAATTTGTTAACAACTCCATTAGCACAGTTCCTTTTCATCAGGCTTGGATTCTACCTAATGTACCACTAACCATTATTTTCTCACCTAGTTTGCTCAGCAGTGACAGATAATAGATGAAGCCATTACAAATATATTTGACACTGCATCCCTGAAGATGTGAAAATTGAAGTCTCTCATCATGATTTAAAATGTGTGTTCACTTGCTTAAATGAGGTGGAAGACGTAGCAGTGGAAATAAAGCAAGCCAGATTTCTAAAAACACTGGGCTGGCTGTTACTCGGGTTAATATACTGCATCACGCCCATATAGAGCCATCTGAAGATAGCTTAGGTTGAATTTGTGCTTAATCAAATGTTCTTGTGGCATGATTTTTTCCTGTGATGTGACATTCAATAACATGTGTCTGTCCTTGGAAATGGAATTTCATTGGGCTTCATAAAAACATATATTACTTTCTCTTTGTTTCATCTATTTTTTGAATTATGGTATTAACGTGAAGATGGTCCTTTGCAGTAAAGTTGGTAGTGGTTTGTGAGAATTAAGGCAAACATTTCAATTTGCCCCTGTAATATGAGGGAGCTCAGAAACTGACCAGGATGGCTGACTCACAGCTGATAGTGGTAGCTCCTTTCCTCCTTCCTTTATCATTCCACTCCTCCACTATGGGTCTTACCAGAGACCTCCGGAGAAAGTATTTTTTAAAGGTTGAAGGTGTGGGATCATGAAAATGAGTTCGGGGCCCTTTGTTCTGGTAGGACCCAAAGTTAATGTCTTCTTTCCCTACACTATTTTAGCCCTTAGGTCCCGTGCCCCCCAATTTCAGTGCGTACTCTCTCATTTGTTTTGTGCTCTTGATAATTGAGTGCCTACCCAGTTACAAATGAGAACAGTTTGGGTTAAATTATGTATTTCTGTATTTTCTCTCTCTTTTTGCAAAAAGGCAAATTGTACGTATAACACAAGGTTTATAAATGAATGAAGTACACTGTTGTGGATATGGCCCATTCCTTAGGAAATGACGTAGAAATCTAAATTAAGCTTGAAACACCATGGCTTTTCCAATTTTCACAGAAAGGAATCATTTGTAAGTAAGAGAAGCATTGAGGCTACAAAGATAATTGTATTTTAATTTAAGTGGCCAAACTATTTCCTAGTATTTTGTTTTCTTAGTATATTCTGCCTTAGATCCTATTATATCAACAGCCCTGTGCATCCTCTTTGTCAAGCTTCCCTTCTCGCACTCTGCCTGATCCTTGCTCAGCCTCCCTTGAACTCTTACACACCTTCCCTGACCTTTTCTGTGCCTCCCTTGCACTCTCACAAAAACACCTTTCCAAAGCTCCCCATGCCTCCCTTGTGCCGACCTGCCTCACTGTGCACCCTCCCCAAGCTTTGCTGTGTCTCCCTCGCTCCCTTGCATATTAGTTCATGCCCTCGCCTACCTTCCATCCTCTATCTTCCAGCTTGTTTTGCAAGCTACATTTTACTGGTTTCCCCACTGACTTGATTTATGGGAAACCAGCAGGAAGTTTTCTTGCCTAATGACCATCGGATTTGGTTAACAACGGCAATTGGGATTGCAGAGATTGCCATTGCTAAGTGAAACGTTTGTGCTTTATGTGTATGTCTCGGTATATGTCTCTGTTATATGTTTGTTTTGTCCACATATTTATTTCATATGTTTCGTTGTACGCCGCCCCGAGTCCTTCGGGAGAGGGTGCGGCTAAGAAATAAATATTTATTATTATTATTATTATTATTATTATTATTATTATTATTATTATTATTATTATTATTATTATTATTATTATTAATTCAGCTCTGCAAAACAGAATTCCCAGTTTTGTGTGTGGCCCCTTGGGAAAATTAATTGCCCTGCCCTGATCTAAGTTCTAGAAAATGTACACTTTTTACTACCTATGTTCTCCTATGGACTGCATAGAAAAACCTATCTACTTCTTGCTTTCCTCTAAACTGACCTTCTAGCTGGAATACACTGAACTTTTCTTTGCCTATTGATTTATTTTTGAAAATGCACCGTGAATGGCTGCCATTTTAACTTATGAACTCTGGGTAGCTAACAACAATCAACAAAAAAGGATATCCTAAAACCTTTATAATGGTATAGAAGCATCTGGAGAGAGCATGAAATAACTAGGTTTACAGCACAAATCTTTTCATCATCTTTAAGTTATCTTCTTATTAGTTTGCAGCTTTCTTGCAATATCCCAGGAAGCATTAAGACAGATAGACAGGTTTCTACTGACAGTGTGAAAGTCCCAGAGATTAATCTGGAGAATTATTTTTATATAGTTGTGCAGTAGAGTAGAATAAGGAGAAAATAACTCATTTGTCCAATTTATGTTATTTGCTAAATGGCAAACATTCTCTTAGCTATTTTTAGGTTCTGTAACAACACTGAAATAAGTGCAAGCTTCAAAAAAAGCTTCAGATAGTCCTCACTTACTGAATTAAATTGGATCCAGCAACTCTATCTCTAAGCAACGTTGTGACCATGTTGGATAACGGTGTTAGTTCCACTGAGATCATTTAGCAAACCACCCACAATTGTTAAGAGCAATGTCACTTAATTGTGACTTACAACTTTCTTCTGGTGTCCCCATTGACTTTGCCTGTTGAAAGCCACAAATGATGATTAAATGGGTATGGGATGCTGCAGCCATTGTAAATGCACATTGGTTGTGAATTGCAATTGCAATCACATGACTGGGGGCATGTTGTGATGGCTGCAAGTTCAAAGACTGGTCATAAATCTCCTTTTTTCAGTGCTGTCGTAACTTTGAATGGTCACTGAACGAGCAGTCAGTAAGTGAGGACTACCAATATTGCTCTCCCACATAGATGAAAAATGCTGAACTATATCACTGGAAACTATGCAAAACATAAGGGCAATAACAAATACTTGGAAAATATAATTTACTGTTGGCTTGTTTGTCCTGGGCCTGTGGCTGCATTTCCTACTAAGTGAAATGCAAAGCACCAAATGCAAATTCCAGAGCTTCAGAAGACAAGACAAGAAGCAATAGTTGGAAGAGCAGCAACCCAGAACTAAGGAGAAACTTCCTAACAGTGAGAACAATTAACCAGTGGAACGGCTTGCCTTCAGAAGTTGTGGATGTTTCATCACTGGAGGCTTTTAAGAAGATACTGGACAGCAATTGGTTAGATGGTAAGGTCTCCTGCTTGAGCTGGGGGTTGGACTAGACCAAGGTCCCTTGCAACTATGATATTCTGATTATTGGGGGAGTGAAAATATCCTAATAAACCAATTTCTGTCCTATCACAGTGTTTCCACTTGATCTCCACACTTTGCCCTTGGCTTGCATGCTTGCTTGTGTTCAGCAATATTCAGCCTGGTTGTTGAAACTGGGTGTTCAGTGCACCTAAATTGTACTGTTCGGGAAAATGTTGCCTGAAATCATGGGTGCTACAAATGCTTTAGTATTATTTGGGAGAGTTAGAGATGGGCAAGATATAAACTGTAGTATCCATTGACTCGTGCCTGGTTCTTGCTAGAAAGCAAATGTCTTTTGATGTGTATGACTTAAAAATATTGACGTTGACCTGATGGAATTGCGCAGGAAGATTATGCACTATTCGTGTAGAAGAAATGTTTAATACGGGGAAAGACGTAGTCAGATGAACACTTATTTATAGTCTGATGTCACAGATTGATTAAATAGGCGAGTAGGACATTGTGAACTTGTGCAGTTGATGGTTTTCCCTTCATGCCAGACCTTAAGCATTTGAAATCCTTGCTTTTCTTTGCCAGTTCACAACCATATTTCCAAAACCTAACAGCTTGAATGAAATAGCATTTCCAGATCTCTGCCTGTTGAACCTGAAACAAACTCCTACATTAACAAAGATATTGGCAGCCATGCCTGTATTCAGGGGTTTGCAAACCTCTATACCTCCACCTCCTACCAGCAATATATCTATTCTGGGTTTTCTCTAGGCTCAATAAACGTAAAGCCTCTCATAAATAGATAATGTGCAATAATGTGAAGTGCTGGCGGCTCTGTGTCTGAAAACAACCACATTTCCTAATATTTAATTTTTCATCCAGCTATTTCATTTAGACCTATGTTTCTATGCTTTTGATTTATTGCTGTAAATTTTCTCTCGATGGTGTGTTTTGGATTTAAAAAAAAAATTTTAAGCAATTAACTGTTTTCTCTCATTTTAAGTCAGTCATCTAAAAATATCTTTAGCACAGTTTTAGGAAACGCGTAATGAATTATGAACTGAGTGTTGGGTGATAAAGTAACCCTGCTATCATACAAATTTTCTGTATGTATTAGAATTTATGGCCATGCACGCAATGCATACCTTGTTTTCTCTGAATGATCTATAGAAGGCGATTTGTCACATACTGCTTTTAGAAACAAAAACATTTTTGGACAATAATTATAATTCTCCACTTGAAAATATTTCTCAGCTGACTTTAGCCTGTGTAGGAGGTAAAAGTATTTGACAAACAAGAGCTCAGTGGGTGGTGTTTAATATCATGTAAATGAGACTTGAGGCTGTCTTTCTCTCCTCTGCCTCTATGTTTGCCTCCCATAGTATAATCTGTTTGGTTTTGAGAATAGGTAGGTTTGCATCATTGATAGATAGATGCAGCAGAATACAACCAAATTGGACTACTGCAATACACTCTACATAAGACTGCCCTTGAAGAATATCCAGAAGCTACAGACTTCCTCTGTATATATACCTCTGCTCCGTGAGCTGTACTAGTTGCCAGTTTGCTTCTTGATCCAAGTCCTGGCTTTAGCACCTAAAAACCCTTCATGGCATGAAACGGGTCTACCTGAGAGACTGCCTCTCCCCAGTTATATCAGCCCACCCCATTAAAGCTGGCAGAGGAACCATGTTGCAAATACCATCAGCTGGAATCTACAATTGGTGAGTCCCAAGAGACAGGCCTTCTCTGCTGTGGCACCCTCCTTATAGAACATTCTTCTCACAAAATTAGATTTAAGTAAAGGTAAAGGTTTCCCTCGCACATATGTGCTAGTTGTTCCCGACTCTGGGGGTGGGTGGGTGCTCCTCTGCATTTCAAAGCCGAAGAGCCAGCGCTATTAAAAGACGTCTCTGTGGTCATGTAGCCGGCATAACTAAATGCCGAAGGCGCACGGAATGCTGTTACCTTCCCACCAAAGGTGGTTCCAATTTTTTCTACTTGCATTTTTACATGCTTTCGAACTGCTAGGTTGGCAGAAGAAAATTACATTAGCTCCATCCTTTTTTCATTTTGCAAAGCTCTTAAGACTTGGTTTATGTTATCAGGCCTGGGACTCCCAAGGAATCGGAGATTTGCTTACAAGACTCCATTGTTGATTTGACTATTTTTATCCTCTTTTTGTCTGGGGTTTGTATATTTGTTTTTTATACTATTTATTTCTTAATGCAATTTCTTTATTTTTTTATATCTTTTATATTTATGTTTTTTCTCTGATAGTTATCTGTCATCAATTTTTGGTGGGATGAGCAGCTATACAAATTTGATCAATACATTGGGTTATATTAAGTGAAATACAGCACTCTTATTTAATCAAAATTATTTTCAAAAATAATACTGTTTTATTGAAAAGGCGCCTGACATAATTCATTGTGTAATGAGATCACTGCATCATTTATAATTAAAACTAGAGTATTTCCTGTGGGCTTCTTTGAAAAACTAAAGACTTTTTAAAAAATAAAACCCTTTTTCTTTAAGTAAGTAGAATAATCTTTAAACTCCTTTGATACATAAATATTAAACGATCTTTTCTGACATTAATAGGCCTACATGAACTAAATATAAAATTGATCTATATTCTTGGTTATACATTCTAATTTTTTAAACAATAGGAGCTTGATCTAAAGCACTTTGAATGAAAAAAGAAAACTACTAGTGAAAAAAAATTGCATGTTGGTACAATAAACATTATTGTATTAGAGCAGCTGTCTCCAATCTTTGTGGCTTGGCAACCCAGCTGGGGAGGTGAGAGGGGAACCACACCAGGCAAGTGGTGTGCACCCATATGCCATGCAGCTCGAGTGCAAGTGGAGCTGCGCATGATTGTGTGTGCTGGCCCGCAGCTCATGCAAGTTGAACTGTGTACGTGTGCACGTTGACCTGCCTCTCGTACAGCCTGGTTCCAAATAGGCCACGGCCTTGTAGTGGGCCACGGCCCATGGGGTTGGAGACCCCTGTGTTAGAGGCTCTTGTTATACTTCACGTACATATTACATGTATTTGGTTTTTTACCTTACTCTTTTATGAGATGTAAAATAACTCTTGATTAGAGCAGAAAGTACTACAGTGTGACATTTCCATATTACTTGAACAATAGTTCAGTATTGAATATTGTGATGGGTGATGGAAGTAGCAGTATCGGATGCTTTTAATTTCAGTCTCTACTTGTTCAGGATAGTACAGGTAGTTCTCAATTTACAACCATTCATTTAGTGACAGTTTGATATTACAAAAGCAGTGAAAAAAGTAATGAACAACTGCTACTCACACTTATAACCATTGTAGCATCCCCACGTGATGAAAATTCTGCTGCTTGGCAAACCAGCATGTATTTTACCTCAGTGGCTTTGGTCCAGGGTTTTGTGAACTCCATTAATGACCTTCCCAACTGGGTTCTGACAGCCAAACTCAGTGGGGAAAGTTGGGTTCACTTAATGACTCCATATGCAACCTAAATTGTAATGATTTCCTGAACCATGACAAAAAAGTTATAAAATCAGGTGTACTCACTTAACAACTGTCTTGCTTAGCAACATAAATTCTGCTCCCAATTGTAGTTGTAAGTTGGGAACTACCTGCATTTACAAAATAGTTCAGGTGTTCCTTTTCCCATAAGAATATTTTTTCTTACTGAATTCTAAAAAGAATAAGGATTTAAGATGCCTCCATGTCCTATTCTTAAATTGACATTTGATTACTTGTCGAACAATGTACAAGAAACATGTAGCAAAGTTATAATTTTAAAAATGCTATAGATGTATTGCACGAGAATGAGCAATTACCAATATAACCATTATTTATTTTATTTTTTATTTTTTAGCTTTAGGATGCTGCATAGGGAAATTGTAATAAAATACTGAAAAGTGACTTACACTAAATTATTTTCCAAGTTGGGCCTTAGAAAAACAGTGCTATAAGCAGATTGTGAGGTAAAATCACTTTTGTTGTTAGGTGTTTTTCTGATGCCTTATTTTCTGGCTGCTCTTTCTGACAAAGAAGACTCCAGCTAACAAAAGCATCTACTACAATAAAGTCACTATAAAGTCACAGTAAAGTGTCACAGGACTTTCTTAGAAGAGGTTAACATTTACACCTCTAAAAATGATCTTAATGGTTCTAAATAATTTTGATTTGCTTCTCACCAAGAATCTGCTTGAATTACTTCCTTACTGTGTAAGTGTTGTCTTTAATGGCTATTTAAACGGTTGCATGGTATTGTATTTTATGAAATATTAATAAGTGTGTGAGTCTGATGGAACTAAAGAACAAAGCACTATTTTTATAATACGGTAGTGAAAATTTGCTTTCTACGCAAAGTACAAAGACAGCGAGACTGGCTTTCTAAATTGTCAAATATAACAGTTTTGTGTGTGACTTTAGGCATATAGAGCATACTGTTTTTGTAGAAAAAGTTACTTGAACACATAACAAGATGGAACAGTCTCCCAGCATTAATTATTGGAGCGGAGGGAGTTTGTGTTTGTGCCAAACAATGTGTGGATTTTGTTTTCTTCATCTGTTCTTACAGGAAGAAGATAAACGTGACACATCCCAAAGTTTCTAGAATTAAATAGCTGTAACTCATTTAGTTTTACAATGCAATACAATACAATAGCAGAGTTGGAAGGGACTTTGGAGGTCTTCTAGTCCAGTTTCCTAGGCAGGAAGCCGTACACCGTTTCAGACAAATGACTATCCAATATCTTCTTAAAGACTTCCAGTGTTGGGGTATTCACAACTTCTGGAGGCAAGCTGTTCCACTGATTAATTCTTCTAACTGTCAGGAAATTTCTCCTCAGTTCTAAGTTGCTTCTCTCCCCATTGCTTCTTGTTCTACCCTCAAGTGTCTTGGAGAATAGTTTGACTCCCTCTTCTTTGTGGCAATGCCTGAGATATTGGAACACTGCTATCATGTCTCCCCTTCTTTTCATTAAACTAGACATACCCAGTTCCTACAACCGTTCCTCATATGTTTTTGCCTCCAGTCCCCTAATCCTCTTTGTTGCTCTTCTCTGCACTCTTTCTAGAGTCTCCACATCTTTTCTAGATCGTGGCGACCAAAACTGAATGCAGTATTCCAAGTGTGGCCTTACCAAGGCATTATAAAGTGGTATTAACACTTCACGTGATCTTGATTCTATCCCTCTGTTTATGTAGCCTAGAACTGGGTTGGTTTTTTTGGCAGCTGCTGCACACTGCTGGCTCATATTTAAATGGTTGTCCACTAGGACTCCAAGATCCCTCTCATAGTTACTACTATTGAGCAAGGTACCACCTATACTGTACCTGTGCATTTCGTTTTTGTTGCCTAAATGTAGAACCTTACTCTTTTCACCATTGAATTTCATTTTATTAGATAGTGCCCAATGTTCAAGTTTGTCAAGATCCTTCTGCATCTTAAGCCTGTCTTCTGGAGTGTTGGCTATTCCTGCCAGCTTGGTGTCGTCTGCAAATTTGATGAGTTCCCCATTTATTCCCTCATCCAAATCATTGATGAAAATGTTGAAGAGAACTGGTCCTAAAACAGAGCCTTGGGGTACTCCACTGCATACATCCCTCCATGTATATGCAGTTCCATTGAGGACAACACGTTGAGTGTGGTTGGTCAGCCAGTTACGAATCCATCTGGTGGTGGTGCTGTCCAACCCACATTCTTCTACTTTATCTAGTAGTATGTTAGGGTCTATCTCAGCAATGGCGAACCTTTTTTGGCTCGCATGCCATAAGTGGGGGGAGCGCAGGGGAGTAGTGTGCGGGCATGCCGCACCCATAATGCAATGTGCGACACACACCCAGTGTGCATGCACGCACTATAGGTGCTTCCCCCCATTTATTGCATGCTTTTTTTGCCCACCCCAGGCTCCAGAGGCTTTATAAGAGCCTGGGGAGGGCAAAAACAGCCTCCTCCACCCTCCCAGAAGCCCTCCGGAGGCTTCAGGGACTTTCAGGACACTTCCCTGAAGCCTCCGGAGCAGTCAAAATGATCCTCCGAGCAAACCGGAAGTGACTTCTGGTTTGCTCGGAGGGTTGTTTTGAGCTCTCTGAAGGCTTGAGGGACCTTCAGGATGCTTTCCTGAAGCCTCCGGAGCAGTCAAAACGATCCTCCGAGCCCGTTCCCGAACTTCCAGTTTGTCCGCAGGGCCGTTTTTTTGCGCTCCGGAGGCTTCAGGGAGCCTCTGGAAGGCCTCCGGGGGCCGGGGGAGGCTCTTTTCGCCCTCCCCAGACGCCTATAAAGGCTCTGGAGCCTGGGGAAGGCGAAAAATGGCTTTAAAAAAGGGTGAACTCAGCTGGCCAGCGCCTCGCATGCCCTGACAAATGGCTCCACGTGCCACCTGTGGAACGCGTGCCATAGGTTCTCCATCACTGGTCTATCTTATCAAATGTCTTACTCCACTGCATACCTCCCTCCATGTAGATGCAGTTCCATTGAGGACTACACATTGAGTGCGGTTGGTCAGCCAGTTATGAATCCATCTACCCTGTCCAACCCACATTCTTCTACTTTATCTAGTAGTAGGTTATGGTCTACCTTATCAAATGCCTTACTGAAGTCCAAGTAAACTATATCGACGGCATTCCTCTGGTCCACTAATTTTGTCACTCTGTCAAAGAATGCAATAAGATTAGTCTGGCATGATCTGTTTTTGACAAACCCATGTTGGCTTTTGGCTATTACTTTGTTTGCTTCTAGGTGTTCGCTAATTCGTTGCTTGATTATCTTTTCCAGAATCTTTCCTGGTATTGAGGTCAGGCTGATAGGTCTGTAGTTTCCTGGATCTATTTTTTCCTCTTTTTTGAAGATAGGAACCATATGAGCTCTTTTCCAGTCCTCTGGCAGTTTCCTGGTGCTCCAGGATCTCTGAAAGATATACCGTATTTTTCAGAGTATAAGACGCATCTTTTTTCCTCAAAGAAGAGGCTGAAAATCTGGGTGTATCTTATACACCGAATACAGCATTTTATGCCTCCCGAAGCCCCGCCCCTTCACCAAAATGGCCATGCATATCCTTATGGACACTTTCAGAGAGCTCGTGGGGGCTGGGGATGGCAGAAATGAGCAAAAAATGGGCCATTCTTTGCACCCCAACCCTCAGCAGCTCTCTATAAGCTTCCATAAGGCTATGCATGAAATTTGTTTTGACAAAAAACGGGCCCGTTTTTGTGAAAAACTGGCCTTTTTTGCTCATTTTTTGGGGGCCCACCCCACTAGGAGCACTCTGCAAGCCCCCCTCCCCAAGGCTATTCATGCCTTTTTAAAAAAACAAACGGGCCCATTTTCGGGAGGTTTGCAGAGTGCAAAAACTTTTTTTTTCCTTTTGGAAAGCTCTTTAACTGATTGTTTAGAATTACATTGATCAAGTGCTGTGCCAGCAGAAACACCTACTATCTACTGTATTTATCTCTATTTCTCTCACTCTATCCCTCTACCTTCCTACCTACCTACACTCTCTCTCTGTCTCCCAGCTACCTACTGTATTTCTCTATCTCTCTATCTCTCTATTTTTCTCTCTCTATCCCTTTATCTACCTACCTACCTAACTTCTCTCTCTCTCTCTCTCTCTCTCTCTCTCTCTCTCTCTCTCCCTCCCTCCCTCCCTCCCTCCCTCCCTCCCTACTGTACTTCTCTCTCTTTCTCCCCCTCTCTATCTTTCTATCTACCTACCTACTTTTTTTAAAAAATTGCCTTTTCAAAACCTTGGTGCGTCTTCTACTCCGGTGCGTCTTATACTTTGAAAACTACAGTAGTTCAGTGGTTCTGAGATCTCGTCTGCCAGTTCCTTCAGAACCCTGGAATGTAATCCATCCAGTCTTGGTGATTTGAACTCGTCTAGGGTAGACAGGTGCTCACTTACCATTTTTTTCCCTATGTTAACTTGTGTTCCTAATCTGATTTTTGTGCTGCTGTTTTTGATAGGTTGGACTGTTTTATCCCTTTGTGTAAAGACAGATGCAAAAAATGAGTTAAATAGTTCTGCTTTCTCCCTGTTGCTTGTCACCTTCTTGCCATTTTCTCCCAGCAATGAACCAATTGTTTCATAGACACTATTCTTTGTTTCCCTAAAATCTTTGTTATACAGAACCAAAGTGTGTTGCAGTAAAAATGCAAAATCAATATATAGCGTTACATTCACTTTAAAAGATTAAAAAAAAAGATTCCTAGGCATTGCCAGCAGTTCATTTTGTAGAATTACATGTCATAGTTGCGATAAGGATTATTTTCACATTTATTACATCCAAGATAGGCCAAGGATAGAAACTGTCCATTTAAACTTTCTTCTGTGAGTACCAACCCTGATAAAGTGTTAGATAATTAGATAGACATAGGTACACAAACACAAGCACACACATTTTGTGTGTTTTTTATTTTAAAAAACACAAAATCATACAATCCTTAGTAATTGCCTAGATTCTCCCCATTGTTTATAATACCTCAAATACTTCTTACCGAGACATAGAAAAAGACTTATTTATCTACTTAACAGAATTAATCAATTATTTAAATACATTTTGCCCTATCTGATATAAAATATCTAAGTTTAAAGGAATCATTATATAAAAATTGCAACAAATACTATATGAGAAGGCTTGACTAGACTGGGCTTTTTTTCAAGGACATGTTAAGTTTCTCCATACAATAGATTTATATTGATATGATGAATTTTTCAAACCATCCAGGAAATTATTTTGCATATAATTCTGCTAAATGTATAAATTATCCAGAGACAGGCAACATGGCAATGGAAGCAACCAAAGTTCTTTGCATGATTTTTATTTATGATTTGTAAAAAGCCAGCATTCATTTCAGTGATGGGATATGACTGGTACGCCCCGGTACGGGTGTACTAGTGCCTGCTGGGAGCACCAGGTACCGTTCCAGTATGGTGCTCTGGAGGGCCCACCCACCTGCCCTCCTTACCTGTGTTTGAGCCGATTGGGCTTCCATGCATTCGCACGGAGCGTACAGCGCCTGCGCAATGCTCCGCCGAGCAGCTGGAGCATCGCTGGTGATAAGTACTTATGCGCATGTGTTCTGCGAGTGTGCACCGTACCGGTTGCAACTGGGTCCAGAACCCACCACTGATTCATTTATACAGTCCTTCGAATGGATTTAGTTCTATGTAAAATTCTTAACTTCCTAAAACCATTTAGCTGATTTCTTTCTTTATTTTCAGGTGATCTGATTTCACAAATAGCATCTTCTTTAAATGACAAGAATCTTGGGGCTACATTCATTTACAAGATACTGAATTAAAAACAGATTCTGGAAAGTATAAGGTAAGCTTTTAGTGCACTTTAAACATGCCCGTGTACTATGTGCTGTTGTACGTGAGCCTGTGAACTGGTGTCAGTTTCCTAATTTGTGACTGTTTATAATCTGTATTAGTTTACCGGCCTCTCTTGAGGTTATTACATGTGAAGCTATTTTGGGAGCGACCTGCAATATCTGGTAGAATGGAGAAACATACAGGCACATATACTGCTAATTTTTTTGTCAAGCTGCTGCAGTTGAATGGGTTACTGCATGGTGATACCAAGGTCAGTTTTTTATTGAAACACTTTAAAACAATGCCCAGAGATTATTACCAGTTCCAAACTTTTTGTTCATTGTACTTTTTCTGTGGAGTAGTCTTTAGGAACTATTTAATAGACATGGAACCTGATATATAGCAATATCCTGCCTCTATAATGTTTAAAAAATACAAAACTAAATTCTAGCCTATTCGTTTTTGGTCCTGGGTTTTAAATTTTGTCATATTTCAGCAGTTAGAACCAAGTCTGAGATTTCTCAGAGTTCAGATTAGCTGTTCTGAAAGTCATGTTCTCACAGCATCGTAATAAAGAACAACTTGTGCTGATGTGGCAAATCTCCCCTGTTTTGTCTGTTGCGTTTTTGTTTTTCTGATAGCTGATTCCGATGTCCTTTGAGGCCCAGAAAAAAGAGAGAAAAACCCATGCTTGCATTAATGTTGATGTCTTGTACCATACAAAAACTCTGATTTAAATTGTACTGCCCACTTTTTCTGCAGTTGACTTGGAATTTGCTTTGGATTGATAACATTTGCCTGCTATGATTTTTATTCCTGGTGGTTATTTCTAAATGTCTTTGCACTCTCTAGTGGGGTGAATATTTTTGTTTTAACATTCAGAGACACTGCATAGATACTACAGCACAGAGAAACAGTCTTAATAAAATGTAAAGGATGATCAAAATAACTTTTGATAGGGAGCAGAAATTTGTCTCTCATTTCTTTTTCGATATCTATAGACTGTAATAGAAACAAGTATTAGAAGTTAAGCTATGATGCTGTTGTTTTTAATAACTTTAGCCTATTACCTCAGGAAGGTTATGTGGGGCAGGGAATAAGCTAGAAGGGAAATTTCAGTTGCAGTATTAGAGGTTTGCACACTGTTAAATTGAATTAATGAGGTTATTAAAAGCTTATTGCAGGAGAGTCCCAACAGTGAATCCCTTCATTGGCTACTCAACTTAGCAAGCAAAATGCATCAGAATTTTTTTTTTAAAAAAGTTATATCAAGACCCCTAACTTTGAAAATAACAGTGTTGGAATTTATTTTTCCACTTCTGGATGTGTATAGGGTTTTTACTTGGTTGTGATTCAAATTCATATATTTTTTAAAAAGCTCTTAGTTTCTTGCAACAAAATTAGGTCCTTTATTTTTAAAAGTCTAAAATGTTATTTTAAAATTAAAAGTGAGTTTCTTATGGTTCCTTGAATGCCTTGATCTCATAAGTTCTGGAATTTAAGAGATGTTAGGAGCACAGTACTGTTTACAAGCCAACATCATTCACAAAAACTGCATACAAAAACACAAAAAATCATCTATATATATATAAAAGCGAAATACCACTCACGCATCATCACAAAATTGGCATGTTTGTTCCTCCTGACTTCTAGGTGCTTGCTAAAAAAGGATTTTTTGAAATGACCATCAGATCATTAGTATTCCTTATAAAGTATAAACATGCTCTGATGCTAAGGAGCTCTACTCCCCCTCCCCACCTGAAAAGAACTCTATTCCAACTGCCAGTTGCCTCACATTCCGTTACCTCAGTTGAAACTGGCAGACATTCCACTCCTTCACTCAGGAGCGGTCTGGGGCTCCTTGCAGTACTAAATGTGGGTATCTCACCAAAATGTCTACGCCTTCCACCTATGGAACTGCTTCCAGATTCAAGGAGGCAGGAGCGATATTCCCTTATGTCTTTCAATCACTGACCACCACTGAACCAACAGATTGTGAAACAAATTTCTCCTGCATACCCGTTGCGAAGAATGGGTATCCAGCTAGTAATGAATATAGCATAGTCGATCAAGAACATAGAATTACTATAATTTTAAATATTTAAACATTGAATCTTAAAGCTTCTTTCCTTTTTTTCCTATATAGGCATTTATTCTGATACATCATTATTTTGTAGAAAATAAGAGTGAGTTTCATTTTTTTACTTTCAGAGGAGTTTGCATTTTTTTCATTTAACCTGTTGTCAGTCTAAAAATATCTGATTAGTTAGCTTCTTGAATGAGGATTTTTTTTCTGTTTTATACTGTTGATATTTCAAAAAGAATCCTAAAAATAAGCTTGGACTAGGATTGAGCTGCTTATGAGATCAAACTGTCTTTTTCTAGCTCAGAAATAATAGCAAAACAATATAATTTACAAAAACCAACAACAGGGAAACAATAAAACCCATTAAAGGTGGTCCTTGACTTAAAAACATAATTAGGACCAGAATTTTGGTTGCTAATCAAGGTGGTTGCTAATTGAGTCATGCCTGATTTTATGACCTGTTTTGCTGTGACCTGTTTAAGTACATCACTTTAGTTTTTAAGTGAATCACTTGGTTGTTAAGCGAATCTGGTTTTCCCCCTTGACTTTGCTTATCAGAAGCTGGCAGGGAAGATCAGAAAAGGTAATCACATGACCGGCGGACATTGCAACCATCGTAAATATATGCTAGTTGCCAAACACTCAAATTTTGATCATCTGACCGTGGGGATAATGCAACAGTTGTAGGTTGAGCACTGGTTGTAAGTCACTTTTTTTTCCAGTGCTATTATAACTTTGAAACAGGCGCTAAACAAATGGCTGCAAATCGAGGACTACCTGTACATGGATATGAGGTACCTGGAGAGTTTCTCAGAAGGATCACAGGTTTTCAACACTTTGCAAAGGAGCTGCCCATTTACAATTATGTACCCTTTGGGGAAACGCTACTAAAGAGGAGCAGGGACAGTCCCAAAAAATGATCATTTATGTGGCTCTTCCAGGAAGAGTGGTTTATTGAAGATTAAGAGTAAGCCAACCCTGCTAGAGTTTACTGGATGGGAAGAAACGTCCAAAAAAGGCAAATGTAGGTACCCAGATTTCTAAGCCAGGTATGGTTTGACTATGCCTATAGCACTCTTGTTCAAGGTACAACCAAATTTTGGTTTTGCATAAATTTGGATACTAAAGGTTTTTAATTGAACACTTCTTCGAACACAAACTGAACCTGTATAAATTGAAGTTAAGATTCAAGTCCTGAGAGTTTATGTAGTTGCTTCCTTTTGGCTTACCTGGTTGGAGAGGACTTCAGGTAATCACTCACATCTCACAGACTTTTTGTAGTCTGATAAATGTTGATGACTTATTTTTTCTTCTTCTTTTCTGTGAGCTGCTTGATATACACACATGGCAACTGTATGAAACCAATTTCAGAAAGACGCATCATTCTATCATAGAAATACTTTATGTATCTTATTTGGCAGAGATTTTTTTATTTATGCTGAAAAACTCCCAATGATAAATGATTTCAATTAAATATATATTAAAGGAAACATTTATTGCTCAGTGTCTTTTTTAATTTTATTATAAGGGAATACGTTTCCCTCTTTCCTCAGCCCGGAATTTAGAGTTGATTTTCTGGCAACCAGAGATAAAGTATAATGGAGACTGTAATATAGTTTTAAAAGACAGAATGACTGCATGCTTTATTTCAAATAGTGGCAGGCTTTTCCCATATTACCGGAATAACTTTTAATACAAATAAAACAAACTGAGATTAATAGCAAAGTCTGAGTCACTTTGACATATCTAAGAGAACTGCCTAGAGATAGGACTCAGAAATTATATTATACATTATATTTACTTTATACGCATTATCAAATAACCTATTATTCCCCTTGTTGTATTCTCGGAGCGTCCACCAGCAGGTGGCGCTAGAGGAGGCCTGTCCACGCGCGCCCAGGATTGGTCGTTTTAAACAGGTTCCAGGGCGGCACGAGCATCAAGCCCCTATTGGCTACCGGCTTGACAGCTGGAGAATATAAATAGCTGTCAACCGGCTTTCAGTTCAGTTCAGTTACTAAGTTGAATAAATCAGTTACTGTTACTGGTTGTCTGTCAGTTATTACTGATACTTAATACTGGCGACGAGGACGGGCGGATCCAACCCAGCAAAACAAGTTACAATGACAACTTCATCGATGTTCGCCCCATTTCGTGTGGAGGCAGAAACCTGGGAGGCGTTTGTGGAAAGGTTTGAATGTTTCCTCCTGGCACACGACTTAACAAGCCTTTCCCTGGAGAGGAAAAGAGGCATATTTTTAAACTACTGTGGACCAGAGATGTTCGCAACTGCAAGAGCTCTCTCAGCTCCCACCCCTGTACACACGGTGCCTTGGGAAACATTAATGGCAAAATTAAAAACACATTATGAACCGGCACCTTCACGTTTTGCAAGGCGACAAGATTTTCGCCACTGCATTCAAGGAGAGGGGCAATCCATAAGCCACTACGTGGCTGCGCTCCGTGCGGCTGCTATTCCTTGTGAATTTGCTGATTTGGACGAAGCCCTGTTGGAACAATTTATTTATGGTCTGAAAGACATTAAATTACATCGCCGAATTCTATCCCGGTCAGACCTCACTTTGAAAATTGCCGTTGATGAGGCTCGCGCAGCGGAGATGGCCGAACAGTCAACCCCTGACCGTAGACGGTTGCCACAGCCGTTGCCAACGGGACAACAGTTTCCATCGCCTCAAGTAAATCATCAACAACTAGCCTCCTCTATACAATCAGAAATTGACTTAGCAATAGATCGTCTGCAATCATTAAATTTTAGAGACAGTCGCGCCTGCATGAGCTGCGGCGGCAAGCACGCACGCTCAACCTGCCGATTTAGGGCAGCTATTTGCCGGAAATGCGGAAAAAAGGGACACTTAGCAGCAATATGCCGCTCATCCGCTCCTGACAACCGGCCACAAAATCAAAATGCTGCCTACCGTTTTTCTGCACCTGCCCCACCAAATCGCCGCCTAAATTCTCTATCTCTGGGAGACATCCAAGAATACAACCCCGAATGGGTTGTCGACTCAGCATCCGCATCTGCAGGAGGTCGCGGTAAGATGCACCTGACTATCTTCCTCGAAGGCCGGCCTTGCTCTATGGAGCTAGATACAGGCTCAGCTCGCTCAATTATTTCTTGGCAAACATTATCATCTACTCTACCCCACTACAAAGTAAAGCAACTCAGCCCTGCAAACTGCCGCCTGAAAGACTACCAGGGAAACTCCATCAAGCTCCTAGGCTGCGCTAAGCTACTAGTTACTTATGGCTCCTTCACAGGCCACCTACCATTATTAGTGGTACAGGATCCCCTGGCCTCTTTATTGGGGCTCGATTGGTTCAGTGCTCTGGGTTTGTCAATAACTGGCATCCATGCAACGCAATACTCTTCCTTACCTACTAACAATTTCACCTCTCTAATTGCGGAATTCAAAGATGTTTTTTCACCATCATTAGGCTGCTACAAGGGCTCCCCAATATCTTTAAACCTCGACCCTTCAATAGCTCCCATCAGGCTTAAGGCCAGACGTCTACCATTCGCCTTAAAGGCGAAAGTAGACGCGGAAATTGACAAACTCCTGGAACAAGGAGTTCTACAACCAGTTGATTTTTCCCCTTGGGAAACTCCAATTGTTGTTCCCCTAAAATCTGACGGTTCTGTAAGAATATGCGCAGATTTTAAAACAACAATTAATAAAGCCCTCCAAGCACATCCCCACCCAGTACCGGTAGTCCAGCACGTACTACACACATTAGGACGAGGTAAGATATTCGCAAAATTGGATCTAGCCCAGGCCTATCAACAGCTACCTGTTGATGAAGCCACAGCACTGGCACAGACAATAGTCACCCACCGCGGGGCTTTTAAATGTCGTAGGCTGCAATTCGGCGTCAGTGTGGCCCCAGGAATATTCCAGGGATTGATGGAGCGGTTGCTCCATGGCATTCCTGGGGTCACACCCTATTTCGATGATGTGCTCATCGCAGCCAAAGACGCCCCCACGTTAATAAAATCCCTACGTGCGGTCCTCCAAAAATTCCGGGCTGCAGGCCTCCATCTTAAGGCATCAAAGTGTAAATTGGGAGTCCCTGCCGTAGAATTCCTGGGATTCCTAATAAATAAAGATGGAATCCACCCATCACCAAAAAAGGTGGAGGCAATCCTTTCCGCACCAACCCCAACCAATAAGGTTGAGTTGCAGGCTTTCCTAGGCCTCCTCAATTTTTATTCGTCGTTCATTCCACACAAAGCGTCGTTAGCAGAGCCCCTCCACCGACTTTTAGACACTTCAGCACCATGGCTCTGGACCAGCCGCGAGGCGCAGGCGCTCGCGGCTGTCAAAAAGGCTTTGACAGCTCCACCAGTGCTAGCGCAATACGACGAGAAGTGGCCCCTGCAGCTAGCTTGCGACGCCTCTCCATTTGGAGTTGGCGCAGTGCTGAGCCATGTATATCCTGACGGCTCAGAGGCCCCCATAGCGTTCTACTCCCGCACCTTGTCCAAGCCTGAGCGTAATTATAGCCAGCTGGACAAGGAGGCGCTGGCCGCCGTTGCGGGAGTAAAACGTTTCCACCATTACCTGTATGGGCAGCCATTTACCCTCCTAACGGACCACAAACCACTTCTAGGCATTTTAGCTGGCGACCGCCCCACTCCAGAAATTTTATCTCCCCGCATGTCCCGTTGGGCGGAATTCTTATCAGCCTATAACTACACGCTGATCCATAAGCCAGGCATAACAATGGGCAATGCAGATGCTTTGAGCCGTTGCCCTTTACCTATTGGACCCAGCTCCTACAGAAACAATCTGCCTTTTAGATGAATTGCAACTTCCACTGTCTGCATCAGACATAGCAATACATTCCAAAGCAGACCCCATCATCTCAAAAATAATTCATTTCGTCCGCAGTGGATGGCCTAATTCTGATATAGACCAGCCACTACTGCCATTCTATCGCCGCCGAACGGAACTGTCATCTCTCCAAGGCTGCCTCCTCTGGGGACACAGAATAGTAATCCCAAGCAAATTGCGCCAGGCACTGCTATCTCGTCTCCATGAGGGCCACCCTGGCATTGTCCGTATGAAATGCCTGGGGCGCAGTTACATATGGTGGCCCTCCATGGATGCGGACATTGCAGCGTGGGTACAGGAATGCCCCCAATGCCAGCAGGTCCGCCCCGCACCACCAGCAGCCCCATCCAGAGAATGGGAACAACCCAGATCGCCGTGGAGCAGACTCCACGTGGATTTTTTAGGACCAATAGAGGGAACCACCTTCTTCTTGGTAATTGACGCGTGGTCAAAATGGGTAGAAATGTTCCCTATGCATTCCACTACGTCTGCAGCCACTATAAAAATCTTAGACAACTTATTCACAACACATGGGTTACCTGACATCATAGTGTCGGATAACGGGCCCCAATTTACTTCACAAGAATTTCAGACATTTCTCCAACGCCAAGGCATTCGCCACGCTCCCGTGGCTCCCTTCCACCCGGCGGCTAATGGAATGGCAGAGCGCGCGGTGCGCACGGCCAAGGAATCACTGGCACGCATGGCTCATTTGCCAATGCAGCAACGAGTAGCCACATTCTTAAGATGCCAGCACACCACCCCTTGCCCAATAACTGGCAAAGCCCCTTCCGAGTTGTTAATGGGAAGGAAACTACGTACAACGTTAGACAGATTACATCCCTTTTACGCTACCCCTTCCTACCCATCCTCTCCCCCCCCTAGGGTTTTCATGGTAGGGGAAAGAGTGTTCGCTAAAAACTTTGCAGGGGATCCTAAATGGGTGCCTGGTGTTGTATCGGAGCTAACGGGGCCCTGTTCCTATAGGGTCCTCCTTGGAGATGGAAGAGTGTGGAGGAGGCACATAGATCAGCTGAGGCGAAGAGACACCGGTGCAGCGTCAAACAACTCAAATGTTCCAAATGTTATTCCAAGTTCACAAAGACCTGTTGACGCCGCCCATCAGCCCAGATCTGAGCGAACAACTAGCTCCGGCCGCCAAATCAATGATCCGATACCGGCAAGCTATCTACCTGGTGAGTTGGGAGGAGTTCCACGGTTTGGCCCTTCATGGACACTTCATCGAAGCGATCCTCCCTCTACGGCGGCAGTCACTCCACAGCTAAGAAGATCGCAGCGCGTGCGCAGAAGGCCAACAAGGTTCCAGGATTACGCATGCGCGGACAAGGGGGAAGGAGTGTTGTATTCTCGGAGCGTCCACCAGCAGGTGGCGCTAGAGGAGGCCTGTCCACGCGCGCCCAGGATTGGTCGTTTTAAACAGGTTCCAGGGCGGCACGAGCATCAAGCCCCTATTGGCTACCGGCTTGACAGCTGGAGAATATAAATAGCTGTCAACCGGCTTTCAGTTCAGTTCAGTTACTAAGTTGAATAAATCAGTTACTGTTACTGGTTGTCTGTCAGTTATTACTGATACTTAATACCCCTGAATGTCTTTAGGTTTTCTTTTTTTCTTGTTTTGGCTTAATTTACACAAATTTAACATGCATTCAAAATGTAGTTCTCTCTCCACTAATACTGGTATTTATGTAGAACCTCTGTCTGGAATCATGTTTTTTTTAAAGAAAATACATTAAGAGGTAGGCATAATATTAACCTATTTAATGTAGTAAATTATTTTAGGTAGGTGTTCAGAAAGGCCCCTCATCATCCTATCTTCAATATGTGATTGGTAGGGAGTTGGTTTGGGTCCCCCACCCCACCTCCTACAAATTGCCAGCAGTTGTTGGTTGCCTATGTGACTTTGAACCAGGTGATCTTAGGGAACATCTTCTCCTGTATTCATCTGCCCATTCACCTTAAATGAAATAGGTTCAGTGTCCTCCAGGTCCCATCCCTCCAGAATTGTCACATTTCTGGTGGCAGCCCTTAACTTTTTGGAATTGTCATCCATTCAAAATCACATCTCTCTTTGCCAGGATGAGGGTGCACTTTGGTTGGAAGGTGGGATTGCAGGCACATGGTATTTTTGTTTGTGTTGTTTTTGTGTTTTGGAATTTGGGGAGGGGATAATGTATCTGTTTAGATAAATCAATATATAAGCGTTTTATATGGTTGTTTTCTGAATAAAGCCATTCTAAAGTGTCAATTCAGTTGTGGCTTGAGAATATTTTTAAACGTTTCTTAAAACACCTACTTGTTATATGAAAGCATTTTTATGCTGATTCTCACTAAGACACCTTACTGCTGATTCCCTTGTTCTTCTCCTGCTATGTCAAGTAGGAAATCTATAAAAAAAAACAGTACCCCAGTACTTGCAAAGGTAAAAATAAACTAAATGAACCAAACTTGCAATATGTGCTTGAAATCAGACGTTAACAGCATAGTAATGAAACCAAGCTATGCCTGTATACTTGATACCCAGTGTTTTTAAAAGCATGCGAGAGCAGGCTTACTAAGGAAGAAAAGCAAATCCAAACTTTAAAGCCTTAGATTATCACTTAATGTTCCCAGGAAATAATTTCTTATATTTCCAGGAAATATTTTTTTTATGATTCTTGTGCAGCACCTGCAACATATGCCATACGTGTGACCCCTGTTTTTAAATTGGACTTTTGAATGTTACAATTGCTTTTGTGAAATGGGTATTTTCATTTGTATTCAAAGATCTGAAATAGTCATTTGAAGATTCTTGATCACAGTTTCAAGCAAGTATTTGTCTTGGTGCTGATTTTCTGTCTCTGGCATAGAAATAATTTGTGCCTAGCCTCTCTGGAAATCTTATCTCCCTGAGTCTTGGATAGCAGGCTATAAATGCAGAAGAGTCCAAGGGAGAAAGATGATATATCATGTTATCCAGTAATGCTGAGTAGTGACTCATAATATTGGGAATTATAAGGCAGATTTCCCAGTTGGGAGGTAGGCATATTTGACATCATCTTATTTGTGCTAAAGGTTTCCTTCCAAAATTCTTATTTTCAATCCAAACATTTTATGAAAAGCTGTATGTGCCATCTATCCTTAATTTTTTTCAGATAAAAATTTGGAACACTATTTGGTTTTTTTAAAAAATAATTGAGTCAGTTATTTTGTTTTATAAAATAAATAAGTAAGTATAAAATATACTTTCCCCCTGCAAAGTTCTAGTTTTTTTCAAGCTTCATGTAACTCAAGCTAACAAAGCAGTGATGTAATAAAATAAATAAATGGTTGATCAGCCATTTTCATCTGGTCTCTCACCTGACTGAATGTGTATTTTCCTAAAGATCCATATTTCTCACCTGTTTTTTTCCCCTCTCGATTAGGCCATACCTTATATTCCTTTATTTTCTTCTACCAAATATCTCAGCTTTTTCCTTTCTAACTTCTCTAATGGTGCTGCCTTTGTTTTAGCCAAAAGCTGCCAAGAAATGCAGAGAAAGGGGTGTTTAATTTTTATTTCTCCTCAGGTGAGTGAACGGATGTGGCTGCCTTCGGGGGTGGTGGTGAGGGACTTTCTTTGTGTATGTGTATGTCTCCCTCCCTCTTTCTCTGGAGGCTGGAGAGATGGGCCCATTTTTGGCCTCTTGAGGCCCCTGCGCCTCTGGTTTTTGGCCTCCAGAAGCCATGTGGGGGCTGGCGGGTAAGTGGGGCAATGTGGGCAGGGTAGCCTCTTCCCGCGCGGGCTGGATTAATGGCTTTGGCAGGCCATAGCTGGCTCGCGGGCTGTAGTTTGAGGACCCCTGCTGTAGCTGATGGTCTTTGGATTCAGGACGATTCTGATTGTTTAAACTGGGATGTTGTTTATGCTTGTTTAAATATTCATCATTTCGGGCATGTTTTGAGAGGAAAAAAACTAGGGTGGAAGAGACATCCAGTTTAGGTTTTAAACTTAATTGAAATGCTATATTTTCCTGATTTGTTTTACTGTGCCTGTTTGTATGCAGTAGTTACCTATTAATTATAACAAGTGGTAATTACCACCAGCTCTCTGATACTATTTTCCAGAACAAATAGACTCGCCCTGTGACTGTTTATACTGTTGGTTTGTCTTTTTTAAAAAATATATAACATATTTCATCTTGGCAGTAATTAGATGTTCTGTTCTTAATGTACATCAGACATAGTATTTAAAATCAATAAAATTAATATTTTTAAAATTAAAATAATGTTTTCTGGCCTTATTTTCCATCTAAACAAGGTATGTTTTATGATAAATTAAAAATATATGGATATAGGTAATAAAATTGCCATGCTGTAATTGTTTTGGGTCAAGATGTAAAGGAATTCTGTCAGAAACAAACACACACACACACACACGTACATACACACACAAACGTTTGTCAAGCTGACAAGCTGAACAATAACTAGAAAAGGCTTCCTCAACCTGATTTGAATAGTTTGGATTACAGCCTCTATTAGCTGATTGGAGATGAAACTTGCTGTAACTAAAGGGAATTATAACATTCAGTTACTAAATCTGGGAGGTTTGGATTAGAAATTCGAAGAAAGGAAAGATTTCTATCTTCTATTTGATCTGGGATAGTTTTAATCAGTCTTAGTATTCTTCATTGTGTAAATTTTAATTTGCAGAATTTTAATGCCCATGGTGATTGGGAAATTCTCGGCACTAAAGTCCATACAATTGGGGGTGGGTGGGTTACAGTGGTGGGTTTCAAATTTTTTTAGAACCTCTTCTGTAGGTGTGGCCTGCTTTGTGGGAGTGGGTTGCCGGCCATGTGACCGGGTGGGAGTGGCTTGCCGGCCATGTGACCATGTGGGAGTGGCTTGGCAGTCATGTGACTGGGTGGGCGTGGCCAACTTGTAAAATGTGGTGAAACTCACTTAACAGCACTCTTGCTTAGCAACCAAAATGTTGTATCAGAAACACTGCCATTTGAAGCACGCAAGTCTTAAAGCTGTCAAGTTACAAGACCCTTGCACCCCTAACCCTTTAGAAAAAAAAACCCAGGGATGTTCAAACTTGACAGCTTTAAGACTTTAAGGTTTAGATAGGACTCTTAGAGGCGGGCGGGGTGATTGGTGAGCCAGCCAATCAGTGAGCGGCAGGAGGGGTAAGCATGGTGCGAACGGGCAGGGGGAGGGAGCTGGAACCGGTTCTAATTGGCATGATAGATTTGTGGAACCTCTTCTATAGAAGAGGTTGGAACTGGCAGAAACCCACCCCTCGTGGGTTATGCAAACTTTGGAGAAACTTTGTCTGGGGTAAAACTGTAAGAAGTGGGTTTGCTACTCTTTTAATGCTAGTTATGAAAGCTCTGTTTTCTAAAGCATTTTATTCATTTGTCGACCAATTTAGCATCACTATTTAATAAAAGCATGCATATTACTTAATTGAAGTAGGGGGTCCAAATGGAACAATCTGGTGACATGCAGATGAAAGTAAAGCATAGCACAGGTTTTCTATAGAGACAGTTGATCCCACAATAATTAGTAATTGCTGAGAGTGGGAAACATGGTGTGGGTTTCAGGTTCAATATAAATATTCAGAGACAGCTTGCAATTTAGTGCCTTCCATGTATTTTGGATTTCAATGTATGGCTGTGAAAGGTAGACCATAAGAAAGGCTGAACGCCAAAGAATTGAGGTCTTTGAAGTATGGCGCTGGAGAAGACTCCTGCAAGTCCTTGGACTGCAAGGTGATCAAACCAGTCAGTCCTAGAGGAGATCAACCCTGACTGCTGTTTAGAAAGCCAGATCCTGAAGATGAAACTCAAATACTTTGGCTACCTAATGAGAAGGAAGGAGTCACTGGAAAAGAGCCTGATGCTTGGAAAGACTGAGAGAAAAAGAGGAAAGGAGTGAGAGAATGAGGTGGCCGGATTGAGTGACCGAAGCGGTGGCATGAGCTTAAATGGACTCCAGAGGATGATAGAGGACAGGAAGGCCTGGAGGAATGTTGCCCATGGGATCGCGATGGGTTGGACACGACTTTGCAACTAACAACAACAAATCATCAGTGGCAAAGTACTTTGAGAATTTTGAGTTTTCTGTTATATATTTCTTGTAAATTAGACGTGGGATTAAAATGGATTTAGGGTTACCTCTAATATGTGAGCACAAGCACTTGGGTTGTTATTAATCTCTCTGAATGAAGTTATATATTTTTACAGACACATAACAGCTGTATCTAACTGTGTCCACCTGCTAGTAGAACAAATGATCGCTTCCTAGTATGTTAGTTTCTGACTCCGACACAAGGTGGTTCAAGAGGTAAGGGAAAAAAGGTCGTTAAGATCTAGTAAGACTTTGGATAGAAATTTCCAACTCACTGCTCTTGAACAACAATCTATCCCCATTCCCAAGTTTGAAAAAAAATGTATACTTCGAAGTCTCCCATTTTCCGTTTAAGATAATTGAAAATAAAGATATAATTTTTGTCTCTTAACCTCTTTACCTGTAAACAGAACATGGGTAGGGAACCATTTTAGCCCAAAGAAAATATATCAGTATAGAAGTCTTTTGGAACTGCATTATAACTTTGGACAGAGCAATGGCAAGGTAACCTAATACACATGGCTAAAAAATATGATGCCTGTCTTTGAGATATAGTAGTGTCTGGGATGTATCACTCAGAGAGCATAGCACAAACCTATAAAACTATTTTAAAGAAAATCATTTTTTTTGTAAATGCAGTTATTAAAAACAATGCTTAAAAACAATACACACACACACACAACGCCTGGATAGTGTACTGGTTAGAATGCTGCTCTTTGATGCAGATAATGTATTCATGTGTGTGTGTGTGTGTGTGCGCGCGCGCGCGCTGTTTTTAAGCAATCTAGGGATCCTTGGCGAAAGACTCGCTAATATTTTACCTTCCTTCTTGGATATGAGAGTGACATGAACTAAGAGAGTCACACTGATTCTGACCATGTCTGGATTAACAAGGTCCACACCAGATGTTCAGGAACCAAGATAATCTGATTATAAGTGGGCTACTGGAACAAACCATACATGGACAAGACAAGAGAACCTAGAATTGATGGAATGCTATTACATTAGTAGACCTAATCAGAGGGAATATATGAAACATCTGAGGGAATTATGAATGGACAGAAGACCTTTATCCACACTAACCAAGAAACAGCTATTAACAGCTAAACAGTATGGACCTTCGGTATGCATTATTGCAACATCTGCCGTTTGACGCAATTAATTCCAAGGTTACCAAACCACTACAGAAAGTGTTCCTCTCTGTGTAACATTCAGTTATAAGCTAATGTATCGGAGCATCGGGTTGCCTTGTTTTAATAAACATGCGAAGAACTATCCATAAAGCACCTTGGCTTTAATATGAGTTTTCTCTTGGTGATTTTAATCACTGGCTTTAAATCTCCTTGATTTAAATAAATGTGTCTTGATAGATGGACAGTTTGGTGAGACTCAGCATAAACTTTGCACTGGAAGATACCTGATCCCGAGCATTGACATCTTTATTAGTTATGTTGTCAACAGCAACTTAAATCAAAGTACAGGAGAGTGGCAGCTGGCATCAACCCATATATATATATTTATTTGGTAAGTAGAAATGGGTTGATTCACACGCTTGATTATTTGGGCGGCATCTCTTCATGTAGATTTTGTAGACGGTACCTACTTACTTGAAATCTTTTGTCATTTCTGTTGAATTGTGAATAGGCTACTGTTTGCAATTAACTTTCATTATGCACAAAACAGGTGTATACAGATTTACATTTGATTGGGAGTTTTCTTTCATTTTTAATTGACAACCTAGCTAGAAGGCAGCATCTAACCAATCTTGGTTAATCTCAAAGAATTAAGCAGAATTGAACATGTTTTATTATCTGGATGGGAGACTATTAGAAACTACCAGATTCCAGAAATGACTTAGGAAATTGAAAAACACTCCAGAAGAAACTAATGGCAAATTATTTCTGTATTAGTGACCAAGAACTTGCAGGGCAATAATGCTATTCTGCTTTTGTCATATGCCACAAGCTTTCGTAGATGCCCATTGATAAGACTGCAGAGAGAAAACAGAATTGCCCTAAAATCAGAGGTACTTTGCAATTTCATTCTGAAAGTTTTATTTCAGTTGCTTTGGAGTGGTTTATAAATGCAAATAAAATCAATACATTAACATTTCGGGGGGGGGGGGTGTCAAAACCTCCCCACTACCCATTTGCTGCCCTCTGACATTGGAAAAAAATATTTATCCAGAAGTTTGTAAAATGAGCATGTTGGTGAGCATTCTGTTCGTTAAAGAAGTCAAATATTTATGAACATGATACTAAGAAACAAAAGTGACACAAACTTGCTAATACTTTTTATAGAAAAATAAGTACAAGCAAAGCTGATGACTGAGTTTAGGGGTTTTTTTTTTGTTCAAAAGAAAAAGATGTCTCAGTAACAGTAGTAGCAGCTTGTGTTTTCCATAGTCTCTCACTGCACATTTCTCCTTTGCACTTCTTCCTACACTGTCTTTTCTTCAGAGATTGAGAGATTTGCATTCTAGCAGATCAGACTGCATAGCTTGATGCCTGCTGAGAAAAGCTTACACACCTGTTAAGCTGTCTGTGCAACTCCAGCAGGGAGTCTTGCTACTCTGAATTCAAACATCTTTACTTTGGGAGAGGCGGATGAAACGAGATTTGATCTAGAGAAACTCTGGAGATGATAATCCTGATGCTAATTTTATATCTTGAGAAGACTGGTTTATACGCTGCTTGGAACAGAATGGAGGGGTGGGAGCGGATAGGTAGATGGTAGTCATAAATTTCACATCAGAAGAATTGTATTTAAGATCTAAGGGAATTTAGCAGCTTCACTTGTTGCAACTTCGTATGTAAGGTGGGACGCAGTGGTTCAGTGGCTAGGACGCTGAGCTTGTCAATCAAAAGGTCGGCAGTTCAGTGGTTCGAATCCCTAGTGCTGCGTAACGGGGTGAGCTCCCGTTACTTGTCCCAACTTCTGCCAACCTAGCAGTTTGAAAGCATGTAAAAATTGCAAGTAGAAAAATGGAAACCACCTTTGGTGGGAAGGTAACAGCGTTCCGTGTGCCTTCGGCGTTTAGTCATGCTGACCCCATGACCACAGAGACGTCTTCAGACAGCACTGGCTCTTCAGTTTTGAAACAGAGATGAGCACCATCCCCTAGAGTCGGGAACGACTACAAAATATATGCGAGGGGGAACCATATGTAAAGAATAGATGGGAGTGCCATTTCATTGTAGGTTTTTTTTCTCTCTTTCTCATGTGAAATTCATTCATACTTATATCTACCTTGGGGAAAAAGAAATTAAATCTGCCAAACTACTTCCAGGTTATTTATATCATGATCACTGAAGTATATGGTTTGAACATCTTCTTCACTAAATTTTAAAGAAGACAGGGTTTTTTAAAAACAAAAACAAAAAAACAAGAGGAAGTTTCTATTTTCCTTGCAGAACACATCCGAAATAGAGGAAACGGGTTTTGTAATGTTAATCCATGCAAACCTTTTCAGAATCGTGTCTGGCTTGTGCATTATACTAAAACTGAGACTGCAATATGGGTCTAAATTTAAAATGCTATATCGCAGGTCATTAAAAGTGATTTATGGCAGTTCTAAATTATTTCCAATCATTTGCTATGCAGAAAGACATTCTGTAGATAACAGAAACCTAGGATGCACTTTTTATAACTATTGACAGAATATCTATTAAAAAGCAATTTACTTTCCCCTTTCATAATATAGGTTTCCCTTACCCCAAACCTTTATAACTAATATTATAACCCATATAAAATACAGTTTTGCTTCTACTTTTACCCTAAGCTTTGAACTGTCTGTAAAATTGCAAGAGTCTCTTCCTCCCTGTTGGCATTTTTTATTTGACAGATCTGTTCATTTTGGGAATGATTGAAATGCCCAATTAGACTTAGGTACCAAGAAGAGCACTCTTATGTATTCAGGTCCCCAAATACTTAAACACTTGAAATTGAGGACAAGACTTTGGAACTACAAAATATTTTGCTTTTCACTGAAGGAAGATCTTAACATTTCCATGCTTTCTAAAACTGATAAGAGGGAAGAAATGCTCTATCCTGCCCTAGGGATAAAATGTACATAAACAAAGGATTTGTGTCTTTAACCATCTTGATAGTAAATACCTCTTTGCGTTATGTTGTTGGAATGCTGTTAGGCTGCTTTCTCTAGGATTTTGAAACATGAAAGCAAAATACAATTCAATAACTGGGTATGAAAAAGGAAGAAAAATATTCGGTCTGCAACAACAACTGATGTACAACATTAATTTTTACTACCTTCTCCATTGAGTGTTTCAGCTTCAAGGAGGAGATGGAGCATGGCATTCACTTGATTACTACCAAACTGCTGTTATTAGCCGTTCTGCTTGACAGTATAATAATAGTAATAATTCATTTCGTGAGTACAATAAACTATAGATCATAAATGTAGGAACATTAAAAGTAATAACTAAGGGAGTTGCTCTGATAGAAGTGGAAAAGTTTCACTGTAATAAGCTAATCCTCATTTTTGTTTTTCATCTGCTGTAATGAGAGTAGAATCTCTTTGTAATTTTTCTAAAGAAACAGTTCTCTTTCTGAGTCTTGCATTTGCTTTAGCTGCTCCAACTGTTATTCTTGGTTACTTATTTTTTGCAACAACACTGGTTCGGCCGAACCGGTAGTGGTTTGGCAGCCTGGGTCGCTGGAACCAACAGCGACCCAGGCCTGCCACGCCCCTGAACCAGTTCTCCAACGGTGCCATAGGCGCCGCCATCTTGTTTTTTGCTTTTGCGTATGTGCAGAACAATTTTTATTGCACTGTGCGCACATCTCACACACGCAGTGGGGCCACGAGTGAACCAACAATTATGCTTATGTGTAACAGAAAAAAGTATTGATATTAAGACTGAATTTCCTTCTATTCAAACTTTAAGTATCTAATACAAAATAACACAAATTTTAGTGTTTTTAGTTTTACATAGAAAGATATTGTCTCTTTCTTTTAAATTATCTCAGTTAAGTCATATGGATTTGCCATATCTTGTCTCCTCCCCTGATCCCACCCCCAAAAGTTCATCCACTTTGGGGAGGAAATACAGTTACAAGAGAGCAGCATCTTCTTTTTAACTGAAAATTATCCCTACTCTTTCCAGCCCTCCCTGTCCTGGAATGGCCACATTGTAACACACATTAAGGTATATGTAATGTATGTATGTAAATATGTATGTATGTATACAAAATAAGGTAACATATACACATTACACTATGTTCTGTCCCTTCCATACATTCAGCCAGATCATAACTTAGATTGACAAATCACAAAGAATAAGTTTAACTTGCAGAATTATAAGACTGCTCATTTCAGCTCTGACCCTGGTCAGTAAGTCACATTAGAAACAAGTGCAATATCTAAAAACAAAGCAAAAAAGTAAACATAAAGGTACACAAATCAAGGAGAACAAGCATACCTCATCAGAACAGGTTGCACACATCAGATAGATGTATCCTCCCCCCCCCCGCAAAAAAAAGTTGGCAGGAAAACAGCATATGAAATCTACACACATTCTAGATGTATGATTTTCAACTGTTAGAGCTTCTCAAAAAAAGTAACTATAAAGAGGCTTGTGTATATGGCAGTCCCATCTCTGTATGATGCTTCAACTAGGGAAGACTCATAGGCAAAATTGAGAGGAGCAGCTGTACACATTTTAACCTCCCTTTGAACTATAAAATGTCGAATGACAAACCTATCTTTCATTATTCCATCATTCTCTAGCTCTAATATATACAGTATGTACCGAGCCCCACATAGATCACAATGTTTTACTAATTAATTATTATTTTTTCCTTTCAGAGAAAATGTTGTAGGCACATTCCGAGATCATGTGTCAAAAGAGTAAGGAAATGTTTAGAAAGAAATGGCAACCAATTTGAACATTTAATGTACGCTACATACTAGATTGTTACAGGGAGCCTGGTTTTTGGTACACTGTGTATATATTTGTATGCATATAAATATGTTTATTAAAAATTTTAAAAAATAAATATGTTCACACTTCTAGTCCAAGAAATGGGAAGCCTACCAACCTCTGCAGAATATTGGAAAGATTATTCCCTGCTTGTTTTGTTGGCCTGTTCACCCAACTGGTCATAGTGGCTTCTAAGTGCTATCTGGGGAGAATGCTGGTTTTCTGTAAGAAAAAAAAGATACCTTTGAGGTTCAGTTGGTATAAATTAGGAAATTAGAGTTTAAGTTGAGTAAAATGGGAGTACAGCATCACCCATCTGAGATCTTAAAAAGAGCCTTGTCTGAGGATAGCATACATGCATTTTTCTTATTGATCTTATTAGAATATTTGGGATTTTAATTTCTTTTGTGGGCTATGGTCCATTGTGTCTTTCTCAAAGATGTATAATCAATTATTTTAATTCTATTTTAACCACTTTATAATCATATTGGGTAGGTTATGTAAAATAAGTATATATTTAAATAATATCTGCATTTATTTTGCTTTCCAAAAGTCAACATTTTGGGGGATGCATTTTATATAATTGCTTTGCACCCGGTATAAGCTATTGTTTTGTACCAGTGGTTCAATAATATATCTTTTTTCCTATTTATAATTCATTTTTTCTTACATCTGCCATAGTGCTTTATGTATATTTTCTAATTTTCCAGTACCATTGGTGCTTTACTGTCCCAGCTCATTTGTAGTCCTTTTGCTTGTTTTTGCTTTTATATATCTAATTTTTTACACAAGTTGGAATGACACAAGAAATAGAGTCTCTGACTACAGCTATGAGAATTTGCTAATTCAGTGTGCTGAGTTACATTCCATATTTGAATTTGTGGGGATATTTATAGTGCAAAAAAATTGCTTACAAAGACAGGTTCTCATCACCTGGAATAAATTTCTTTGCATATTTTCAAGAAATAACATTATTCTGGCAACTAATTGGAGGAGTTTAAGTACTATAATTCAGAGACATCCAAGCAGATTAATATTCAAGGATTTACTGTATATGATAAGCTGAACAACAGACCTTTTCAGTAGCAGCTCTGCTAGCAGATGTGAAACCCAATGAAGTAAAACATCATGTCTCTTTTTTATATATTATATATTCATTGCCGGCTATTAAGCATCTAAATTAAAATGTGTAGCAAACTCCAGTGACCCCTTAAAAGGTTAACACACTTTATTCTTGCATATAATAAGTGTCACACTGATTAAGTGTTAATATATTCCTAACTTTGGCACTGTCTACAAACTCAAAAACCTTGCTGTAATCTATAAAGCAAGAATAAACCACTTTTAAGACTCTTGCTCTATTATCTACCTAATGCTAGCAATCTAATATACCGTCTCTCCCGCTTTTTTGAAATTGTCAGTTCATCTAGCATTTCTTTATCTATGGTTACATTCTTCTGTTATCTTAATTGAGGAAACAGCTCTTGTGAGGAATTTATATAATGTTCCAATAAATTCTGTATTCTCTTGCATCTCCCTTCTTCAGAATTAGTCTATAATGATCTCTAAACCTGTTAGTCTTCATCCATGTCACCAAAATAGAGGACGGGATAAGGTAGAGCTGGATATGACTGCATACAGTGTCTGTTGGACTGGTAGAACAAATATATTATAGAAATGGCAAGAGATGACATCTGGATTCAAAACTGGAGACTGAAACACTAGCAAATTGAGATGGATAGATAACAACATTTTGTTAGCTGAAAATAGTCTTAAAAGAACTATTTCTGAAAGTAAAGATGAAAAATGAATATAATATGGGTTTCAGGTTGACTATAAGTAGATAAAGTGTGCTAGAGAAGTAAACAGAGGATTAATCTTAGCGAGGAAGGCAAGATTATGGAGGATAAAGTTAGTTCTATGACAGTAAAGATCAGCATTGTTGAAGCAATGTTTTTCCTAGTATAATAAAATATGTCAAAGAAAGCAGGGCAAGGAGAGAGAAAGAAGAGACCCAAGCTTTGAATTATGGATTTGCCTACAGTTTCTGTATGCAAAGTCTAAAACAATGATGGCTAACTTTTTTTTTTCCGTGCATCCTGCTCCCTGTGCATATGTGCACCCCTCTGCGCATGCGCACACGACTCCCCGCACCCTGTTTTGGGCCTAGCAGGCCTCTCTGCAGTCTCCTCGGACCAAAAAACAGCTGACTGGGGGCACCGCATCCCTCTTGTGGCCCATTTTGGGCCTAGCATGCCTCTCTGAAGCCTCTTGGGTGCCAAAAATGTGGGGCACCATGCTCCCCTCACACCACACACATGTGCACGCCCCCCCACATGTGCACATGTCTCCCACATGCATGGCAGAGAACTGAAAATCAGCTGGCTGGTGGGAGGCATGTGGACATGCCAGTGGAGCTGAGCTGGGTGACGGCAGATGTGCCCGCAGAAAGGGCTCCGCATGCTACTGTTGCACACATGGCAGAGGTTCACCATCACGGCTCTAAAAGTAGGATCTATCCTGCACCAAATATTGACTATCTTCTGCTTTGAGATCATGATTATCAACCAGAAACTCTTTAAGGTTTGGATATGTGATATGAGCAGATAAGGAACTAATAAAACAACAACTGTGCTTTGTAAGATTAGAGAAGTAGAATGGAAAAACAACAGATAAGGTGGGTAGGCAGAAAGAAAAAATCACTGGAATGTCCTCAGAAGGGTTTTAGATTATCTCCAGATTCAGATCAAGAGGGTCGGGATATACCCACACGGTTGCCCCACAAATACAAAGCAATAGCCTCCACTACTACTTCTCTTCAAATTAAGGCTTACAATATAATTTCTCAAAAGATTTTCCAGATCATTACTCAATGCACTGTTTGCTCATAAGGAAGAATTAAAGTTTGAAAACATTAATTCTATACTTCCCCTTGTCCCTATTGCATTGAATGCAATAAATCATGCTTGTACAGAGCATTAGGTGCAAGTCTAATAGTGAGTAACATTGCTGGGATGAAATGCCTAAGACCCTGAGAGAGAAGGCAGTAAGACAGGAACAAGGCTGTTAACGTAAAACATACTGAAGTCAGATGAAGGCAGAGTCTGCCTTAATTGCGCACAGTACAAGTTGTGCAGAACACAACTTGGTAGGCTTTGCAGATTTGAATACTTTATCCTACGTATTAGTAATAAAGATCTTTCGGGAAATCCAAGTGATACCAACTGAACTTGCCAACCTCACAGGCTTGATTCATCTTTGTTTCAAGGCTATTGAGTCATTGTCCAAAGACATTTCTGCCGTCATGTGGACAGTATGATGCCACAGAGTGCTGCTCTTTCCCCATCAAAGTGGTACCTATTTATCTACTCTCATTTACATGCTTTCAAACTGCTAAGTTAGCAGTAGCTGGGGCAAGGGTATTGAACCTGGGCTGCTGGCTTTTCCAGTCGACAAACCCAGAATCTTAACCACTGAGCCGCCATGCCACCACAGGGCTTGATAGTTATCATTTTATTGACTCTAAATAATTTGGCACAAAGAACTCAATTTAAAGGTTAAAATATATTGAGTTCACAATACCTTGTTTTTGTTTTGAGAGGGAGATGTTATATTTGAACTGGAAAGGGTCCTGAGCTCAACATACTTCTGAAATGACCAGAACAACATTAGACATCTTCTAAGGAACAGTTTCCTTCAAGCTGAAAGCAATGGCTTTAAGCTAAAAACAAGGCATTTCAGACTCAAAAAGTTTCCAGTTCGAAAGGTTTTTGCACATTCTTAAGGATTACTTCTTTTGCAAGATAATAGTAATTCATGTTCTATTAGATTATTGTGCCCATGGTACCTATCTTTTAAATGGTCCAAAAGAAATTTATTAAACATTAGGTATTACAATGGTCATTTTTATCTAGAGAAATAAAATTCACATTTTGTTCTACAAACAAGATTACTTCATGTTATGTTGATATGGAAACATTTTTTAAAAAACATATTTATTTATTGGACTTCTGTGTATACCTGTGTTAAGAAGCCTGTTGTGGGCAGATTACCACAGTAATAAAAACCAAAATCAAAACAAAACAAAACCCCAATAATAAAAGCAAAAAAGCAAAACCTTAGTGCATCTACCTGTGCTTGCTATAAAACCTTTCCCAATTTCATCATATCCTACCCTTACTCTATCAGTCAATTACATATAGAAATTTGTCTTTTGGATTTGGCATGCTATTTGTAGAGAGATTGAAAAACACCCCAAAATATTTTTTTTTGAAACAAGCTGTCTTGAATTCAAATGTTCCTGAATTTGTTTCATACACTCTTTTCTCTCACCATCCAAAGGATCTGTGGATCTCAAAAAGAGAAACAATTATGACTTATTATTATTATTATTATTATTATTATTATTATTATTATTATTATTATTATTATTATTATTATTATTTTAAAGTAAGCTGTAAGCCAGTTTTTGAAAAGTGGACTGTAAATCTATTAAACCAATACACTAACATGCTTGTGGCAAATAAATTATGAAAAGTATTTCATAATTCATTTTTAAGGCTCAGAAGAGTTAGTATCCTTTCCTCTCACACAGATGTACAAAACAAAGAGGAACTTGTCACTTTCTCTGTTACACTTGATAGCTTTTAACAATTTTCAATCCAACATTTGTTTTGAATTCTCTCTTCAAATGGAACTGAAAGCAGTGCAAAAAATAGTTAGAAAGAAGGTTTCACACAATCCCTTTTAAAATAGTACAAATCCTTTATTTTAGTTTATCTGTAGATACAACTTCAGAGGAATTATTTGGCAAGGTAAGTTATTGCAGAACTAGGATATTGCTTTCCAAGTATTTTGGACTTTGGTTTCCTAAATGTAGCCAGTGAAGAGGACCCTGTCATCTGAAATACCTAGCGACTTCCATATTGTCAATTTCTGGCTAGTTTTAATACTATATCTTAATGTAGATTGATTATAGTAACACTGCATCTTCCCAATAATAATTTATATTTTGGATACAGTGTTCTAGTGTTTCAGTTTTCCCTTCCCCAATTCTGCTTCTAGGGATGGGAGAAGTTGGAGCATGATATCAATGAATTTCTTTTTTGTTGTAAATCATAGTTGAAGAGAAGATGTTGGGACTAGAGAGTTCAAGGGCAACCATGTATTTTCATCAATACTCTGTTTTAGCCAGCTTGAGAATAGGAAATACACTCTCCAAATCTGATTGATTCACTTGATGTTACGTCTTAAATAAAAAAAAGTTTCCAAATATGACCTTTATTAGGCCAACAGAAAGGTCAGAGTAGCATGCGAAATGTATGAGTTCTCTTTGTTTGTTTTCTTGTGATGTTAAGTTAACTCAATACGTATTGTCCAAATCCACAATTTGAAGTTTTTCTTTGGGGAAATATTGTTGTATTTGAAATCATCTATTTTGCATGAGAAGCATCATTGTGAACATATTTAGGATAGAGTCCTCAACAGTTCTTGAAACCCTAGGAAGAAATGGGATCTGAATGTTGGGGATTTATTGAGAGAGACATCTGATCATGTCAAAGGATTTTTCCTTCTCCTCCAGCCGTCCTTCCTCCAAGTCTTCCAAGTGTATCTTGGATAGTTCCCAGGTTAACTTCTTAGAGCAAATTCTGAGAATGAATAAGTGTTGGAGGATAAGACAGAAATTGTCTTCATCCATTCTTCTGATAAAAGCAGTTCTACCAGGAGAGGGACTTAATTGGATCCCAAAAATATTAATATCAAAATCTGATATACGCTAGAAATGCTGTTTTTATCGGCAATATTTTGCCAGCAAAAACTATAATTTTCAGTTTCTTTACTTTTTCATATATTATATTTTATATTTGTCAATTTAGTTTCCTTTAGCTTACAAATATAGGGATAAAAAATTATTGTACCAATGTATTGGTATAAATGCTCATGAATCATATTGAATTTCACAGTGGGACTTGTCTATTTATTCAAATCTCAGATGGATCTCTATGTTGAGAGCCATATTTTGACACTGCAGTATATTACAATTCTGTCTATTTCTACTTAATTGTAGCTATGATTTCTATAATATATTACTCATTTTAAAATGAATATTATCTGTGTATGTAATAATATGTTTCAAAATCAGGCTGTCTGTGTAAATGATATTAGTATTTATTCAAGATTACATTTACAAGATAGAATTGTCCATGTACTCTCAATTTCTCAGTTATGTATCAGCTTTATCTCAATGTTTTATCTCTGTCCTACAAATATTTTTGATTCCACATAAAATAAGAAAGTGGATGGGAGACCTATTTGTAAACATCTTCAAAGGTTTAACAAGCTTTCATTTTTAAAATTTCAGCCAGATTTTTTAAATATCCAACAAGACATCCTTTTCCTTATCATTCTCTTGGCTGGTTATTTGGTTCCATTTTTAATGCTTTCTGCATCTTGTCAGACAAAATTTATCCACATCTGTCATATCCTTGTCTTTTGGACATAATCTATCTGTAGATTCAGGCATAATTACAGATACTATTCACATCTCATCTACTAATTTCTGGCTCCATTCTTCAAAGATCTCCTTAAATATTTCCAATATTATGGCACTTTGCATTATTTTAACTGATACCAAAAGATAACTTGTAATTTTTTTTCAACTTAGAATTTTTAGTCCCCATTAGTGTCCAGTTTCTAAAATCATAAAGTCCCTTATTTTAGTTATGGACCAAGATAGCCAAAATAACTCTGGCTCCCACAAGAAGCAATTTATATTTTGTCTAGTCAATTCCAAAATCTTACAGTAAAAGTCAGTATTCCAAATGTAACTGGAATACTGCAACCTTCTTAGATCGAAATCATATTTATTTTTGTTTTTTTATTTCAAATTCTTTAAATTATTAAGCCTGTAATACGTTTTTCTTTCATTCACATTTGAGGTAATGAAGATAGTTTACAATTTTCATTTTGAAATCTCTAATAGCTTTAAAATGGTTAACAGGCAATTTTCAAAAGTAATTAGAAAGTGAGATTTCTATACGTAGTGCCCTTTAAAAGTTCCATTGTAGTTGTGAACAAACAGGCACTGAAACCTAGAGATAAATGTGGTCCTGCAGTCTCCTCATGAGACTGGGGCATGTGTGGGTGGATCTCCCATCCTCTCCTTATCTTGTATCTTTATCTACTAATTCTTTTGCACAGATGTCTTCAGTTGTCCTACTTGCTTATCATTATCATTAAATGTAGACCACATAGAAACATCATCTATCCCTTTTAGAAAATGGTTAACAAAAATTATCTGTAATGAAAATTACAAAAACCCAGATAAACAGCAACTACAAAAAGTAGCAGATTCATATTCTGAATCCATTCTTTGAAATCAGAAGAATGAGTGTCCCTCAATTTACTGAACATCTCTTTAGTATTAGCCAGGCTTGTTAGAGCCAAAGCTCTTCCTAATAATTGGGAAATGTTGCTATGTCTATACATTTTCCTCTCTAAAAAGAAAAAGAGAATGTCTTGTAGGGAAGCAACAAAAAACCCCAAAAATATTTTTTAATAAACAGCAAAAGGGTGACTAGAACATTGATTTTGGGTTTTGAAAAATTATAGATGGATTAAGGCAGGGGTGTCCAAACTTGGCAACTTTAAGACTTGTGGACTTCAACTCCCAGAATTCCCCAGCCAGCAGAGCTGTTGAAGTTATTTATCACTTGTCTGGAGGGAAGAGTCGTTTATAGATCTTTTTATTTTACTTTCTCCTTTTTATATTCTTCTTAGTTTGTATTCGTTTTTTATCTTTGTATAAACTTTAATAAAAATTATTAAAATTAAAAAAAGTGTATTTGGCTCTCTTTAGGCTATTATGGCATTGTGGTGCTAAGAAAATGAAAGCTGTTTTCCTGTAAAATTACCTTTCATCTTCATTGGTTCCTTTAGCCTGCTTTCCGACTTGCTAGAAAGTATATGTCTTGTCTTTCTGAAACATGATATATGTAGGCTTTTCACCCTGCTTGTGCTGTAGCAGTAATATAATTCAAGTGAAGCTCGCTAAGATCCTGATCTCTAGAGCGCAGGAGGGAGTGCTTTAGAGATTAAGATTTAAGTATGCCATCCTCACCTCTCGTGGAGCATTGAGTGTGCTGAGAAAACACAATAGCAAGAGCCAACCATTCGATCAGGAACCTTAGCTTTTATTACCCAGTTTTCATTATTGTTTTGTCACTGGAGGGTTGTATTTCCTAACTTGGGGTGGGGGAGGTAGTGGAGTGGCAGTATTCATATTCTTGTTTTATGTACTATATAGGTAGTCCTGGACTTATGATCATTCATTTAACAACTGTTTGAAGTTACGATGGCCCTGAAAAAAGTGACTTAAGACTGGTCCTCGCACTTACGATTGCCACAGCATCCACATAGTCACATCATCAAAATTTGGGTGCTTGGAAACTGCCATGTATTCATGTTGGTTTTAGCATCCAAGTCACGACTGCCATTTATGATTTTTCCAAGAAGCAAAGTCAGAGAACAACTCCTGATACATTTATGGCGATTCACTTCATGAGCCTGGCAAAAAAATTGTAAAATTGGGGACGCCTCCCTTAATGATTGCCTTGCTCAGAGATGGGACGTTCTGGTTTCACTTGCGGTCATAAGTCAAGGACTACCTGTATTATTATTGTTAAGAAATAGTTCACTTGCAGTTAATTATAGTATTATTTGAATAAACCATGTCTGTCTGTCTGCCAGTCCTGTGTTTCCTACTTCTGTTGCACAGAAATACTTTTGTCTTGTTCTGTGAGGCATTGTGAAGCTAGGAACCAGTTTGTGTGTGTGCGGGTATGTGTGCATGCAACCTCGTTCCTATTGTACTTATTTAAAGCCATGCTGTTGCATCCCCCCCCCCCAAAAAAAAAAAAACCAACAACAGCAACGAGCCATGCTTTCTGCTCATATTCCATTCATTTACTTTACAGGTCATCTTTGACAGATTCTGCTAATGCAATTGTTTATAACTATATTGCTTTTAATACGAATAACTGGATTGGATCCGAGTAACTGGATTGAATCCGTGTTTGTGTACAGTGAATGGAAGCCCATAGGCTTGTACTCTGTGGAGGAAAAGACAGAGGAGTTGTCCCCACTTTGTTTCATTTTTCATTCTCGTTTATCTCCAGAAGGCATGAAAAGCCCTCAGAGTCTCACAGAGAATAACGTCTAGAGGTAGAAAAATATGGGTGAATATTGCTGCACATTCCCTCACCACAGCCACATATCCTGTGTTTTTCCTAAAGAAGAATTCTCCAGTTCATAGTGGTGCAAATTTGGATCCAAATATCTATATAAAAATAGATTGTTAGTAGTAGTATGAAAGGAATTAATACAGTCCTCCGCTTACAACACTTGTACACAGCCTGTGCCTGGCCTTCTAGGGCCTCCCTCACTCCCTTGCGATACAACACCATCCTTATCCTGCTGCCTGGTGCTGAAAATCCTCCTTGAATTTCACTAGGGGAAATTTCCAGTGCCACAGCAGAGAGACACTGCAGTTAGTCCCTTAAAGGCAGCACATGGCATGTCTTTCCACTTAGGAGCCGAAAATTCTGCTTAGAATTCATGGGAGAACATTTTCAGCACCAGAGTGAAGAGTCAGTGTGGTAAATTAAGGTGTGCAGGATACCTTGGGTGGAGGAAGTATGGGGAGGCCTAGCGAATATCTCTCCACTAAGGAGCTGCTTGGATTTTACTTAACAACTGCTTCACTCAATGACCTGACAATATTCCAGTTCCAATAGCAGTCCTAAGTTTAAGGACTATCTGTGTTAGACTGACATTACATTGTTGATGTTACATTTGTAAACAAAGCTCTCTCTCTCTCTCTCTCTTCATCAATAGTTTTACTGAGACTAGTAATATAATTGATAATATCCACTTAAAAAATAATGACACCTTGTAAAAAGAAAAGAAGATTGAGTGATGTAGATGAGATAATAGTGTTAAATTGCTATCCCTGTCTCCTATGTTTTAGTGCCTGAGGGTAGCACAACAGCTTTCTGTATATAAAACAGTACATAAGAATTCTTCTCTTCTCACACCCTAAACAAATGCTAGTTTATCTTAATCAAAGATCAAGAGTTTTTCACTGAGGAATTTTCTAATATGATAATGTCTATCAATTTGTTAATAAAAATACACAAAGGGATATTTTTCTGTCGTTCATAGTAATTTTAATATTTTTAAGCAGCCCATACCTCAACATTTACAGGAATGGTAAACATCTATCACATAATTTTTCAAGAAAAAAAGGAGGGGAGAATTGAGACTATAGTATCTTGGTCTTTATTGCAAAACAATCATTTTTGTTTGTGTAGTTAAGAACATGTATCTTTAATTATAAAACTTGAATAGAAAAATCTTGGGTATTTGGAATTAATTAAACTAAAATCTATTTGGAACAGAATTAGGATATTGTATTGAATTATAATTGCAAACAACTGTAGGGATTATATTTTTATAATCTATGTTCTTGATTTCTTCAGTCTAAATATTTTTTCATGTAGTAACTAAGCAGACATGGGAGTTAAATTGGGAAGAGATGGGGGAAAAGAGAGGAGAGTGATTGTCTTATGGCTTTTGATGAAATCATACTCTTCCTGATTTTTGGCTGTCATAAATTATCAAGGGTGAAGAGTTTGCTGGTTTGCTTCCTTTAATCTTGCAATCAGCCAGCCCAGTATATTTGTATGACATAGGCTATTTTTAGTAGGCTATATCGCTCAATTATTGCATTTTGAGGATATTGCACAATTTAAAGTATTTTAGGAACCTCTTGCCAGGCCTCTCCAAAACCCTGTTGCCACGATTGTTAAGGGATTTCTTTTTTATTTCCTTCCATTGGTAAAATTGTCCATTTATTCCTACAGTACTCTTTCCTTTCTGCTTGTAACCAGCTGGCTATCCATTAGAAGGCAGTTCCTTTTGTGTCATGACAACCAAGTTTAATCATTAGCCTTGATCAGAAATGTTGCCAAAGGAATCTAAGTATACAATGTTTACGGGTGGTTGCCAGTTGACTTGATGCTCAAAAGATCTCAAGAAGGTTGTTGTTGAGGCTGGCAGGTTTGTTGCCCTCAATGCTGACGGGTTTTGTTTTTGTTTTTTGATTACCTTGTGAATGTTTGGATGGGAATCAACCAGGAAATGCCAAAAGTGTAAGCTAGATTGTGAAGTTGAAAAAAATAATCATGAATCTGTCACTCAACTCCATTTCATTTGAACTTTCCTGTGGCTGGTGATTGGAGCTGCTGGCTGGAAGGGGGGGGGGGAGGAGACAGAAAAAGAGGAGCAGGTAGTGAACCTTTAACTTCATTTAATTTGAACTTTCCTGTGGCTGGAGATTTTAATTTGAACTTTCCTGTGGCTGGAGATATCAGCCTGATCTCAATACCAGGAAAGATTCTGGAAAAGATAATCAAGCAACAAATTACCGAACACCTAGAAGCAAACAAAGTAATAGCTAAAAGCCAACATGGGTTTGTCAAAAACAGATCATGCCAGACTAATCTTATTGCATTCTTTGACAAAGTGAAAAAATTAGTGGACCAGAGGAATGCTGTCGATATAGTTTACTTGGACTTCAGTAAGGCATTTGATAAGGTAGACCATAACCTACTGCTAGATAAAGTAGAAGAATGTGTGTTGGACAGGGTAGATGGAGTCAAACGATTCTCCAAAGCACCTGAGGCTAGAACAAGAAGCAATGGGTGGAAACTAATCAAGGAGAGAAGCAACTTAGAACTGAGGAGAAATTTCCTGACAGTGAGAACAATTAATCAGTGGAACAGCTTGCCTCCAGAAGTTGTGAATGCCCCAACACTGGAAGTCTTTAAGAAGATGTTGGATAGCCATTTGTCTGGAACGGTATAGGGTTTCTTGCCTAGGCAGGGGGTTGGACTAGAAGACCTCCAAGGTCCCTTCCAACTCTGCTATTGTATTGTATTGTATTATATTGTATTGTATTCTAACTCACCAAAGGCTGATTTCATGTTAAGGGAGTGTATATCTTTTTAGTTTTAATCAATAGGAAAGTCCACTATGATAATGCAGTTTCTAAATTCAAAATGAATGAAGCACTTTGGATTGACTGTTAACCAAAATGTGTGTCTCTAACCTGCATTATTCCTGATCCAAAGTCCTCCCTGAAACTCCCCTTTTTATATTTTTGTTTGTTTATTTGTATCCCGCCTTCATTATTTTTACAAATAATCCAAAGAGGCAAACATATCTAACACACCTCGTCTTTTTCCCAACAACCTGGGAGGTGAGTTGGACTCAGACAGAGAGATAGACTGGTGCAAGGTCATCCAGCTGGCATTCATGGCTAAGGCGGAACATAGTTTAACCAAGTTTGTTTAACTATCATTTTTCTTCTAAACTTCATTGGGAGGTCAATTATAAAGGAATTGTAGGGGTCAGACATGTTTTGTTTCTATTTTAAACCCTCATTATGACACATCTAATAAAATGTTTTTGAAGATCCATAATCACCTTAACTTAATATCATAAATAGCCATGTCACCCAAACCTCAGATCATGTCCTTCCAGTTCCAGTAACCACCTATTCCTGAGACACTCAATCTCTCATCCATACCAGACAACAAGCAGCAAAGTACAATTTTAAATTAGGTAATCCTAGCCTGCCTCTTTCTTTGGCATCTTGCAATCATTTATATTTAATTCTTGGTTGTTGTTGTTGTTTTTTTAAAAATTGCCATACAAACTTTAAAAACATCTTTTTGCCATTGTTTAAATGGTACATGCGTCAATATTGGCAGTGTCTGAAACAGAAATAACATCCTAGATAAAACATTCATCTTCATCACTGAAATTCTATCCAACAATGACAGTTGTTGTTTGTCCCACTCCAATAAGTCTGTAACTGCAAAATTTTGAGTGAGTGATATGCTTCTGAAACTACAAAATGCAACATGGAAGTGAGAGTCCCTGCAATATGTATTGAACGGCTTTGCTCTGACAGTTCTCTCTGTTTTTATTGTACATCCGTCTCAACAAATCTCTTACAGTGTTCAGTGATCTGGGGTGCTGGTGGAACAGACTTCAGCAGTTTTATAATTCTTTCCATTTCAACTTAACTCATCAAGGAATTGGCATTTTGTATGAGAAACGTTGGGGAATCTTATCTTTGTATAGTTGCTTTTTAATTAAAAGGTCCCCATTGAGAGAGTTCTTTTTTAAATAAAAAAAAAGCAATTACATTTTATTAATCAGAACTTAACTGTCCTAAAGGGAGGAAACCAGAATGCAACCTGTGGGATTCTTTCTCCCCCTCCCCCACCCCAAGTGTAAGGAAGATCCCGTGCGTGAAAATGGGATGAATTAGATATGTTTTGCTTTAGGCTTTCTAGAAGAATGAACTTTTGTGTTGTCTTTAATATGACTGAGATATGCTGCTGTTTGTCCCAGATGGTCTAATCTTGCATTCTCAAGATAGGTTGGAATTGCAATTCCCACAACTTGCGGTCCCAGCACATCTGAAGGACACCAGATAGAGTTAGGCTGCCTAAATTTGGAGTTTTGTCTTTGCATGTAAATTAAGAACATTTGACTATTGGTGAAAGGAGGGGAAAAAAATTATAGTACGAAATTGCTCCTGAAAGACAAAAGAAAAACCTAGCGAACACAAGAGATTTGGCAGACCTGTCGTGTTTAGAAATAATTACCGCCCCAAATTTAAGGTGCTGTGTTCCTATAATTCCAGTGTAGTTCTCTCCATATACTTTCTGGAGCACAATGGTTTTGATAAGCTACTCTGCATTTTCTTGGCAAGTTTATTTTCTTTGCTTGTGTATACATGTAAGTGTAGATATAATATATAAAAGCCCCGGTGTGCTTCCCACCCATATCTTTTTGTATGCCACACATGAAGTTAAGTTTCCTGTGGGATTTGCTTACAATCTTCTGTGTATGCATTTGAACATTTTGGAAATGACAACCTGGCAACCTCCTACTGGTATTTTTTTAAAAAAATGTTGTAATAGCATGCAAGGATATTTTTTTAGTTTATGTACAGATTTTCAACTAGAGTAGCTAACAAAATGTTGCAAAAGCCACTGGAGAATTGAATTTTAAAATTACAAGTGCTAAACCTTGGTTGACCGGAGGCAGACATCATGACCTGATGTAGAACTGTACATGGACGTGTGTGTGTGCATGTGTGTGTGTGTGTGCATGTGTGTGTGTGTGCGTGCGTGTGTGTATCTGCAAACTGATTATAGCTTTAAAAAAAAAAGTCTCACTTTTTTTCTATTTTTTTCTTTGTTTTTCTTTCTTTTCTTATGTACAGCTAATCCTTGGGTTATGACAGTTCACTTAGCAACTGTCGAAAGTTATGACATAATACCCCCCAAGTACTTGTGACACAGTCCTGAAGTTATAAATGTTGCAGAACCATGGCAATCGTTCACACTTACGAATGACGGCAGAGGCACTGCAATATTTACCCTGCATATTCCTCCTGCCAGGTCTCCAGAGGCTTGTGGAGACTCACTTACCTTGTGATGATCTAGTCAGCCGTTGGTTCCTTTGCCTGCTTCATTGCATTCGTAGAGAACAGAAACCTAAAGTCATGTGAGATATCGCACTACAGTACTTTAGGCATCTGTTCTCAGCTAACCGAGGTCTGTACCAGATCCGGCCGAAGAGCGCTTGCAAGTTGACGAGACTTTGGGGCAGCAAAATCACGTTGCTTCAAGCCTCCCATCAGCTTGCAAATTTTTTTCGTGGCAAGACTGGAATTGCATGAAAAACGTTTGCAAGTTGATGGGATGCTTAAAGCAATGAGGTTTTACTGACCCAAAGTCTCGTTGGCTTGCAAACGCTTTTCGCGCCAAGACTGCAGGCAGGCAAAGAGGCTGGAGAGGAGACAGCTCGCTAGATCTCCACAAGGTAAATGACTGGGTGTGACAGGATGGGGGGGGAGAGCAATTGTGGGGACCTCAAGGGACCATGAGTTATCTCCGTTGGGGGATGCCTTGTGTGGTCTGAAGCAGGTGGCCTGTTCCATCGCTAGGCCCAACATGGCCTTCCCCTCTGAGATACCTCATGTGCACTTAACAACCTGCACATTCAATTAGCGAATGTGTGAGCGAAATTGATTGATCACATTTGATATGATTTACTGTTATGACTCCTCGGGTTACAAATGTTACACTGCATTCGTAACCTGAGGATTACCTGCTACCTTTCTATAATTGAGTGCAAAGTTTATATTGCTGGAGGAGAAAGAATAGATATACGTTTGTGTGCATTTAAAAATATCTTTTTGTTTACTGTATATACCCTGAATAAAAAAATGATGGAAACATTTTATCATCAAAAAGAAAAAAAGGTAGCATTCATTCACGTAACACTTGTATTCCATATATTTTATAGGCATCTTCACAGAAGTTCTTAAAACAACCTTATCAGTTTAATTATGCCCATTTTTACATGGCCAAAATCATAAAGTAAATTCACACCCATGATTTTTTTCATCTAGAAACTTTTCTCCTGCATAAAAACTTCTTTCTTCTACTCATGTTTCAACATTACAAACTATTAACTCATTCTGAATAGTTTTGAAAGCAACACATAGTTTTGTATACATTCTCACATTTAATATCTTTTCTTTAGTGTTTCAAAAGCTAGCTGTAAATTTATGATTCAGACCAGATAGATGGACAGACAGACAACATTTGTCTGCTTCTCTTCATACAAATAGGTTAGATCTCATACTGTAATTACTTACTGTTAATGTACAATTATTTATTAGATTTTTATTCCATGTGAAGTATTCAAATAATTCAGAACTTTTTTTAAGTGTAATGTTTTCAAACGGGGGAAAGTTGCAATACATCACATGACAACAAGGTGATGCCGTCAGTTTGACACACACACCCGCCCCGTTCCAAAACAATAAAGTCCCCCAAATAAGCCTCTACTCCTGTATATCCTATTTCCCTGACAATAAGACCTTCCCAGATAATAAGCCCAATCAGGCTTTTGCGTGCATGCGCTAAAATAAGCCTCCCCCGAAAATAAGCCCTCCCCCAAAATATTGCAACATAGCAGCAGCCATGAGGTGACCAAGCTAACTGCCTCCTGCACCTCAAAAATAATAAGACCTCCCCGGAAATAAGGCCAAACACTTATTTCGGGGGTCAAAAGAAAATAAGCAGGGAAACATGGTATTATGCATAAAGATGCTATCCAAGTATTCTATAAAAACTTTTAAGACAATGAAATCTGTTGAAAAACAATTATAGAATACAATATACTATGAATATTTAATTGAGAATGTATGATGATAAAAATGAAACAAAAAATGACAAAAAATTGAACTTTAATTTTGCTTTTTTACCAATTAGATAGATTTGTTGTTATAGAAATGGCCATTTTATACTATTATGTAAAAGTAAAAAGTTGAGGTTTTATGTTATTATCTTATTCTACTGCACCAAAGGGAGTCGGAAGTCAATGTCTTTTCCTTTTTTCCTTTCTTTTCCCTGACTTTTCCCTTCCCTTTTCTCTTCCCTGTTTTCCCTATTTACTTTGTATTTTCTTTTTTTGCTATATTATAAACTAATAAAAACTGTTGAGAAAAAGAAAATGTCTGATGACTTTCTTTTTATTTTACTAAGAACAATTAAACTTCTCTTAGTGGAAGATAGAAGCATTCAAGCAGAGTGAGAATGTATTTAAAGACAGCATAGCAGTAAGCGATTAAAATTATCACAAGGAATAACATTAGCAGGAAAGAAAAAAAATTCTGAATATAGAAAAAAAAACCCTCTGCTTAAATAAGAATATAATATCAAAGAAGAGGGTATTATGAATTCCACATAGTGGGTGACAAATACACTTGACAAATACCCATGACATTGCATTTTTAAGTATGAATAGTAGTTAAGTGGGAGCTTTAAACCTTTATACTTACCTGAAGAGTATATTCTCAGGGTAAAGCATAATCAGTAACAGTCAGATGAAAGAAAATGATTTCATTATGCATTGTGGCAGGAATGCCAATATTAATAAGCTTGGGGACTGTCCTTACAGGATTTTGCTGATCGGCCATTGTTCCATGATCCCCACTGCAGTGTATATCATTAGATACTTGCTTGTGGGCATGTATTTGTGTGGTGCATTTAATTTTCACAGCAGAGTTCTTACATGTATAAACCAAGTAAATAATAATTTACTGGTTTAATATGTGCATAATAATAAGAGCATACATTCTTTTTTTGTCAAGTGTTTTATTTTATATTGCTTATACATATCAATGCATGAATAGTGTGATACGTATAAGTACATTTTAGTACTTATAAACATAATATTATTACTTATAGTTGTTACATTTCATTTTCATTTCATATTGTTTAAACATATCTAATACTACTGCCATTCAATTTCTGAACTTCCCTCTTATTATTACATATATCTTTTGTGTTTGTTTGTGTGTGTGTGTGTGTGTGTGTGTGTGTGTGTGTGTGTATATATATATATATATATATAATTGTTCCCCTCTTATTTCTAGTTCTATTCTAACTTTCATTCATGTCACCGTTGTATTCAAAAACTTTTCTGTCTTTCATCTTTCACCTGCTTTCATAGTTCCCTTATTTAACTCTTCACATCTGTAAATATTAAAGTTTCATCCTTCATTCTTTCATTATTCAGGGTTTCAATATACAATTCTAAAATCAATCACAATATCATTTGAACACATAGGGTAGATCTATTCATATTCCTTCCATTCATCTAATCCATGTAATTCTACTTTAAATATACATGCTTATATTAAAATATATTCTTCTGTTATCTAATTACTCATTTAATGTTATTATTAACAATTATATTATTTATAATTTCATTAATTATTATTAATAATAATTTTATTATTATTTAGAAGAGCATACATTCTAAAGAGAAAAGAAATTAGCCCTGGCTCTTGACTAAAAAGCTTTCCGTTGTCATTGTGGCAAGTGTGAAAGATTGAAGCTACAGAAAGAGCCATTGAATGCAGCCTGACCCCATTTCTGAATAAATGTATTTAGTCTGATTGTGGATGTTTCAAAAAATCATTTGAGGAAAAGTTTAGTCTTTATATTAGTAGAGTACTTCTATGCTATTCATTTAAAGACCTCTTCTTCCACTGAGCCTGAGGAAAAAGCTATGGCTGTTTTAGGAATTTTATTTTAATGAACAAATTCCTTAAGGAGTATACATTTTTTCTATTCTAATTCATCCCCCCGCTTCTTTCCCAGCACACTGAGTGGATGGCAGTGGAGAAGTGTGCTAGGATATTCCATGACCAGGAGGAAACAATGAAAGTATGGATGAGTTTGGATGGAAGTTGCTTATGAAAGGCTGTAGGATTAATCCATGGAAGTTTGGAAAATGGTCCACTAACCATGGCATGTAGCTTCTTAGATGGGGAGGAAGGAAATCTAATAAAAAGGCCAATGTGGATTTTCCTGTTGGTTGTAGTTGATTTCTAAAGAGAAAAAGCTAAGCTTCTGGAGTGGGGAAACGCCTGAAAGCTTGGCAGCATGCTTTGATGGTCTCCATATAGCAATAGCACTTAATCTTATATATTACTTCATAGTGCTTTACAGCCCTCTATAAGCGGTTTACAGAGTCAGCAGATTGTCCCCCAACAATCTGGGCCCTCATTTTACCGACCACAGAAAGATGGAAGGCTGAGTCAACCTTGAGCTATTCGGGATCAAACTCCTGGCAGTGGGCAGAGTTAGCCTGCAATACTGCATTTTAACCACCGTGCCACCATGGCTCTTGACTTCATAAGGCAGCATCTGAGTACAGGAATGAGTTAGCAATGACAATGTTGCTCCAAGGTGATATCCCCATCCCTTCCCTTTCCTTCTTCTTTGGATAAGCCTCTAGGTCAGGGGTGTCACACTTGCGGCCCATGGGCCAGAAGCATCACACACTGGCTATGCCGACCCCCATTTTAGCAAAGGAGGGAAAAGTGACAATACGTCACAGGATAACAATGTGACGCCTCGAGTTTGACACCCCTGCTCTAAGTGCATTGACGTCAGCAATTCAGCTGTGCCCGACCCTCAGCCGTTGTATAGATCAGCGCTGTCCATGCCCTTTCTCATACTGTCTCCTCCAAATCTGCCATGGTCATCCTAGTATCATCCTTTTTAGTATCCAGCCAACAGGTGCTATGGTGGCCCCTTCTCCTGTTTTGCTGATCATTCCCAGCATGATTAATTTTCGAGTGAGTCAGCTTGCACGACACCCCCTGATGCATTCAGTAGGATTTTTAGCTTTAGCTATTGTTTTCCTCTGTAGCCAAATTTTGTATTTCACTTGCCAAGTATTATAAGAATTGCAACCTGCTTCCTAAAGCTAGTAGCTGTATTTAATAACTAATTACTCTAATGATCCTATAGACATCCTGGAGACCTGTTTTAGCAGTGGTGTCAATTGCAGCCATCTGCACAATGAATAGAAGGAACTATGACCCAGCTGTAGAGTTGAAACTTGTTGGCGTTTTCCTACGGGCAGCCATATGGTACTTAACAAGATTGAATTGTTCACGCTGCAAACTTCTCTAATGAATGTTAACATTTTTGTTCTGAGAAATATATTTTTTTCACCAAAGTGTTGAGTATTTTTAAAATGGTGAAAGTGTTTAAAAGTGACAGAATATAAATGGAAAAGTCTTCAGGGAATAGGGAGGGGGGAGTGGTAAGGCGGGAAGCCTTTCTCTCGCTTGCTCGCAATTGCTTCCAGAGGCCTTTATGATAGCACTCCTCTTTTTAATAGTGCTGTCACTTCGTGCATGTATTGGCAGCACTAAAACAATAAATAAGGAAGGGTGTAATTAGAAATGTTGCTCACGTTTGCCACAAGCATGCCCAGGTTTTCAGATGATTTGAGTTAATAGCAGCTTTCTTTCATGTGCATTTGCTTACACGGTTGAGACAGCTGCCATCTTGCTCATCACTCCAGGGAGTTGGGCCAGTGATACTAAACACATGAGACTGTGTGACTCAAGCTGCAGGCTGTCCTCAAGTGACAACAGCTAGCTGGATTCCAGCTGAGGTCTTCTGCAATACCCTGAGCATGTTATATGGCTAAATATATAATTCTGCAATTAACCGGTTAGCAAGTGCTGTTCTTCTGACTGGTGAATCAGAGAAACAACAGTTGACATGGCAGGGCTGGGCCATTGGAGGAGCATCTGACTCCTTTCTGGTGGTTCATGCTTTGTTCTCTGAAACATTGAAAATGGGTGGAAATGTAGCCTTATCTGCTACAAGAGCCATGGTGGTGCAGTGATTAGAATGCTGTACTGCAGGCTACTTCTGCTGACTGCCAGCTGACTACAATTTCGCAGTTCAAATCTTACCAGGCTCAAGGTTGACTCAGGCTTCCATCCTTCCGAGGTCAGGAAAATGAGAACCCAATAAGCTGACTCTGTAAACCGCTTAGATACCGCTTTACCTCTGTAAAATGGTATATAGGTCTAAGTACTATTGCTAGTGCTATCTCATTGGCTTCTCTTTCTTTCCCCAAGCTTATTATGGTTGACCAAGTACCTAAGAAAATACTACTCTGACACTAGAGAAGCAGTAGGTACCCTGTGATTTTTGTTGCTGTTTTAAACATGTGATTGAGATGTTTTCCTATGTACTGTTTGGAGAGTCCAAGCAATGGTTTAAATCAGTCTGGTTGCCCTAGGACTGAGGAATCTTTTTCCTTGGCCATGCCTCCTAGTGTTGCTTAGCCCCCAGAATTTTTCCTTAGTCTGCCCGTTCAGGAACTGTTTTTGTGAGCTCCAGCTTAATTTATCCTAGGCTTGGACTCTCCTACCTTTTATTCCTATTTCTTTTTCCTTGTTGTTTGTTTTATTTGTATTTTAAACCCAACTTAGTGTAAGTAATCGAGTTTTATTTATTTATTTATTTTTTCGTTGGAACTTCCAACTGAGACTCGGAGGTAGGCATGGTGTGCTCCACTGGCCACACCGCTTCTGGACGGCAGTGGAGAGCTGCCGAATCGCCTTTAAAGCGCGGCAGGGCAGCAAGGCTCTCAGCAGTTAGCGTTTTCTTTTCATTTTTTTGTGCTTTTCTTTGCCTTTGAGAAGGCACAGCCTGCCACGAAGAGGTGCGTGGCCATTTTTTAAAATGTGCGACCGCCATCTTCTCTTCCTCCTTCACCTTCGCACTGGAGTGGTGGCCATTTTGGAGGGGCTTAATTTCACACCTTTTTTTCCATTGGCTTTACCGCTCAGCCGCGCTTCAGCAGATAGCCGCAGGGTGGTCAGTTGGCCCTTTTCGGGTCTCCGGAGGGGTCACTGCCACCCACAATGTTTCCCCAAGCGGCGCTGGTGTTTTGGCCACCCAGTGGTCATACACCCACACTGGAGGACATTTTGGTTCTACCCCTCTGTAGACCCTCCTATAGCGGCCCTCACTTCTAATTTGGTCCTGCCTGATGACCTATTAGAAGGCCTCAAGGCAGAGGACAAGAAAGCAGAGAAGGCCTGGTACAAGACTCACCTGGCGACAGCCTGGGCCATTAAAGCATCTTCCTCCGCGTCCTATTTCAACAGGACTTCTATCATTTGGCTACGCGAACTTCAGGCTAAACTACCGGCGGGAGACACTCGTCTTCGCCAGGACATAACCAAAATTATTGCAGCATCCAAGTACTTGGCTGATGCCTCCCTTAACGCGGTTAAATTCGCTTCCAGGGCGTTAACCTCCAACATGACGTCCCGCCGCCTTGTGTGGCTTCACCATTGGCAGGCGGATCAGATGAACAAGTGGGAGTTGGCTTCTGCTCTGTTCAAAGGGACTACATTGTTTGGAGAAGTCTTAGACCCCTTTTTGATCGAATCCAAGGATAAGCGAAAGCTTCTGCCTACCTTGAACAAGAAACAGAACCACAAGTCCGCTCCCTATTTCAAGAGGCATTCCTTTCGTTCCTATGAATCCGCAGGCTCCTCCCCCTCCTCGAACGGACCAGATGGCTTCAGCTGTTCGCCCCCCAATGGGAACTGACCACGGAGGAAGCCTGGGTCCTCCAGACCATCAGGGAGGGACTCTCACTAGAATTCCTCTCTCAAGCCCCTCAGAACTTTGTTCACTGCCGAACACCCTCTTGCCCTCTCAAGAGGGAGCTCATGACCCAGGACATCCACCATCTCCTGGAGATCAATGCCATGGAGCAGGTACCACCCGATTCTATCGGTCGGCTCTATCTGTCCAGGAGGACCTTTGTGTCATACACCTGGACAGGGATGTACTGTGCCTGGACCCTGCCTTCATCCCAAAGATCAACACCTGGTTCCATAGGGTGCAAGAAGTCATCTTACCAAACTTTTGTCCGCACTCCAACCACCCAGGGAATGTGTATGGCACATGCTGGATGTCAGACGGGTCCTGCGGATAAACGTCAAACGAACAGCAGTCTTCCGCAGATCAGAGGCTCTCTTTGTGTCATTCCAGCCAGGTTCTTTGGCTAAGAAGATGACATCTTCTACTGTCGGCAGGTGGCTGAGAGCATGCATTGCAGCAGCATATGAACATCAGTCCAGGGCAGTACCTCGTAACATTACTGCTCACTCTACAAGGAGCACTGCCACCACCACGGCCTGGGCTACCCAGGCCACCATTGACGACATCTGCAGAGTGGTTACGTGGTCTTCCCCATCGCCCTTTGTCAGGAACTATAAATTGGACATGTATGCATCGGCCGAAGCTTTGTTCAGCAGACGGGTTCTCCAGGGGGTTGTTTCCACGACCGAATCCCAAGACAGACTTTCTGCCCACCCTAGTGACATGTAACTTGGGTATGTCCCATTGCTTGGACTCTCCAAGCAGTGCACAGGAAAATGACCATTGGCTTACCTGAAGGGTCCTTTTCTGTGCACTGCAGGAGAGTCCAACCACCCTGGTTCTTCCGATCCAGGGATTTGAGACCATCGTGTCAACTTGAATTTTCATTTACTGCTTCATCATACTTCCAGCCTTCACTGTTTCCAGACCTCGTCAAAAATCTGGGGGCTAAGCAACACCAGGAGGCGTGGCCAAGGAAAAAGATTCCTCAGTCCTAGGGCAACCAGACTGATTTAACCCATTGCTTGGACTCTTCCGCAGTGCACAGAAAAGGACCCTTCGGGTAAGCCAATGGTCATTTCCATTTCTGTGAGTTACTACTGTGCATTGAATATTATGCAAGTGCTACTCCATTACATACATAGTCAAAGAAATTCTTAGGCATTTTAGAAATGTCTTAATTAACTGGGAAAATATGAGATGCACTATTGGAATGTAGTGCACAAATAAATAAAGGGAATATATACAAATATTTCAAATGCACATACCAGTACTGACATTGAAATAGAACAATTGCAATTGCCTATATATCTATCTAGATAATTTTGTACAAACCAAGATGAGATACTCTTCAGGTGGTGGTTGATGTATCAGAACAAATAATCTTTTCCTGTATCTTCTGTTTGTGTGCCAACAGAGGCTGGGGTGCCTTGCAGTTTGCAAAACAGGCAGTTCAGGGCATGATGGCTACACTATAAATGTGTAGGTAGCTTTGATTCCCCCTCTTTTTGTTTGCAAAAACCTTAAGGAAATTTAAGCAAGGATTATTGCTTAGTATCCTACTCAACAGTGCAGCACAGATGTACCTTGGGTCAGATGGTTTGGGTAAAGTCATGCTTGAATATATGCTAAGAGAAAACTTCATTTTCTTTTACACTAATCTCAATTCTTCTTTTAGCCTTTTGCTCTTTAACTAAGGAGCATAGCTTTCAACATTAAAACCTGTTCAGGCCTGTGGCTTTAAGGTACTTAGCTATTACAGGTGCATTTACAAGTGCATCACAAATAGAAACCACAACTTGAGAGTTTCCTTGGAAAACATTAAGTAATCCAGTTCTCTACTATGGCTACCATGAGTATTCAATAGCTGCCATCCCATGTGATTTTGTGTCTGTTGAGCAAAACACATACTTACAAAGAGACTGAAACTCCTTTTCCTTCATCATAATCCCGTGTATTTAGAGTGGAAAATCTTAAGAAAACCTTGACCCTCCTCCCCAAAACAAAACAAAAAACAAAAAAGTCTAGCTCTAGTGTACATGTATGTGGCATAATTTCTCCTATTTCTATGGGGGGTCACAACCCTTGTGAGAATATCTTCCATTAATTATCTGAACCCTTCCTTCACCAATTTCTTAGTATAGTTGTATAAGATTTAGGAAGTAGGTCCTGAAAGCACTACAGGTAGTCTCAACTTACCATCATAATTGAACCTAACATTTCTGTTCCTAAGTGAGACAGTTCTTAAGTGAGTTTTGCTCCATTTTACAACCTTTCTTACCACAATTGTTAAGTGAACTGCTGCAGTTGTTAAGTTAGTAACACACTTGTTAATGATTCTGACTTCCCCATTGACTTTGCTTGTCAGGAGGTTACAAAAGATGATCGTATGATTCTGGGACACTGCAACCACCATAAATACATGCCAGTTACCAAGCCTCCAAATTTTGATCATGTGACAAAAGGGATGCTGCAATGGTTGTAAGTGTGGAAAACAATCATAAGCCACTTTTTTTCAGTGACATTGCAACTTGGGATGGTCACTAAACAAATGGTTGTAAGTTGAAAGCTACTTCTATTATTTAACTCTTCCACAGTGTTGCTGATCTTCCTTACAGTCTTACTGAGTAGTTGTGGTCCCAGATCGAAGACTCAATGTTCCTAAAATACTCTGTGTAATCACATACTTCCTGTCACTGGTTAGAAGATATGACCAGATTAAGCTTGTTGTAGGACCATGATCATCCCATCCCATAAATATACTAATTAGCATTCCTGTAAAGTAATCTATTCTTTGAATAATACTCTCTTTAATTTGTATGCCTATGTGTAACTGTTGGTGTTTATTGGTAAGTATGCTTTGTAATTTTTTTATTGTATTTTCCTTATTCACCCCCTGCTAATGCTACAGTTTCATAAGCCAGTGGTTCTTTTAAAAGCAGAGTGGGGAAGCTGTGGAGTCAACAATTATTGGCCATGTTGGTTTGTGGCTTTGAGGAATGCAATAGTTTAGTAATGGCTAAAAAAGCCCTATTTTAGTTGAGTTTTTAAAACAGGAAGCAAATCATTAATGAAGCTGTCTTCAAATTAAACTTTGCTCTGCTGACTTCATGGATGCATTCATATACGGATAGTCCTTGCTTTATGACCCTTTGTGTGATGCTGCTGAATGAATAGTATCTATGACTGGTCCTTGAAATTACAGCTGTTGCAATTCCCCTGTGGCCACATGTTAAAAAATTCAAGCCCTTGGCAGCCCGTCTGCACAGAGTACACTTCAGCTCCCAAATGTCTAGCTCTCTCCCATCTCTGTCCTTTTATCCAGAAAACACTCCTCTGTTGCCCTCCGGTCCCACCAGCTGATCTTCACCATCTCTTCCCCTGTGCTGACAAGGCATACCTGGTAACAGAGTGCAGGGTGGCAGAGTTGGCAGAAACAATGGAATGAAGAGTGGTAGAGTGTAGGCTGGCCAAAAGGACAGAGATGGGAAGAGATAGTCAGAGAGTTGAACTGAAGGCAAGTGCAGCAAAGCAGGACAGGAGAAGCATTAGGTCCTTGCCTAACAATGGCATAGTCTCTGTCTAACAATCGCAACAAGTACTACCGAAACTGCCATTGCTAAGCAGTGCAGTCATATGATGTTTCTCTTAAAGACCATATTGCTTAATGATGGACATTCTGATCCCAGTTAGGAGTGAGGACTACCTATAATTTCTTGGCCGAAATGTACAGTGCTGGGCTTTCCTTGTTGTCATCCATTTAATAGTTGCCATGCTGCCTATTAAAGCAGCCTCCTAAGAGACCAGATTATTTAAGACCTGATGGGTAATAGTTGCCCATATGAATGGCCTAGAGTTTAATTCTTTTTTTTTTCAAAAAGTTTTATTGGTTTTTTAAAACATTTATAAGGAAAAGGGTAAGTGGAATGGTTACAAATTTTGGCAGTTGCAAGTGTGGCAGACGCCCCCTCCCTCCAAACTCATAGGATACATCTAAATATAAAACATTAATACATAATCATAAAAAATCAGCATATTAATTCTAGAAAAAATAGTTTTCAATCAGTTTATATAGTTATGATATAAAGTCTAGATATATTTTCATTATTACTTTCGGTCTGTTTATAACATTGTGGTTTTCTTATTCATTTTTGTGATCTGAGCTTTCTTGGTGTTGCCCCTTCACCCCCCGCTGGCAGAGCTCCGGCCCCTCCCGTGTCCTGTGTGACCATTGTGGTGTCTTCTGTTTTTTCTAGGTTCGCTTTATTTTTTTCCATAAAGGCCTGTGCCTCTATGGGTGTATTGATTCTGATTCTTGTCTCCTCCCAGAATATCAGCATACCTTCAGGCATCAACCATCTAAACCACACCCCCTTCTGGTATAGTTTATTCGCCAATTGCGAATAGTTTTTCCTTTTCTCCCTAATTTTTTTGGGGATCTGCTTCAGGATGGTTATCTCCCTGTCATGATATGTCAATGTTTGCCCCTTTTGTACACCCAGAATTTCATCTCTTGTGCTTTTCCTAAGGAATTTAATATGAACCTCCCTGGGTACATTGTGTGTTCTGGCATATGCTGAATTCACTCTATAGACCAGATCTATCTCCCATTCCATCTGCTGTTTATCTTTGTGTATGTATTCAGCTAAAATATTAGTCATAATGTCCCTTATATTTTCCCCATCTGCTTCTATTACATTTTGAAATCTAAGATAAAAGGACATTCTCTCAAACTCTGTTTTCATTTGTTGGATATCAAGTTCTTTGTTTCCCTTCTGTAAAGCCTCTACCCCCCCTCTCGCCTCCGCCACCCCACCCTCCACAAGGTCCAGTCTCTGTGAGTTCTTATAAATTTGGACTTGATTCTCTTTAATTTCTTCCTTCATTTCTTTTAATTGTTTCTTAATTTCTTCCTGGCCCTGTATGAGTTGCTGGAGCATTTGTTGCAAATCCACCTCTGTACTCTTAGGTTGCATCAGTTCTGTAATCTTTGACTGTGTGGCAGGACTGGATGTTGCAGATGTCGGTGCAGAAGTAGCAAAGCCAGGTTTTCCAGGGGGTGGTCTTTTTGGAGACATGGTTTATAAAACAAAGAGATCAGTCAGTGTAGAGACTGGGCAGCTGGAGAAGTAGAGCAGGCAGATGAGTCCAGAAGGCAGAGGATCCAAACAGGTGGGAGTTTCTTTAGTCAATCTAGCAATAGATGAAAGTTTTTTCTCCAAAGAGTTCAGGAAATAACAATCTACAAGAGATTCCTCTGGGTGACACGGAGACAAAGACCGGAAGCCTGAATTTTAAAGGTGGAGTCAGATTTCACAGTTCATGAAGACAACGGAAATGTGCCATCTTGCCCTGCCAGCTTTGGGCTCAGAGGAATAGGGAAAATTTTAAAAGTTCAGAAAGTTCTCAGGTCATCAATAAGTTCTGGAACTAAGTCCCATGAAAAACACTTTTACTGGGGTGAGGCATCATTAGTTGGCTCTCCCCCCTCCTCCTTCCCCTGGGGACGAGAGCAGAATTTTTACAAGCCGCTTGTCCAAGGGGGGGGGAAATCCCCCTCCCCTCTAGCCGCTCCTCCAAGAATAAATCCGAAAGATTAACTTTTAAGATTACTGAAAAGTCCATCAACTCAAAAGTAAGGGGATGAAGAGAGGAAGCATCTCACCGCACCGCCGCTGCTTCCTTCAGTTTTACGTTCTCCGATCAGCATGGGGCGAGACGCAGGCGCGCCCTCCAAAACTGCTCCCCGGTGCCTGGAGCAAAGCGGAGAAGCCCCCACCAGCCGCCGCCGGTGCCAGAGCCTTCCGCGAGCCGCTCCTTCGGCAGGGCGCCTCTCCAGGGCGTCCTGTGCCCCCCCAAGGACGGGGGAAGCCCACCGAAGAGCGGGAGCGGGCAAAGTTCTTGCCCGTCGCCGTAGCCGCCAGAACCGGAAGTCCGGCCTAGAGTTTAATTCTTAATTCTGTCACTGTTGTAAAACAACCTTGTAATAAATGTTGTTGCTGCTTCTTATTCGTTAAGCATTATTCGGTGGAATATTAGTATTTATTTGGAAAATAAGAGCCAATCTCTGCTATATTTAACAGTAAACAGAGATGAATTTTCAGCATAGGCATTTCATTCGAGAAATCTGTGGCACGTAATTTCCTCCAAACATCAGTTCTGTGTTACGGAGACATTATGCCATTCAGGTTGTTGTTTATGTTATCAGTGTATACATAATTCCATGCTGAGCCTTATTTCTGTCCAATGCCCAGTCTCTGCTAATATGTCTTGGAGATTTGCAGAGCGGTAGCCTGCCTTCAAAATTAAGAGGAAATGCATTCTGAAGAGGCTCCTTAGGAAATGCATTTAAATTACAAACTCCGGTTTCTGCGTCTTAGTATTTCATATAAAGCACTTGAGAGAAATTCCCCCTGGCTTGAACCACTGCACAAATGGAAGAAGTGCAAAGCAAGCATTCTCAGGACTATGCAACAACAGCTGAATGGCCTTATTTAAATGCCACGGGCGCTCGGAAATAGAGGGAATCTAGACAGAGCATGCTAATAGTCAAAAATGAATTTTGGCTAGGAGTAAAAGGCTAATGGGATTGCAGGCAGCCAGGTATTAATTGCTATGCAATTTGCAATTAACTTGGGGAGTTGTTTCATCTGTGTGGGGATATTACTGGGTGTGAAGGGAGACAGATTGGATGGACGAAACACCTGCTCTTATGATTGCAGCTCTCTGAACGTTGAGATAGCTAGGATGAAAGCTTTGAGTTCTTGATTGGAACTTGCAGGGTAAATTTTCTGAGTAATGTGCACTACATCTAAAGTAAGCCCCCCCCCCCCAAGCAGGTTTCCCTTATATTCATAACATATAAGTGATACAAATCAAGGATTAAGAAACATGAACATGTCCTAAAGATGACACATTCTGCATGTGGTCTGTCCATGGCAGTAATTGAGCAATGTGGACACAAGGAAGCTGGACTAAATGGGAAATTTGTTCTGATCAAACATGTCTATTCTTACATTTTCATAATACAGTTTCCCTTGGTAGGAAGGGATGTTAAAGGCAAGACACTGAAATATAACATTAAAGGTACAGGTGCTATTGTGCAGCGTTTATTAATAATCCTAGTAAAGGTTAAGAGTTTAGGATTACAGCCTTAATTATTCACTGTGTCTAAATCTGAATTTCCAGGATATTGACCTTTTTTTTGGCCTTAAGCAAAAAAGCTTAAGAAAGACTGGATGGAGAAATTTTGCTTAATCAACCAGGAATTATTTAATTAGACCTCACCATTCTGTAGTAAAAAAAATAAATGAGGGGGGATAATTTTGGAAAGTGCAAAGTTTTATCACAATTTTCAAAATGTGGTCTTTAAGAGAGAATTACAGGAGTACATTCAAATGGGATATTTCTTTTAATGATTCAATCATACATTCCTTGCTCAATACCTATAATTTTAATTTTTACAAAATGATATCATCTAGATTTAAAAATCAGGAAACCCTTTCACCATTTTATTTCTTTTGGTGTGAGAGTACGGGATGGGTAGGGGAGTCAAGGCAATGAAGTTCTCTTAGCAATATAAGCTATATCAGCTATAGATCTCTAGTACAAAATTGTAATCAAACGGTACATTATACAGATATAGGGGCTTTCCTCTAGTCTGGATAGTTTCAAACAAGCAAATAATGATGTATAACCCTATAATAGATTTGCCTGTTCTGTCTTTTAATCCAGAGCTTTCCGTACACTGATAGGGATTGCCAACATCAGCTACTTCATTTATCATCAATGTTACATCCCATGTAAGAATCATGTATTGTCATGTGTCCTCTACTTGATCTCGCACTCATGTCTCCTACTGCCTCAGCATTCTCAGCAGCTCTTCTTTGGGTACCCCCTTACTGATCTATTTCTAGATGCTTTAGTTTTATTCAAACAATAGTGGCTTTGGCACTTTCCAGACTCTGCCCATACTCTTTTCAGCCAGTATACAGTCTCTGGGTGTTGAACTTCGGGTGGAAATCTCTGAACATTATGAGGAGCTTCCAGGTCTTCACATTGACAACCACCATGTCCTCCTTTAGCTAACGTACTATATCAGCGGGGCGTACATGTTGATGGTGTGGATCATGTTCTTCCCACTGAGCTCATTCTTCAGGACCTGTCTTGCCCTTTGGTGGTACATGGACGTTGCTATCCTTCTTGCCCCCTCCTCATGCTTTCCATGTGACTGTGGCATACCAAGGTGCTGGTAACCAGTCTATATGTCTGCTATTTGGTCCACTGGTGGACTGCCTCATCAGTCTTAACTACCTTCCCCCTCATGACTACCATCCAGTCCAAATGACATCCCAATGTTCTCACTCTATATTAGTGATCAGGGAGTAGATGTTTTGTTCTCCAGTTGAGGTTACAGGAGGGTCAAGGATTGGGTTGTTACATCTTTTTCTGCCCAGAGACTGAGTCATTATTGAAGCCACACCGCCAGTCCTCTCTTGCTTGGCCCCAGTTCCGACTCAATCTTTGCCCTATAGAGACAGGAAAAAATTGACTCTTTATTCTGATTGAAATTTTCCAAATTATTCCAAAATACTGGACTCTCCAAAACTTCAACTGATTGAGAGCCGATGTTACCCATATAGAGGAGGTCCCTGATGGTAGTTTCACTTTTGATCTTGTATCCTTATCCAGTCCTTATGATTACCTAGTTGAGAGGGTTCAAGTCTTTGCAGAACAGCAATGAGGTCAGTGCCTCATCTTGGTGTAAGCTGCACGTGATAGCCACTAGTGTGAGCTGTCTTGACTTGATTTCCAACATAATCTTTCACAGTCCCACTGAGTTCTTTAGGAAGGTCCTTAGCGTCCTGTTGACATTGTCTAGTACAAGACATTCACAGATCCATGTGTGGATTTAATGATTATTTGCTAGACTTTGAGTCTTGGATGTCTGTTCTGAGCAGCTGGTATTTTAAGCATCTAGGGTTGTTCCTAGTTCCCTTCTGAACTCTGCTCATATACTGATCCATATGTCCTATGCCTTGGCCCCTATGATTTCTGATAGGACTTTCCGTGTTATGGGGAGGTGAGTTATTGGCCATTTGTTGACAGATGCTGTTATCTTGTGGGGTTCTTTCATGATCAGCATTGTCCTTCCTTGAGTTAGTCAATCTCAGTGAGAGCCTGCTGCTAGCAGGTGATTCATCTGTGCTTCTGTTAGTTTCTTTAGCCAGTAAGTGATAATGTCCAAACCAGTTGCCATCCAGCTATTCATGTTCTTCAGAAGTTGTTGGATGTCTGCTACTGTGATAGTGACTGGTTCCTCTTCGGGGAGATTGCTCTATTCTGCTCTCAAGTCCTACAGCCACTTTGCACTTGTGTTCTAATCAGTACACTATCCGGCAGCTACAGTCTAGATATACAGTGTGTGTTTTTGTCTGTGTGAATTTTTACACATACTAAAACTTTCATATCTGTTTCATTGTTTATAACGTTCAGTTTGGATGCAGTGGTCCATTATAGAGCCACGAGCTTTGAATCAGTGTACCTCAAATGGGTTAACTTACAGTATGGATCCAGAATCCATGATTCCCATGGAATTGAAATTTGCAAAGTTGAGTCTGTTTCAGTGCTGCTACGTTGCCAGACTTCTGCAATCATCCACAATCACATGAAAATCATTTCTAATGCTCCCTGCCAGCTTTCTCCAAGGAAAATGGGGAAAACAGCAAGAAGGGATACATCATTTGGAGGTGGCTAGTCAACTAATATAAGACTCCACCTCCTCTGTGTGCACTTTGCTCCCTTCCTTCCCATCATTGCATTATTGTCAATTTATACTATTTTAATGTTACTATTTATGTTTTTAATGTTTTATTGGTTTTAATGATTGCGTGCTGTCTAGAGTTGCTTCCAGGCAAGATAGATGCCACATAAATTGAACAAATAAAGAAAATGGAAATTGCTTCCGCTCCAACTGTTGTTGGGGTTTTTTTTTTTTTTGGAAGGGGAGGGGGTTGCTGGCCTGGGATCATTCTGTTTGTTTAGATAATGAAATATCTCTAAAATGATGACCTAGCATGTCATGAGTTGTTTAATACTGTATGTATATGTTTAAAAGAAATAAATGAGGAATGACACCTTGATAAGCAGTTAAGACTTACTGAAAATCCTTGGTCCATAATAATGCTGTGGCCATTACCATTTTGTACTTATACACTCAAGAATAACAATAGATGAATGATTAATGTTGTTATAATTAGTATAAAGTAGTCTTGGTCTTTCCCCCAACATTAAGAAACTATGAGATAAGAGATCCCAACATCTAAGCTAGGAAATGTATCAAAGTTATATGTTGGAAGATTATAAATTGGATGATTCCCCTCATGCACATTTAATTCTGGTTTGTGATGGCAAAGTTTTAAAAAATGCATGTAAACTTCAAAAATTTCAGGTTTTCTTCTTCATTCCTGACCACCTTTTGAGTAAGCCAGCATTTCAAAATGTCCTTCTGGACCTGAAACTGACATTCAAACATTAGCTGTCTGATTTATACATGAAGACATTTGGGTTGTGCTGCTGGATTGACATATGTTTGGGATCTTAAATCAGTGTAGTATGTGGAAAATTCAAATATACCCCAAATGTGAAAACATCAGACAAAATTTGAAAAGCTGCTTGCCTGCTGTGTGAGATGCAGAGTGTGATTCATTTTTGATAGCATGCAGAAAAGCCAGCTTGTCACTTTCACATATGCTAGGGTTGTATTTATAGTAAGAGAATATAAAAGGCTATTTTATCTATGGCTAAGGAAGCAAATAATTCAATCTAAAGGCAGTTAACAAGTGCAGATCTCTGTATTATATTATAAATCTGTACAAAATCTGTGTGTTCCATCCACAAAACTGCCAGGAATTTTATATCAATAGAATGATATCAACACTTTTCCCATCACTGGATTTTGATGTCCATGTCTTAATCAAATAGGTCACCTACATATTTCCATTTTTAAAACGCTAACATTATTATTACTTCTCTTGAGAGTGAAATCCCAAGCTTCATCTTTTATCTTACCTTTTATCTTTTATTGATTTTACCATAATTTCTTTGTTTGACTGTTGTGAGCCATCTAGAATTACCTGTGAGTAATATAAGCATTCTAGGCAAGCATGTTATCAGTGTATAGTTTCCTGATGCTGCCCCTTTTCCTCGCTCTTTTTGAATCAGATACATTTTGCCAGTTATTAACCAGTCACAGATGTCTCCTTTATGCAGTATTTCATGAAGCTATTTAGCTATAATTGGATGTAAGCTACTTACTTATCTGAGCCAAAAGCCATGCAATTGATCATTTCAATGATGATTAGGGGCTGGAGACTAAAACATATGAAAAATGGTTGCAGGAATTGGATTTGTCCAGTCTAGTGAAAAAGAAAGGACTAGGGGTGACATGATAGAAGCGTTACAACATTTGAAGGGCTGCCAAAAGAGGGGGTCAACCTATTTTTCAAATCACTACAAGGCAGGACAAGACACAATGGATGGAAACTAATCAAGGAGAGAAGCAACCTAGCACCAAGGAAGTTTCCTAACAGTAAGAACAATTACCCTGTAATTGTTGGAAGGTTTTAGGAGACTGGACAACCTGGAGGCTTTTAAGAGACTGGACAACCACTTGTCTGGAATGGTATGGGGTCTCCTGCTTAAGCAGGGGGTTGGACTAGAAGACCTCCAAGGTCCCTTCCAACTCTGTTATTCTGTTACCTTGTCTTCTGTTAAGAGTTGTCCAGTTTTTAATCCTTTTCATTTTTCAACATTTCTCCCATTATTTCAGTGCCTTTCTCTAAGGATATTTACCTGACCTACCAATATTTAGGGGACTAGGAGTGGGCATGCTCCTAGTCTCCTAAATATTGCCACCTTATGTGAGCTACCAAAGTGTGCGTTTGCCATGGCAGCCACTGCCCTATGGAACTCTCTTCCTCCTGAAGAGCATCCACTTAGCCTTCAGAAAAGCTTTGAAGACCTGGGCCTTTCCTCCAAGCGCCAGGAGAAGATTGGATATTTAAATATTTCCCTTAATAATTAATTTTTGGTAATGGAGCTCCTTTTGATTTGTCAATTGTTGTTCAGTGAATTTGAGTCTGGATAAATTCTTTTCCAATGTTTAAACATTCATTTTAAATATCCACAGTTTACTGTTTACAATTTATAATAGTATATAGTAAATGTATAAAATATTTATAATATAGAACAATTTGTAATATAATAATAGCAGGTGCAGTTTTCAAACACAGTGTAGTTTTGTCTTGCCTATGGTGATTGTTCTTTCACTAATCCTACAGCGCCCGGTTGCCCAGTCCTAGTTCCTGAGTCCCGTTGCCTACATGTCGAAAGATGTCCAGATACTCTCATATCTGACATGTTCCTTGTTGAGCTGGGCAACGATTGATCTGGTTACAGGATTCCTTTTCTGTTTTCTCACTATATTAAATGGGTTGGTGCAGAAGTGGTATTCAGCCAGTTCTGACAGGTCCTGAAGAACCAGTAGTGGAAATTTTGAGTAGTTCGGAGAACCGGCAAATAGGCTGGCCTCGCCCCCGCTGCCTCCCAGTTGATCTTTTGTTGCCCTGAACAGGAGAATGGAGCTGGAAAGCAGGTTGGGGGGGTGGGGAGGGAATGGGGATTTTGCAGTAACCTTTCCCTGCCATGCCACAAAGCCACACCCACAAAGCCACACCCACAGAACCGGTAGTAAAAAAAAAATGAATCCCACCACTGGGTTGGTGGTTACCCTTAGTCTGGCACTTCTTTTAAGATCTGTCTGCATGAGTGACTCTTCCGGTAAAACAAATAACTGCCACATAGCTCTGGACTCCATCAGAGCATCGCAAGCCCCTGGCAAGATATTCGTGTTTTGCTTTTATTATTTTTACAAATAAAGCAAGGCGACAAACCTATCCAGCACATCTTACTCCTCTTATTTTTCCCACAATCACAACCCTGTGAGGTAGGTTGTGCTGAGAGAGAGTGACAATGGTTCATTCTGCAGTCAATCAGATATTTAGATTGGCTTGGGTGTTTTTATCCACTTATCAAGTCTTTCTCAAGGACCTGGGAGAGTCCAATGATGTGGTTTGGTGATGTTAAAGGGGTATAGTTGCAAGATGTAAGCTTTTCCAAGTAAAGTTTATTACGAATACTGCTTTGTTTAAAAAAAAGCTTATGCCTAGTTCTTGTTCAGTAAATTATTTTATTGCACTTGCAAAAAAAAAAAAAAAAGACACGGATTTAGATCTGTGGTAATAATTGGATACAATAATCTTTTACTTTTTTAAAAAAAATATAAAGCAACAGTTTTCTCCTAAAGACAATCTATCTTGCTTTTGTTCCTTGTAAGAAGTATGAGCCTGTTCCAGGCACTTTTCACAGCATCTCAGATTTGTGTGTGTGTACTGTGAGTCCTTTGGATATGGTGAAGGAAGATCTTTTGTTTTAAATATGAGTCTGACCCGGTCATGTATAATGCACAAGAATGTGTGAGCTAATGAAACCACCTTGTAACTCTGGCTTATCCACTGTTGTCTTTGCCCAAACCAGGCAGTTTTTCTCTTGCTTTCATTCCCTCCCAAGAGCAGAATCTGGCTGCTATACTTTCAAGACTGAAGGAAGGAAGCTGCTGATAGGAAACACAGGTTCATCAAAAAAAAAAACCTCTTTTTTTCCTCCTCATATCAGGTTTTTATGTTACTTTATACCAGATGTCTAATTTGCCTCTTTACTTTCTGCATATTTTCATAGCTGACATTTTTAAATACACCTGCTAATTCCTTGACACATAATTATCTATACCCACATCTATTTTTAAAAAATGTTAATTATGAACTTTCTATTTTTCATTTTCTTATATATAACTTACTATATGAAGTTAATCGTGATTGGCTACAGTACTTGCTTTTATTAAATCACTGTGTCCTGAATCCTCAAACCTAGTTTGTTTGACACCAAAGGAAACTACTGTGTATGAAAGGCACTTAACGTCTGCCAACTCTTATCATCATTTTCAGTCCCTCTGGCATATTCCATGCCTACGATCTCTTAATCCTCAAGGCTACCTATTTGTGTGGCTCAAAATTAGAATGAATTTTTTTTTTTAAAAAAATCCTGTTCTCTGCAAATAAATTTAATCCAATCAAGTGGTTTCAATATTGACTACAAACCATTTTAAACGTTTTTTAAATGGACTTCAGTGTGTTAGAATGTTGTGGTTATATAATCCATTTCTGTAGCAATTTGCATTTGGGAGTATAATAAGTAATTGCTATGTATATTAGGGCTGACTACACAGTGCTTCGGTTTTTATTTGAGAGAGGTGCTTTGCAGTGTGCAGGTTTGTGATTATGTCTATCTGTAACTCCTTAAAGCAATTCTGTATTTTCCCAGGACTTTGTAACTGATCACTATACCTGCCCTGTCATCCCAGCAAAAGACACGGTTGCTGTAAGGAGTTGTGGACAGTCACTACATTTGGTTCTCTCCATATTGTGAAGCACATTAATGGAAACAAATATTTTACAGTTTGAGGGTTGTTGTTTTTTTGTTCCCATGACTGCTAGGAAATTCTGTGCTAATCTCTCAACAGTTTTCTAATTTAGCAGCCCAATATTTCCTCCCCTATAGAAACCTAGAATAGTTAAACTGAAAAGAATACAAACAATTTTTGTTTTGCAGCATCAGATTTACGGACTCCAATTACTCCTGTAAGAGTATTGACTCAGAGTTGCATTTCTGAGTTTTGCAAAAGTTACACTGCTTTGCTCTACATATTGAATTCCCTGAGACAGTTGATTGTTTTTCTGTACTTTTCTGATTAAGTGATAATACCCCACTTTATAATGTTTGTATAGAATTTTGGGTGATAAAATAATATATTTATTACTTATCAGGCTGTACATAAGTGAATGGCACGACTTACTCATCAATAAAATTTATTGAGTTTAGGTTAGCCAAAAAAATTAAACATAACAGTTATCGAAGGTATTAAGGTTCATCACATTTTCTTGATTTAGACTTTTATCAGTAACACTGATAAATTAGCTTTCTTCTTGCCACCAACAAAACGTCTCCATTTTGAAAGACGAGACATTTTTACAGCGCTGTGATTGGAGGATGATTTGAGCCAGATAGCTTTCCATTTTTTTCTCTAGGCTTTTTCCCTGCTGTAACTGCAAAAGCCTTGCTAAAGCGAAGCAAGAAGAAGGTTGTTAGCACTCCCAAGTGGTCTGTGCATACCTGATCAGCTTTAAAAAAATGACCCCCTCTAAGAAACTCAGAACTCCCTGGAAAGTCATGACCCACATTTTGAAAAGCTGTGACTTAGCATTTTTTTTCTTTCCCCCTTGTGTATTGCAAATTGAGATGCTCGTTGCTGGAGAGTTTCACAGGTTTGAAAATGGTTGCTTTAAACCTTGCGAAATGGCAACCTGAAACTGACCCAAAAGTGTTTGCAGAGATCATTCAGAGTTCAACGCTGTTAGATCATCCATAATTCAAGTACCATCATGCAAGTACTGTGATCACAGGGTTTATAACTTAAATGGCATTTAAAGTAAATTGATCCTCTAGAGCAGTGTTTCTCAAACTTGGCGACTTTAAGTCCTGTGGACTTCAACTCCCAGAATTCCCCAGCCAGCTATGCTGGCTGGGGGATTCTGGGAATTGAAGTCCACAGGACTTAAAGTCTCCAAGTTTGAGAAACACTGCTCTAGAGTTTGGGGGCAGAGTTGGAGTTGATGATAAGGATGCTATTGGGGCGAAGCAGAAGGTTCAGTTTTATAGACTTACTTTTAATTTTTAATACAAGCAAAAATCTACTTATAATAAATACGTATTACAGTCCATGAAATATTTATCGGTTGAACATGACCGACATACAGTACATGTTATTATGGATTGTTTTTAAATTACATTTTCTGCACTAGGCAGTTAGTTTTACATGACTGCTGTTTTCAGTTGCTTATAAGAAAGAATCTTCTAATAATAAAAATATATAGGTTTCCAAAACTTTCAATAGCTACATTTTGTGTTTCAAAATGATTGGTTCTACCAGCTGTTAATATCTCTTGATGAGCTGCCTTCTTTTCTTTCTTTCTTCCCATCATTTTTTTTTTTGTACTTTTTGCATTTTAATAAATCTATAGTTAGAGCTGTTACATCACAGCTTGGCTGTATTGCTGGAAAGCCTGTTGAATTTTTTCCTCTTTTAAATCTCTCTTAGCAAGAATAGCTTGCACCATTTTTGGGGGGTCTTGATTATGTAAAATGAAGTTTAATCAATTGTCTTGGAAAATTAAACAATAGAGATTGCATGGCCTTTAAAAAAAAGAATTGTTTGATGATTTTTATTTATTTTTCCTTTCAATTCTCACAGCCTCTAAGTAGCTAGCTTACAAGAAGCAAAATCATATGATTAAAACAATAATAGAACATACCGTTAATCTAATGTGCCACCCATAATAAATCATGACAACACACACTTATCAAGAGTCTTACACTTTTTTTGTTTATTGTCTGTCTTGCTATAGTTCTTAGCTTAATACTGTAGTATCATGAAAAAAAAATCATATAAAAGAAACAGCAAGATACATTTATTGTTTATTACAAAGGAAATGAATTCTCTAACTCTTTTTGCTTATGCATTATTATTTATTTCCTGCCTTTTTATGTCTATAACTAAATCAAGGCGATCAACACACACAATATTCCTTCCATGTCCTATTTTTCCCACAACAACAGCTCTGAGAGGTGGGCTGGATAGAGAGGCAGTGACTAGCCCAAGATCACCCAGCCGGCTTTCCTGCTTAATATGGGACTAGAACTCAACACACTATATCAGTTTCTAGGCCAGGACATTAACCACTATAACAAACTGGCTCTCTTAACATTTATTTAAAGTTAAAGAAAATAAGGTTACTAATTAAGGAGCCTGTGTATTGCTAAATTCATTTCTTCACATCTTCATAAGATATTCATTAAGCTACATAAGCTTATATGGCATCAACACCACTGTTTTGTGGGATGCAGTGGCTCAGTGGCTAAGACGCTGAGCTTGTCAATCAGAAAGGTCCGCGGTTCGAATCCCTAGCACCGAGTAATGGAGTGAGCTCCCGTTACTTGTCCCAGCTTCTGCCAACCTAGCAGTTCAGAAGCATGTAAAAATGCAAATAGAAAAATAGGGACCACCACCGTGCGTCTTTGGTGCTTAGTCATGCAGGCCATATGGCCACGGAGACATCTTCAGACAGCGCTGGCTCTTTGGCTTTCAAACAGAGATGAGCACCGCCCCCTAGAGTTGGGAACAACTAGCACATATGTGTGAGAGGAGCCTTTACCTTTACCCTATCACTGTTTTGGCATAACTGCAGCATGCTGTAAATCAGTGGGTCTCAACCTTCCTAATGCCGCGACCCTTTAATACAGTTCCTCATGTGGTTACCCCCAACCATAAAATTATTTTATGTTTTCTGTATTTTTTTTGAAAATACGTGTTTTCCGATGGTCTTAGGCGACCCCTATGGAAGGGCCGTTCGCCCCCAAAGGGGTCCCGACCCACAGCTGAGAACCACTGCTGTAGATAATACTGTGATCCTGTTGAAAAATACAATAGAGGCTTGAAGCAACATTAGCAGTCTCTGGTAGAAGAACTGCAAATACAATTTTTCCTTCAATTAAATATCGAGCTGAAGTGAAACCCCTCATATGAACGATGTGATGCAGGTTACTATTTGAAATGCAAATTCGTGTACTTTTTTTTTTATTCTTAAGTTTTTCACTCAAAACCCCTGTGCAGAAGCCCCAAATGTGAATGCTTTGATAAGCAAGAAGGTTTAAAGTCCTGGTGTATTCATATTCTTGCTTTAAGACTTCAGCTTTCTTAGTGTATTTACACTTGGGTAAAAGAAACCATGTTTTTGTCCATATAACGAGCAGAGTTTATTCTGCTTCTTTTTGTTTGTTATGCTGCTCCTTTTTGTTTCTGCAAAGCATTACTCAGTTTGTTTTGAACATTTCTGGCTCTTCTGGGATATAATTATGTATCTGCAAGTAGTTTTTCTTGTTCCCATGTTTGTAAGTAGAGCATAGCTTTAACATAGCTTTGGTGTTAACTTTATACAAGAGCTCTTGTACAGGAATGGAAGGCCACTGAATATAGGAATTGATGAAGCTGTCTTTATGTCCAGCTAACTCAACCAGAATAGAGCTGGAAGGGACCTTGGAGGTCTTCTAGTACAACACCCTGCTGAATCATGAGAACCTATACCAGTGATGGTAAACCTTTTCGGCACCGAGTGCCCAAACCGGAATACACATGCATATGCATGCACCAAAGCGCCTGGTTTTTTGGCCTGGTTTTTTGGCCATTTTCCGGCACCCCGGAGCCCATGCAGAGCAGCTGGCTGGAAACCAAAAGAGCAGCTGGCGACAGCACAGGAACCCACAGAAAGAGGTGTGTGCCACCTCTGGCATACGTGCCATAGGTTTGCCGTCACGGCCCTATGCCATTCCAGACAAGTGGCTGTTAAAAAACCTCCAGTGATGAAACATCCACAACTTCTGAAGGCAAATTCTGTTCCACTGGTTAATTGTCCTTACTGTTAGGAAGTTTCTCCTTAAGGTTCCTAAGAAGAAGGTTGCTTTTCTCCTGGTTTAGTTTCCATCCATTGTTTCTTGTCTTGCCTTCTGGTGCTTTGGAAAATAAATTGACCCTCTCTTCTTTATGGCAGCCCCTCAAATACTGGAATGGTGTTATTATGTCAACTTGGATCAACTGACTGTAAGGTCCTTCAAAAAAATTTATCAGGATAAAAATCCACCTCTACTTGGAGAAGCTATGGATTGATCATGAAGTATTTTGTTTTCAAAATGTGTGGCATGCTATTAAACTCTGTAGAAATCAAGCCAGAATATGTTATGCATTGGGAGCAATAAGTGCCCCTATAGCACAAGGTATACTGGTTGTCCTTTTGGTTCTGGGTCCAATTCATTACACCGGTTATTACTTTAAAGCCCTTTATGGCATGGTATAAATGGTATCTGAGAAGATGTGACACCCCATTGGGATTGTTACATCCCACTCCAGCAGAAGCAGATAGCTATGGACCCTTTCTGTCAAGGAAATTCAGCTGGCAGGGTCCAAAAGAGCTTTTTCTCCTGTGGTCCCCCTCCATTTGAAATAATCTGCCAGAGGCAGCATGGGCTGATCCTTTGCTATTTTCAGGCTGGCCCTGCAGGCCAGATTTAAGCACCCCATGGGCCAGTCCTGGCTTGCGGGCCTTGAGTTTGATACGCCTGCTATAGGGCCTCTAAAATAGGGGTGTCAAACTCATCACATCAGTGTCACATGACTACTGCTACTTTTTCCTCTTTGCTAAACCAGGTGTGGGAATGGCCAGCACTTACGCCGCCCCGAGTCCCTTGTGGAGAGGGAGCGGCTAACAAATTAAATAAATTAAATTAAATTAAATTAATCCAGCCCGTAGGTCGGGAGTTTGACAGCCCTGTTCTAGAAGGACCTTAAAACCTTGCTCTGCCAGCTGGCCTGGCCCCCCCGAAGATGATTCTTAATGCTGGGTGGCTGACGGGATAGAGAGAAGTTCCTATCCCTGTGCCATCAATCCCCTTTGGTTTTTCGTTTCTATTTAATTCTTGTTAATTTTTTCTCTATTATATTTTTCATCATTGTATAAGTGCCCAGTGTTGCTTCAATAGTGAGATGGGTAGCATATAAATTGATTGATTGATTGGTTTATTGAATCTTAGATTTTGCCATTTCTAAAGCACTAACAGGTTGAGAGCATATCTGTCATGGAACCTAAGCCTTAACAGATGCTACTTTTCGGAGTTAGAGAATGAGAGGAGATTGTCACTTAGCCAACTTGGAGCTTTGTTTATTTTACCTTCAGCTGACCTGGGTCAGTCTATCAGAGGTCACACTTCATAAAGGAAAGCGTCTTCCTTCTTTCTTTATTCCGAGTTGACAACTTCAAAACGAAACAAAAGACTTTTTCAGCTGGGGCAAAAATACTGATTGCCGTTTTGTCAGTGGGTCCCATTGCCTAGTGCAGAAGTAGTTGGTAAAGCATAATAAGGGATAGGAGCAGGAACAAATTAAACAGGAAGATGCTTAATAGCTTTTCCGTGGGGAGAGGTAAGTCTAGAAGGTAATAATGATGCAAATCCTTTGAACAATTTGTATAAAGGATGTGACACCTGCATTCTCAAAGGAAATACAAACACTAATGAATAGAAATACATGGCTTAGCTAAAAATAAACAAAAAAGGAAACAGAAATCTAAGCTTAATTTTCCACACACAAGCTGTTCAAACAGCCAGGCACAATGCTAGAACGCAGACTGTATCAACTGGAATGCCCTTGTTTTGCATGTTTAAAGCTTGGCAGCAGAATTAGTGCTGTGAGAAGGATAATAACAGAAAAGGTTTCAAACTGAATCAAAAGGTTTCTAATCAGTAGGTCAACGTGAAAGGCCTCCTCCCCACATATGGACAAATATCTCTTGACCAAAGAATCTCAGGTAATTTATTGTGAGCTGATATGAAGAAGCTTGGGTGGAAGGAATCATAGTCTTGAACGTTTCAAAAGTTAAAAAAAACCCAGTGAATTCAGTTTAAGATCACTAGATGTAGTTTTTTTTTTCAACTAGATTCAAATGATATCTTTCTTTCCTATATCCTAAATAATGTACATAATAAATTAAAGGGACCTTTCTTTAGGAAGCACAAAGTGACTGAAATATAATTGTGGGCTTTAAATTATTGATACCCCTTTAAATTGAAGTGGCTTCTGTAGATATTTAAGGTTGATTTTTTTTTTAGTGACATTGACATAGATAAATTTTGCAGCCAGCAAGACGAAGGCTGTATATTTAATAGTGAAAAAGAACTATCGTAGCTCCTTTTTCCCTCTCAGGATTTTTTTTCCCCCTGTAGCTTCTAATACAGAATGCTATGTACTCTGGCATCGTTTTTATTCTCATTGGAGCCATAACCAAAATTATTCACAGAAGTTTGAAAAAAATTGTATTAAAATGATAAATTGCAAAAGAGTTTGGGCAACAAACAAATAAAACAGCTTTCTCAGAGACTTTAATTTTTGAAAACTGCCAAAGGCTGTAAAAGAAATTGGGTTTCTTGGTTTCACTTTGGTCACTGACTAATATCATTCCACATCCCCAAAATGCCACATTTAATTCTGCCTGATTTGGAATAATTGACCGATCAGGAGCAAAACCCATGAAGTTAGCTTTAAATTACTTTGTACCCTTAAGGGAGTTTGTAGATTGAGAAGGCTGTAAATGGAGGTAGAGCTGTGCTACACATGTCTCTCCATATTACATTTGGCCCGTATAAATTATGGTGACATTCTAATGTTAATTTTTCCCCCTATATTAAAATGAGGTAACATGAAATTTGGTATTTCTGTATTTAAATGTATCTTGACGTAAGCGAGTACTTTTATTCTGTCTTATATCTATCCTTTTACCTCACGTTTTATCACTATGCAGTTCTTCATTATCACGTCTTCAGACTGTGTAGAGAAAAAAGAAATAAATGACCCAGAAGGATTTTTTAAAAAATATTGTGGGTTAAATATTTTAATAAATGTTATTGCACTCATTCATAAGGAATATTCAGATGTTTTATATTAGAATTTTAAATTAACATTTTGGTTTAACTGTGGATCAAATAATTACAGATAGAGATTTTAATCAAGATTTAGATCCTGTGTTAGATCATACAGGTAGTCCTCAACTTAATGACCATTTGAAATTACGACAGCCTGAAACGGGCTTACAACCTATAAAGCACTTCTGGCTATGGTAAAATATTTTCTCCCTCTCCCCCATCACACACACACACACACACACGCACACACACAGTCATATGACTGCATTTTGGGTGCTTGGCAAACAGCAAATCTTTATCACTTGTTGCAGAATCCTGTGGTTATATGACCATGATTTGTAAGTTTTTTACCAGTTTCTAGCAAAAAGCATCCATTTGAAAAAATACGGTAGGTTTGTAGTGTTTACTTAATGATCACAGATTTGCTTAGTACCGTAACCACCATGAAAATTGGTTCTGGTCACCTGAGTGCCTTTACTTATAACAACTTACAACTGGAAATCCAATCTTAAAATGTCATGGTAAATCAAGGCTTACCTGTAATTCTGTTCCAATGGTATTTAATTCTCATGCAGGAAAAGTGCTATAAGCTTCTATGTAGGTGTTCAATTTTCAGGGTATATGGCAATTTTTAAATTCTTAATAGGATGTGTGTACACACGCTCTCTCTTTCTCTCTCTCACACACACACACACACTTCAGATTTATTCTGACTCAGTCATTTCTTACCATTTTGATCCTTGGTTGAATAGATAACTGTAATATAGATCCCGCTGAAACATCCTGTCATGCTCCAGTAACACTATCAATTACTACAAGAAAAAATAGTCCTATTTTTTTCAGGATTGTACTTCAATACATCATAATTAAATGATTCACATTTTTTTTTAAAAAAAGAATGAAAAAAGTTTCTGAAGATTTTTTTTCTAAATTAATAGATACTCCACAAATGCTTTATGGACAAAAAAATGTAAACAAGAAAATTAGAAAGAATGTGTATATATACAAGAGAAAATTATACAAAGCTTTTATGTGTTAAACTGGAACTCTATATCCACTTAATATACGTATGTTTATTGAATGGCATGAAGCACAGAAGCACGGCTTGGTAAATTGCTTCTTGACTGAAACTGCATCCACAAAGTAATATCATTTCTATACTATAAAGTGTATAATTACTGTAATTTAATAAATTGATATTTTCATTTCTAAACTTGTCTTTATAATACCGATTCATACTTGGAAAAATTAATAGTTTCTTAAATTATAAGAAATATTCCTTTGAAGATTACACATGAAGACTGTTAACCTGTGAGACAAGGCAGAAGCTGCCGTGCCTAAAGCTGATGCAGGGTGGACCAAAATCAGGAATTTTGTCTAAAAGATCCCTTAGGAAAGGGGTGTCAAACTCGATTCCATTGAGGACCACATCAGGGTTGTATTTGACCTGGGGGGGCGTGGCCAGGGTGGGCATTTGACACAGACTCAAGATGCATTTTTCCCTTTACATTCAAAAAGCTATTCCAGACAAAGGGAGATTTTCTCTCTGGCACAAATAGTGTCATTTCCATAATATAGAGATTAAAGACATATAGAGTCCCCTGCTGCTATTGGGCTTGACTCTTTTGTATAGGAGCAGAGCATAAATGAACTGACAATTTCTCCAGATGTCTCTAAAAATCGTCTATCCAACAGTTTATCAATCTTTGTTACTATCTTTGACACAGCCCTACAGGAGGACTTAATATTAGTAATAATTTACAAAATTGATATACCACCCAATTCTCAATGACCTTGGGTGGCTCACAACAATAAAAAAAATTACAATTAAACCAATCACAGGTAAAAGATTAAGATAAAAGATGACAAACTCAGTGATACGAGGGGGCTCACTCTCTCTCATCAAAGACCTGGGTGAAGAGCCAGATGTTTTTGGCTCTTCTGAACAACAGCCATCCAGATCTTGAAGGGTATCAAGTTCTGGTTGGCAAATGCTGCTAAAGAGAAGGTAAAGAAGGTGCTGCCCCCTGCAGCACTCTGGCAGCCAAAATGGGTCACAGGGGCACTCTACTGACTGAAAACGGGCCATGAACGGGCCTGTGTGGCCCATTTTTGGCCTCCTGTAGCACTCTGCCAGCTGAAAACAGGTTGCGGGGTGGCTCGCATGGCCCCCCCGTGGCTCACTTTTGGTTGGAAAAGTGCTCCAGGAGGCTGTAGAGGCAGAAAATGGGCTGCACCCCCCTCCCTCATGGCCTGTTTTGGCTGACAGAGGCATCATGGCCCGGTCCTTTGATATCTCCAGGCTGGTCCGCTGGCCATATCTAAGCAGCCTATGGTTCACATCTGGCCCGTGGGCCTTGAGTTTGACACCCGTGCCTTAGGGGAAGTAATTAAGAAAGAACCAAGTCATTAAGAAAACACCTGAAGCCAGACAAAAGAAATTAGTTCAGAGCACATGAAACTATCTGTGGATAAGAATGGGTGAGTTTGTATGTGTGTTAAAAGAGCAAGTGTATATAATTTATCCAATAAAGTTTTGCTATTATTTTAAATTATATGACATCACGCAGTCAGTCTTTAAAGGGGGTACTGAGTGGACACATCACCCTGAATGATCTTGGATTGGATGAAATTTGCCCATTAAGATTTAGCTACTTCGGAAGCAGAACCGAGGGAAGCAAGGGAAGCTGTCAAAAATGTGGGGAAGTAAAGAATGTGAGGAAGGTGCAAGTAATGAAAGAAAGACGGGAAAGAAGAGAGAGAGACAACAGGAATAGGAATTTGGGACCACCAGGGACAGAGAGCGGGGAATGGAGATGAGCAGGTGCAAATGTGGCAGAAGCTGAGAGATTTGAGAGAAAACTTGGAGAGATGGGAAGGGGCTTTACTAAGAGCTTGAAGGAGCAGGTACAGTCATTAGAAATCAGCAAAGAAGGCATGGATCAGAGGAGGAAAATGGAGTGAATACAGTTAGTCCTCGACTTATGACCACAATTGAGCCCCAAATTGCCATTGCTAAGCAAAGCCGTTGTTAAGTGAGTTTTGCCCCATTTTCCGATACTTTTGCCGCAGTGGTTAAGCAAATCATTGCAGTTGTTAAGTGAATCATGCAGTCATTAAACAGGCTTAACCACAGTGAAGCTTCAAGGGGGGGGGAAAGAGTTTACGGAAGATGAAAGAAAATGATGGTGTATCTACTGATTTACAATAAGCCAAGATGGTTTTATAGAAATGCTAGGCACTCTGCCTGGTTCAGTCCTATGCTGCAGGCTTGGGATTTGAAATATGGAAACATCATAATGGTAGGACGTAAAATATGTAATAAATATAGTTTATATGTCTTGCTGCTGCAGGCTAGTGTTCAGTGACAGTACTTTTCTTCTGCTTTTCTTCTTATTTCCCAGAGAGGAAATGTGCAGACAGTTGAAGTGTTGTTTGAGGTTTCTAAAGGAAAAAGGGGAGGGAGAAAAGTACCAACCCCAGTTGTAATGTAGTTGCAGTGCTGTAATGAAGCTCAGATGGACGCGGTGGCTCAGCGGCTAAGACAATGAGCTTGTCACTCAGAAAGGTCAGCAGTTTGGTGGTTCAAATTCTTTGCGCCGCGTAACGGAATGAGCTCCCGCTACTTGTCCCAGCTTCTGCCAACCTAGCAGTTCGAAAGCATGTAAAAATGCAAGTAGAAAAATAGGAACCACCTTTGGTGGGAAGGTAACAGTGTTCCATGCGCCTTCGGCATTTAGTCATGCTGGCCACATAACCATGGAGACATCTTCAGACAGCGCTGGCTCTTCAGCTTTGAAACGGAGATGAGCACCACTCCCTAGAGTTGGGAACGACTAGCACATATGTGCGAGGGGAACCTTTACCTTTTTTTTTATAAAGAATTTTTTTTATTTTAATTAAACAAAAACACAAAAAAGAATCATCCTTCAATACATCTTGTAGAAAGTGTGTCGATTGGTTACAAATAACTTTCGTACATTTCTTCCAAAGTCATTACTTGTAGTTCATAATAGATTATACATTTTTCCTGTACACCGCTTGGAGAGTCCAAGCAATGGGTTAATTCAGTCTGGTTGCCCTTGGATACTGAGGAACTTTTTTTCTCCCTTTAACCACACCTCCTCGTGTGATTGCTCCCAGAATTAATTCCTCAGTTGCCCGAATCGGATGCATATTAAGAGCTTAGGCTATTAATCTTTGGCTTGGACTCTCCTAGATCTATATTTTGGAAATTTTTCCTGTTTAAAACTGCTTTTTTCTCCCTGCCCTTTTTCCTTCTGCAATCAACATCTGCTTCAAGCTACTCGAAGGCCAGGAGGTAAGCGTGTGTGGGGGAGACTTTTCTCCACAGCCTCGCACTCGTGCAGGCTTGGAGGTCTGCCGCTTGCTTCTAGAGCGCGGCAGCAGCGGCGAAGGTTTTTTTTTTTTTTTTGCTCGGTTCCCTTCCCGGTTGTTATTTTCCGGCCTGGTTTTTTGTTTTTTGACTCCCCCTGCGTTTTTTTCCATCCCTCAGCCGCCACGGAGTAGCGAGTGGCCCGGATTGCTCCTGACTGCCGCTTTCCTCTCCGCCTAGCCCCTCGCTGTTGCGGCGGCCATTTTTAGGCGCGAAAAGTTCGCGCCTTTATTTTTAGGCCTCTGCCGCTCAGCCACGCTCGTGCAGGAGGCCGCCTTGGTGGCCACAGGGCCTCGCCGGGCCCGCCCAGCGAGCCCTCGGCCACCACTCACTGGACCTCAGCGGCGCTGGTAATTTGGCCACCACGTGTCCTTTGCACCGGCACAGGGAAGGGTTTTTATCCTTAAGAACTGGCCAGGCCTTGCCTTTTCTCAAACCACTAGTCTCCTGGCCTACTGACTTCCCTGTCTCTCCTGCCGGGGTTACTGCAGCCTGAGCTGCAGGCCCACTTCATAGCTCAACCTCCTGGGTGTCCTCCTTTTAAACTGGCTACTAGTGTTAAGGCTGAATTGGATTATTAATTTTTCTATGCCTGCATTATTAATCATGATTGTGTTTTTTTGTGCATTTCAGTGTAGCCAGTCGAAATCCGCTGCAGCCTACCCGCTTGCCTGTGTTTTCTGCATCATCCTTGTGCGGTCATTGGCATGGAGCTGCCCCCTCCATCAGGTTCCCTTGAGGCTAGACCTGGCCCCTCTCAGGCCCCTAGCAAGGATAACCCCTCCATTAGGGGTGGGAGCGTTGGCAAGGGCGTTTCAGGGGCCACTAACAAGCCCCCTGTCAAGGCCCCGTCTGCAGCCGAAACCAAGGATGCTGAGAGGCGCCAGCGGGCCCTTGACAAACAATTTGAGAAGGCCTGGCGCCAGGCTGGGGCAGGGTCCCCCCCAGGGGAGACCCCCATCCCCCCATCCAGAGGTGATATCTTGGCATTGATGAATGAGGAGGTAGAGTCTCAGGATCTGTCCCCGGACAGATCACTGGTGGAACCAGTCTCTCCAGCTCCTTCCTGGTCATATGAACAGGACCCAGTCCCAGAGGGTCACAGTAGGGCTCCCCCAGCCGGCGGCTCCCATTACCATCTCCAGGACCCCAGGGACCCGGAATCCGACTCCGATCAGAAGCCCGAGCTATCAGCACGCATGCAGGCCTTGGTCGATCGCGCGATCGCCAGAGGCATCGCTGAGGGCCTCTGAAAACACACCCCTCCCCCCCAGGGTCAGGGGCCACCCTCCAGGGTCCGGCGGCTCCTCCTCCGGCCAAATGTGGCCGCCACCCTTCCCTTGAGTCGTCTGTGGTCAGCGAAACCTCCGCCATCGAGGACGCTGACCAGGACGGGCAAGATCTATCTGAGGACGAGGGCCTCCCTCCAGACGCCCCCTCCTTCTCAGGACTTTTCAAACCTAGTCTCTTTAAGTCCATTCTCCACAAGGCCAAGCAAGCTACCAGGGTAGGGATCAAACCTAAGCCGGCCCAACCTTCGGCCGATGCTGTTCCCGAAAACCCCAATGCGGCCATGTTCGACGTTCCGGCCCCCCAACAAGAGCTGGTCCCGGTTCCAGGCTTGTTCCTGGACGTAATCCAACGTCAGTGGGCCCAACCAGCCACCTTGTCTTCTCCCAGCGGGGCAGACAAGAAACTGTATTCAATGGATCCCACCTTGGAAGACCTTTTGGCCCTCCCAGCTGTGGACCCGCCTATAACTGCCCTCACCTCCAACTCTCCCCTCCCAGCAGATCTGCTGGATGGGCTCAAGGCAGAGGATAAGAAGGCGGAGAGGGTATGCCATAAGGCCCACCTGGCGGCTGCCTGGGCCATCAAAGCCTCCTCTTCCGCCTCCTTTTTTGGCAGGGCCTCCGTTATATGGCTAAGGGAACTGTTGGCCAAACTCCCGGCAGGGGACTTGCGCCTTCGCCAGGATGTTTCAAAAATAATTGCGGCCTCCCAATATGCGGCGGACGCATCCCTTAACGCCACCAAATTTGCGTCTAGAGCCTTGGCGGCCAATGTCACCTCCCGCCGCCTACTTTGGCTCCGCCACTGGCAGGCGGACCAGAAGCATAAATGGAAGTTGGCCTCAGCCCCCTTTAAGGGTGCCAAATTATTTGGGGAGGCGCTTGAGCCCCTCCTCATTGAATCCAAAGATAAAAGAAAGATCTTACCTTCCACCACGAAGAAGCAGGACCGTAAGTCCGCTCCTTACCCCAGGAGGCAGCCTTTTCGTGCCTCTGAACCCTCTACCTCGTCCTCCTTCACCCCACCCTACCGACCGGCCGGTCAGTCAGGGGACAGGTTCCAGGACAGATCCAATTTCAGGGACAGAGGTAGACAACAATTCGGCTTCCGTAAATCCAACCGTGGCGGTGCCTCCAACAGGCCCTTCCGCAAATCAAAGTGACTCCCCGGGCCTGTCACCCATAGGGGGGCGGCTCCAGCTATTCGCCCCACATTGGGCCCAGACCACGGAGGACGCTTAGGTCCTCCAGATTGTCAGGGAGGGCCTATCCCTGGAATTTCTATCCCCCCCTCCCCGGAACTTCATCCGGTGCCCCACTCCTTCCTGCCCTCTGAAGAGGGAGCTTATGACCCAGGAGATACTTCATCTCCTGGAGATAGACGCGATAGAGCAGGTTCCCCCCGACCAGGAAGGGAGGGGTTTCTACTCCATCCTCTTCCTGGTACCAAAGAGCTCGGGGGGGCTGGAGGGCCATCTTGGACCTAAAGAACCTCAACAGGTACATCGCCTACCGGAGGTTCAAGATGCAGTCCCTCCAGTCCATCGGGGATCCGTCAGGGAGACCTCCTTACCTCTATCGACCTCAAGGAGGCTTACCTACACATCCCCATCTGTCCCCAGCACAGGAGGTTCCTGCGCTTCTTTTATGCCGGCCGGCATTTCCAATACCGGGCCCTTCCCTTCGGCCTGTCGTCGGCTCCCAGGACCTTCACCAAGGTCCTGGCGGTTGTGGCAGCCCAACTAAGGCGCAGACCCATAAGGCTACAGTGCTACCTGGACGACATCCTGATCCAGTCGTCGTCCAGGCAGCAGGCCTTGCGGGACCTCCGCATCACGATGAGAACTCTGAGGAGCCACGGCTTCTCCCTAAATCTAAAGAAAAGCCATCTGGTTCCCACCACCAGACTTATCCACCTGGGGGTGTCATAGACACTTCCCTGTGCAGGGTTTTCCTATCCCAGGACAGGCTAAACAGCTTAGTGGCCATGACCCGCAAGGTGATGCTCGCAAGACAGGTACCGATCATCCTCCTGTCACAGCTGCTGGGGAAAATGATCTCTTCCATCTCGATCGTCCCATGGGCTCGCCTTCACTCCAGAGCTCTCCAATGGCTCCTCCTTCCTCACCAGAGGGCCTCAAGGAGCAACTCGAACCGGCTGGTGAGCGTCCCCCCGGCGGTGAAGAGGTCACTCCGATGGTGGACGTCCCCTGCACTCCTCAAGGGCCACCTGTTCAAAGAGCCCAACCGGTTAGTGGTCACCACAGACGCAAGCCTCGCCGGCTGGGGTCACACATGGGTCATCTAGTGGTGCAGGGCAAGTGGTCACCCGCAGAGAGGTCCTGCAGCATCAATCTTCTGGAGCTGCGTGCGGCCCGCCTGGCACTCCGGCATTTTCACCAGGACATTCGCCATCAACATGTCCTGTTGATGACGGACAATGTGGCCACCAAGGCCCACATAAACCGCCAGGGGGGCACCAGATCCAAGACATTGATGAGGGAAGCGGAGTCCCTGGGGCACTGGGCAGAGAGGCACCTGGCATCTCTTCGCTCCGACCATATTTCGGGGGTCGACAACACCCAGGCGGACTGGTTGAGCAGGACCACCATAGACCCGGCAGAGTGGAGACTGGATCCGGCCCTGTTCCGCCAGCTGTCCCGCAGGTTCGGCACTCCAACGGTCGACCTCTTTGCGTCCAGGGAAAATGCTCAGCTTCACCGCTATTTCTCCCGCTTCCAGTCCCCGGGGGCGGAAGGGACGGATGCCCTTCGTTGCCCATGGCCCCGGGGCCTACTTTATGCTTTTCCACCTCTACCCCTGATTCCGCAAGTCCTCCACAAGATCATCGCGGAGGGGGCAGAGGTACTCCTCGTGGCCCCGCACTGGCCCCGAAGATCGTGGTTCGCCGACCTGGTCAGCCTATCTCTGTCGTCTCCGTGGAAGATCCCTCCAGACCGAGTCTCCCTCAGCCAGGGGGCCGTAGTTCATCCAGAGCCCCAATGGCTCCAATTGGCCGTCTGGCACTTGAGGGGGACCAGCTGAGGCGCGAGGGCTTTTCAGAGGACGTAGTCCACACTATACAGGCAGCTAGGCGGCCGTCGACCACTCGAATTTACGATGTGTCTTGGACTTCCTTCGCCACATGGTGCAACACCTTACATTTGGACCCGGTGACGGCCCCGGTTTCCCGTGTCCTGGACTTCCTGCAAGGGGGTCTTGACAAGGGCCTCGCCCCGAATACTCTTCGGCGACAGGTAGCGGCCCTCTCCACCGTTTGGGCTGGTGACCCGGTCTTGTCCCTCAGCAAGGTTCCTAGAGTCCGTTCCTTTCTCAAAGGGGCCTGTAACTTACGACCTCCCACGGTCCATCGCTATCCCACCTGGCAGCTGTCCGTGGTTCTGCAGGCGCTCACCGCTCCACCTTTCGAGCCTCTCAGCACTACGTCGCTACGTCATCTCACACTCAAGACGGCATTCCTCATCGCCGTGACATCAGCTCGTTGTATCTCAGAACTGGCAGCCCTGTCGGTTCGCCAGGACCTATGTACCGTCCACCCAGACAGGGTGGTGCTGAGACTAGATCCGACCTTTATTCCAAAGGTTAACACTTGGTTCCATAGAACGCAAGACATTGTAATTCCTGATTTCTGTCCGCGACCGTCACATCCCAGGGAACGTCAATGGCACATGTTGGACGTGAGAAGGGCGCTGAAAACATACATTGCCCGCACCTCCGAGTTCCAGAAATCGGAGGCCTTGTTCGTGTCGTTTCATCCAGGTTCCCTGGGCAAAAAGGTCTCTTCTTCTACTGTTGGCAGGTGGCTGCGCGCTTGCATCGCCTTGGCCTACGAAAGCCAGGCCAGATCGGTGCCATGGGGTATCACTGAGCACTCCACTTGCAGCGTGGCCACCACTGCGGCTTGGGCCACTCAGGCATCGATCCTAGACATTTGTAAGGCGGCTACGTGGTCCTCCCCGTCGCCCTTCATTCGACATTACAAGCTGGACATCTACGCCTCGGCTGAGGCGTCCTTTGGCAGGAGGGTACTTCAAGGGGTTGTGTCTTCGACCGAATCCCGGGACTCTGCTTCTGCCCACCCATCTGGACAATAACTTGGGTATGTCCCATTGCTTGGACTCTCCAAGCGGTGTACAGGAAAATGACCATTGGCTTACCTGAAGGGTCCTTTTCTGTACACCGCGGGAGAGTCCAACCCACCCTGGTCTTCGGTCCGGGGATTCGTTCCTTTTATCGACTAAAGACATCTTGGACGCCTTCGCTCCATCCTCTCGACAGACTGACTTTTTTCGTCATTAATTCTGGCAGCAATCACACGAGGAGGTGTGGTTAAAGGGAGAAAAAAAGTTCCTCAGTATCCAAGGGCAACCAGACTGAATTAACCCATTGCTTGGACTCTCCCGCGGTGTACAGAAAAGGATCCTTCAGGTAAGCCAATGGTCATTTAAATCAAAGATCTTTATATATCTTACCATCATTATATCACAATTCTCATTTGACTACAATTATTTGAACTTGCTTCAGCCTGAACTTATTCATACTTAAAAACACAACCACATAATGGCACTCCAAACCTCCAATAACATTACACTTTTATGACATATTCTAAGTAAAAATCAGTTAATAAAGTTTCCAAAACTTTTTTCCCCGCTGTTTAGAATATTATATCCAAGTTGCTTTTACCAATACCAGAGCATGTATATATTATTAAACAATATTCATTAACATTTCCTTGTTGTTATTATAATTAGCTAAAAGCCATTTATTCTTTATATCCCAACTCCTCTTGTCACACACACATACACCCAAAAATTACACCTTTATGACAAAACCTAAATAGAAGTTTGTTGGTAAAATTTATAGGTCTTTTTCCCAGTTTGCACAATTTGCAATCTACATCCAAATTTCTTTTACTAGTTTAACAATACATAGTATATATCATTAAGTTGTATCCATTATCATTCCATTATTGTTAATTATAGTTATTTAATTGTTAACGAATAAACATAACAATCTAAAACAATCTAAAAATTACTAAATTCCTACTTATTGCTCAACCAAGATTAATTAATTTTTTATTAAGAACTTTCATTGTCAACCTGCATCTTTCCAATACCAAAACATCTCTCTTGCCAATTGTGGTGTCAGTCTTCTTTTTATCTCCTTATAAGGTTTTTATAGATTTCTCTCCGCACTTTGTTGCTTAAAGGATCTCTCAGATAATCTCGTTGCCCTCCAATTATTTTTAAGATTAGCTTGTTTTTGGTTATCAATCGTGTTTCTGAAAGAGTTTCTCTTCTTAAATCCATCATCATTACCCTTTTTTCCTCTTCTGTATCTTGAAATCTGGGATGGAGCTTCAATTTGTCGAAAACCTTCTTCCTTGTTCCCTTCATTCCACTTTCACCCACATTTGCTCCATTAATAAATTCATCAGTTGTCTTGTCTTTATCTTCTATATCTTCATTCTCCACTTTAATTTTTGGGGCTCCAGCCCCTTCATCTTTTGATGTGAGAAATACTAGTTTTTCCAACTTCTTCTCAATTCTCCTGTATCCTTCCAATAAGTTTTGAATTCCAGCCGAAATGTTTTGAAATGTTAAGGTTTCCTCCTCAGAATATTGATCCATGTTTCCAAAAAAGAAGGAAGAAAAGAAAAAAAGAACTAATAGCCACTGCCACTCTAGTCCTCCAAGCCTCTTTTATTTTTTAATTTTAGGTTGATTTAAGCACAAGGTTTTTTTGTGCTCTTCAAAAGAGAAGGGTTCTATTTTGTTTTGTTTTCCCCCTTTCTCTCCCCTGCCAAAATAGTTCTCACGGGCACCTGCAAAAACAATTTGTGCCCTTGGCTCTTTATCAGTTTGTATAAATAATTTACAAACCCTTCTGTTACAAAGTCAGTGCAAACAAAGAGAAAAAATGAGAGATACATTGTTTCAAAAACTCCAGCTTCCGACTTCTGAGTGGCTATGTTGTTACCTTCCACTTTCACTATCTCAGGCTTAAATGAAATAAAATTCTTTAATAAAATTTAATAACAAATACTAGGAAGAATTGTTAAAAACAAAAAGGAAGGTTTTAGTCCAGAAATCAAAAAATAAAGTAACAAAGAACAGAAGAAGAAAAAGGTTGATCCGTTCACTTTAAGAGAAGAAACAATGTTACGAGCATTTCAATCCACAAAATATGGTTACAAAGAAAAAAAATGCAATCCAGTATTAATTAATTTCGCAGCTTAATTTTTGCTTGAGGGTCTAATTTGGCTTTTATTTTTTTAAAAAAATTCTTTGGGCAGTTTTTCCCAAAATAGAAAAAAAGTCTCACCACTTTCTCTTTTCACTTCCTCCTTCCGGAGCGTCCCGACTTCATCAGCCTGGGGGCTGCCTGTTTACCGCCGGCTTGAAGAACTTCCCTTGGTCAATCAGGGACTTTGTGATGTCCCTGAGACCAGCAAGGCTTTGTCTTCCTGATCACCGTCTCTACGGGACGGTTTAGGTCCAGCTGGACCGTCCAGTGGCAAAAGTGTCAACGGCGGTCTTGGAGTGTCGAGACCACACGTTGTGTCATCGCGACATGGCTCCTCCTTCTCCCAAAACCTTTACCTTTAATGAAGCTCAGATAAGAAGAATTCTTCCTTCATTGGAAGGATTCTATGAATTCATAATGTATTACATTGTCTTGATATACATATATGCAAACAGAAAGGATAAAGTGGTGTTGGAAAGTCAAAAGGATGTGCCTCCGGAATCAGGGACTCTAATCTTTCCTGAAAAGCAGCCTGGGGAACAAGGGAATATAGCCCCAATAATAACTCAGTTGAGATAAAGCAGAATATCAGTTTAGTTTGTATTTAATTTGTGCCCATATCGCAGCATCCAGTGAAAGTGTCAGAGATAAAACAAAAGGTCTTGATTATTAGCCATGCTGAACTCTGTGCTTAACTAAACCGGTATTGACCTAATAGCGTTAAAGAAATTGCATAACAGGCATGTGAGATAGTTTTCAGCAAAGAGAAGAGGAGGAGTGCTTTGGATGAGAAATGCTTAATTTTGCAGTTAAACTACTGGTACTTTTTTTTGTTAGGGTAGCTGGCATTGGCCCCGTTGCTCTTCAGGCATTGTCTTTAATGTCAAAACAGAAGTAACTAGCAGATGAAATCAATACCGTTTTCCCTTCCATATTTTACTAAAAATAAGAGGATAACAAGATCGATAAAAAGGTAATGATCTGCGCACATTGATATACTCTGGGAATAAGCATGATGAGCATGCATGTTAAATTGACAAGCTTCAATAAATAAAAAACAATTCTGCTTGTACATCCAGTTGTTGTATATAATTAATATGTAAAACTGAACTGCCTTCGCTGCTTTTATTAGAATATCCCCTCAAGCCAAAAATTATCTTTATTTTTAAATGCTTCATTTATTCCCCCGCCTTTGTCGTAGATGCATATATTCTCAAAGAAAGTTGGGTCTTCTCTTATTAATAAAGCAAACAAAATACCACAGGGCTAAGAAACTGCAGAGCATGGTATTAGGGGAAAGCAGACTCATTAAAAGATTTCTCTCTCCTAACCTCCTGGCTGAAATTCTGTAAAGGCCTTTAAAACGAGGTGGAAGTTCCTATTAGTACAGAATTTGGTGGCTACGTTTCTGAAGGGTTTACCTAATGGCGGGATGTGGGGGGGACAGCAGGGGGGATAAAGGAGGGAAAATGACAAACGCAATGTCACACCATGGCAACACAAGCAAGAGGTGGAGCTTGCATAACAACAGTAGACAGCTGCTTTTATCATTTTGAGGGAAACATTGGTTCCCGCAGATATCTCTGCCTAAGGGGACCCATATTAAAACAGCTCCTAGGGCAGCAAACTGCAGGGAGGTTAATATAACAATGTGTGTTGTCATGCAAATGCCTCCATTCCCTATTTGTGTTCTGACATTTGAATCAGGGACATAAGGCGTTGTTGGATAACAGCTTGTTTTGCCTTTGCCCCCTTTCACCAATGTATGAGACGTATCCCACACTCATTGTACAAAGGTAGTTCTCGATGTGCAACCTGTTTGAAACTAGAACAGCACTGAAAACTGTGAGAGGGATCTTGGAGTCCTAGTGGACAACCATTTAAATATGAGCCAGCAGTGTGCAGCAGCTGCCAAAAAAGCCAACACAGTTCTAGGCTACATAAACAGAGGGACAGAATCAAAATCACGTGAAGTGTTAATACCACTTTATAATGCCTTGGTAAGGCCACACTTGGAATACTGCATTCAGTTTTGGTCGCCACGATGTAGAAAAGATGTGGAGACTCTAGAAAGAGTGCAGAGAAGAGCAACAAAGATGATTAGGGGACTGGAGGCGAAAACATATGAAGAACGGTTGTAGGAACTGGGTATGTCTAGTTTAATGAAAAGAAGGGGAGACATGATAGCAGTGTTCCACTAACTCAGGGGTTGCCACAAAGAAGAGGGAGTCAAACTATTCTCCAAGGCACCTAAGGGTAGAACAAGAAGCAATGGGTAGAAACTAATCAAGGAGAGAAGCAACTTAGAACTGAGGAGAAATTTCCTGACAGTTAGAACAATAAATCAGTGAAACGGCATGTCTCCAGAAGTTGTGAATGCCCCAACACTGGAAGTCTTTAAGAAGATGTTGGATAGCCATTTGTCTGGAACGGTATAGGGTTTCCTTCCTAGGCAGGGGGTTGGACTAGAAGGCCTCCAAGGTCCCTTCCAACTCTGCTATTGTATTGTATTGAAAAAAAGACTCCTGCAGCATCCCCATGATATTGCAAATTCAGGTGCTTGGCAACTTGGAAACTAATCAAGGAGAGAAGCAACCTACAACTAAGAAGAAATTTCCTGACAGTTAGAACAATTAATCAGTGTAATGACTTGCCTCCAGAAGTTGGGAATGCTCCAACATTAGAACTTTTTAAGAAGAGGATACCATTTGTCTGAAAATAGATGCCATTTGTCTGAAATAGTAGAGGGTCTCCTGCCTGAGGAAGGAGTTGGACTAAAGGACCTTCTAGGTCCCATCCAACTCTGTTATTCTGTTCTATTTCTATTCTACTCCTATTCCTATTATTTATATATTTATATTCTATTTATGACAGTTGCACTGTCCTGAGGTCATGTAATCACCATTTGTAGCCTTCCCAGGTGATTTCTAACAAGCAGAGTCAATGGAGGAAGCCAGATTTAAGTAACGACCACGTGATTCACTTAACAACTACAATGATTTGTTTAACTTTGACAAAAAAGGTAACGAAATGAGGCACAGCTCACTTATATATAGCAACTGGATGTACATGCAGAATTGTTTTTTATTTATCAAAGCTTGTTAGTTTAACATACAGGGCTCATCATGCCTTGCTAAGCAACAGGAATGCTGGTCTCAGTTGTGGTGATAACTAGCTGTACAGTGATATACATTCAATGTGAAGTCTGATTCAGGGCACAAATGGAACCCAAATTAGCATGTCCATTTAATATGGATAAGACACTTGAGAAAATAATGCTTGGACATGACAGTGGATTGGATGAAGTACCACTAAAGTGCCACTGAACTGCTCCATTTGATTGGGGGAGTTTTGTTCCATTTTAATGGGAAAATATTCAACTTGCACTTCATAGCTAAAATATGACGGGAAAATAGTTATATTCCAATACTTGCACTTTTCTTAATGTTGCAATATAATTAACCAATCAGACGGTGTTAAAATGTACACGTTATGAAAAGGCAAAACCATGTTTTTATATATTGGGGGAAATTATATGCTGCAAATGCATTAAAATAGGTTAAAGTGCTTTCAAAAACTACCTGTATTTGTCCAAACTGAGCTAACAATTTCATATTAGGAAATAAGTACATTAGGAAAAAATGTTTATGGAAATCTGTTTCAATTTGTATGCATTTATAACTGATGGAGAAATTACATACCAAAGATATGAAGAATTGCAGACAGGAATGTCAGCCTGTCTCTCTCTCTCTCTCACGCACACACACACACACACACTTACTTACTTACTTACTTTAGGGGGATTTGGAGAGGGATAAATAAAAGGTCAAGTCCAGGGAACATTATCCTATCTATCTCCCTTATATCTCCTCAGGTGTCAGCATCTGGCTGGCCTGGGGTGGTCTCTGAAGCTAAGCAGATTTTTTACTACCGGTTCTGTGGGCGTGGCTTGGTGGGCAGGGCGTGGTTTGGCTTGGTGGGCATGGCAGGGGAAGGATACTGTAAAATCTCCATTCCCCCTCCACTCCAGGGGAACGTTACTGCAAAATCTCCATTTCTGAGCTGGGACTCAGGAAGCAGAGAATAGATGGGGGTGGGGTCAGTCAGAGGTGATATTTACCAATTCTCCAAACTACTCAAAATTTCCCCTACCGGTTCTCCAGAATTGGTCAGAATCTGCTGAATACCACCTCTGTAGCAGTGGTAAAACTCTTCTGTAGTGATGCCAAAAGAACTACAGGAATGGGTCCATGAAGTCACCAAGAGTCAAGCTCAAAGGAAAAATCTTACTTTTTAATTCATTTTCCTTCTTGCTTCTTAATTTTGTTTTAGTTATTGACCACAGATTCACCGTGAAATCACAACTGCACAATCTTGTACAGTTCTCAGGAAAGTGGTGGGTCTCTTAAGGATTGTGTTTTTTCCTAAAGCATCTTTCTTCACTTTGGTTCCATGATACATTACTGTAGATGTTACCTTGCTTTTGTACTTTTATTGTCATCTTAAAGTGTCGCAAAATATATATTTAAAATGGTGACTAGGCAGCTTTCCTTTATTTTCCCTACCGTTGTGTTTCAGACTTTTGTATGCTATCCGGAGAATTGAACTGCTTTAAAATGTTAAACATTGAAAAGAAATGTTTTTCCTTGGTTCTACAGAATTTTTTTTGCAGAGAAAAAATAATAGTGTCCTTTGTCATGATTGTCCACCAAATAACACCTGTACATATTTACAGCCCATAAGAAATAATATTTTTTCTGCAACTGAAATTTAATTATTAAAAATAATGTACAGGCCAAACTTATGTCCTGCTTTGGGGAGATTTTTCTCTGTTTTTTGTTAGCCTACTGAGCGCCTGTGTTCAAAAGCAGCATATCTCTGAAAACAAAAGAGTACCTCCTATTGTTTGGGCAGAACAAAAAGCTGTAGGCATTTTCTTCATGTCTGGTTGTGAGTTTCCTGAAAACTTCTGGCCGACCAGATAAACTTTAGATCTGATCCAGCAAGGATACATTTATGGTCTGACAAATCTTTAGAAGAAAATGAGTGCATGGCTTTCCTTTTTGAGGAACATAATGGAGGGTGGAGATCAAGACAGAAGCTGAAACGAGAGATTTTGGTTCTTCAAAAAATAATAATCAGAAAGCTGGATAAAAATATTGTAATCCACTAAAAGGCTACAAAGTGAAAGCAAATGAGCCAATCTTTCTGTGGGTTTGTGGTATTGGCTGAGTACTCAGAAGCATCCACTCAGTACAGCTGAAATCTACGCCAAATTGCCATGGGCAGGTAGGGCTTAATTTATCAATCAATATAACAATTATATTTACAGATGCGCAGAAATACCAAGGAAATATTTCCTGACCATACTTTTTGGGTGGAGGTTACAACCTACTGGTCAATGTGGTTAAAGAAAATGCTGTCTGGATAGATTTACTGATGCCATGAGCAGTTCCTTTCACCTTAAGTACTGGATAGTGTTGAGCCCACCAGAGAAATACCAGGGTCTTCTGTAGATCCCCTTCTCTCTCAAGGCCTTGGTAGATATATAACCAGAACTTTCAAATGCTTCCGGGGAAACTCTCAGAAGACAGGATGTTGACTGCTAAAAAAATCTCATCTGCTTTTGAGTAGATATTACCTGTTTCACCCATGCTATTGTATTTCACTCATCTTCCCCAAATCCTCTTAAAGTTGTATTACTTAGCAGAAAAAAACTCCTACTGTTGCCTGGATGGCCCTGTGCCCATTATCTAGTCTTCTGTAGTTTAAACTCTTTTCAGAAAGTTATGGCTTGTTTTAATCATGATTTCTTGAATAAACCAGAATGGCTGGATTCCTACATGTGGTAAACCAGAGCTGTTAAACTCACAGCCTGCAGGCCAGATGCGTCACACGCTGGCCACACCCACGCCCAGTATAGCGAAGGGGGGGGAAGTCCAGATATGTCACGTGACGCCCCTGTCTAAACCAAAACCAAATATGGTTTTTCAGTCAACCTGTTTAGTGTATGGCTCCTCGCTACGCTACTGAAAGGGGACAATACAGATCAAAAGAAAAACAAAATAAAAAATTTCACCCAAGAGACTGAGTTCATATCTTAATAACCAACCAGTAAAACCAAGATTTAGAACAAAAACCGATCAAATCTAACCATTCATATTTTGTGGGTTCTCCAACACTGGAGGTGTTTTAAAGTTTTTAAAAAGAGATTAAACAAGCATTTTTCTGAAATGTTATAGGGCAGGGGTCAGCAACCAATGGCTCTGGAGCCGCATGTGGCTCTTTCATCCCTCTGCTGCGGCTCCCTATCGCCGGTTAGCTCCACAATTGATAGGGCTTTCGGTTAGGACATGTCATGATGTTAAAAAGTTTGCTAGGCCTGAACTGCCTAAACTGACACTCAAGAGTTAAACTAAGAAAGCTTTATTGCGCAGGTCATAAAACAAAATGTTATCTGAAAGTGATTTATTGCGCACGCGTTACACATTCCAGAACTAAATTCCTTTCTTCTTTGTTCGGCTGCCAGCTTGGCAGACGTAGCTTTCATTATCAAAATGTAACCATTAGTTATTTTCTGTTTCATTTACTTTTATTATTTTATTATTAAAGTTTGTTTATTAATTAGAATACTTTTAAAGACTTTTATTTTTCTCAATATCTCAAAAGATATGCGGAAGGGAATCAGCCACGGTCCATTGATCTCAGATTTCCCCAGGGCATTTTTTTTCCCTGACAACTTGGTAGCAGAGGATGGTTGTAGCTGAGATGGCTACAATTTATGGCTGTATTTTCCCTTCATGCTATCTAAAGATAACCGACTAAGCCTAATTAGCAATGTCGGAGAAAAAGAAAAAAAAGAAAAGGAAAGATGGGGCGAGCACAGATGAATCAGCTTCCTCTGACAAGGAGGCCCCCTCGGACACAGAGAAGCAAGATCAAAACGTGCTTCAGGAACAACAAATTCCTTCAGGTGCCGAGCCAGATGTGGGGGAAGGAGCTACAGGACGCGACATCCATGAAACTAGGTCAGTGGTTCCTCCTTCTAAAATATCTCCAGGAGATTATGAATTTTTGGGGGCCAAGCCAAAACTTCCCACTCTGCCAGAGCCACTCCATTCCCAGACCCTCGCAGATTATCAAACAATTGATGAATGGCCGGCTGAAAAAACATCCTCCCACGCAGAAAGCAAAGTCTATGAAATCTCCCCAGATGATGAGCAAGAAATGCAAAGCTATCTTGATCAAATAGAACGTTTCGAAAAATATGCTAGGGACGCGAGAGTGTGTTTTGAGGAGATAAGGCGAAGTAGGAGAAGCTCCCCCATTCCCAAAATGTCTGAGGACGCCATCTTGTCTTCAAAACAACAGCCTAAGACACACCCCACAGAGTTCATTGGTCAATCAGAACAAAGAGACATGTACACGTCACCGAGGTCACGTGGTCCCTTTGAGTCAACTGAACTTCCGCATACGTATAGAAAGGCAAGGCAGCCAAAAAGTGAAGCTGCACTGCCATCTGCTGGCGGAGAAAAATTATTACAGCAAAAGATGAAGCAGTTGGACCAGATTTTTAGAGATCTGTCTATGAGTTTTACAGAAGCCCAAACTTTGCCCTCAAAGGATAAGTCTTCAACACCCCCTGGCGGTGCTGAATCCTCCCTAGATGGAAAAGGGCAAAGCCAAAGGCGAATTCGAGGAAGCCAATTTGATGTTGCCACGCAAAGGCCAATGATGCAACCCCAGCATCCCCTGGTTCAACAACCAGATTTGCAACCAGAGCAACAAATTGTTCCGATGCACATTCCTCAGCAGGTATTCACAGTCACCCCTTTGACTGGTGAGTCCAAATTAAAGGAGTCAGGAGAGAATTATAAAGCCTGGGTCAGTGAAATTGCGCTCTTGCTTCGAAGAGAAGGCCCACATTCCATGGTTTTTAATCCTCCCCCTCAGCCCTGGACACCTGCAATGAGAGACCTCGAAAACAGAGCAATCACGATTTTACTCATGTCAATGGAAATTGAGATCCAAGGTATCTTTCCACCTGATGCAACTGCCCAAGAAATTTGGGCTATTTTGGAAGATTGCTACAGGCCCGTTTCAATTGAATCCTCATGTTTGCTCATGTCTGAGTTCCATGGTTCGAAGTTGAAACCTGGTGAACGAATTGGTGGACATTTGACCAAACTGAAAAGAATGAGAAGTGAATTGAGACAAAATGGCCATGTAATCGATGATATCCAAATGATTAGCATCATCATTAACTCATTGAATTATGAATGGAAAGATGCTGTTGCAAAGATTAACTACGTGCCTATTGCTCAACGCACAGTTAACCACGTTTGCAGACTTTTAGTGGAAGACGAAGCTATCAGGTTAGCTACACCACATCTGCAACGGCCTCCAGCGTTAAAGGCTCCAGCCAGACGTCCCTTCCGAGGAAGAGGCTACGCTCCAAGGATGCCAAAATGCTACACCTGCAACCGTGTGGGACATGACACCCGGGATTGTCCCCAACGAGTTCCAGCTCCCGTCACGTACCAGCCCAGAGGAACAGATTCCAGAGGCAGAGGTAGAGGCGGAAGACAAGGCCGTCGTGGTCCAAGGCGTGATTCACAAGCTCCACTTGTGACACTGGCCATAACCAACGTTCCACAACCTGATCCAAAGTTCGACAGACGTCTTTTGTGGACTTTAGACAGTGGAGCAGCTGTGCACGTTACCCACAGAAGGGAACTTTTCACAGAGATGGGCGAACCAGAGCCCGAGTATCGAGAACTGTATTCCTTCACCAACCACACTTGCAAGGTTATGGGAAAAGGAACTGTTTACATTGAAGAACTCGATACACACATCCCTGATGTTTATTACATACCTTCAGCAACCAGTAATTTGCTTAGTCAAAGTCACTTGTCTAGAGATTTAAAGTTCCAGGTTCACCACCTCGAAAAAGCAAGTTACTTAGTTAAAGATGGTGATATTATTGCTGAAACTATGCTGATTGGTGGTGTTTATTATTTAAAGCCAATGCCTAAAGGGCAAGCACAGGCTAGTATGCAAACTCCAAAAAGGCACAACGTAGACCCAGAGAGAGTTGTCCCAGAGAGAGAAAACGTTACTGTGCCAAAGGCTCCTAAAGCCAACAAACAGAGAAAACAAAAACAGATTGCTCAGAGCAAGCCTGAGGGTCCTCATGAAACTGTTAATGTTGAGAATTCACTAACTGGTAAACCTTTGCATTCCAGGTGTATTCACAAGTGGCACAGAAGATTGGGGCATGCCAGTTTCCGTGTTCTTAGAAAGATGCCGGAGTTCGCAAAAGGTTTGGATCTAAAGGGGTGTAAGGTGTTTTTGGATTGTGCGGTTTGCAAAAAGGCTAAATCCAAGGCGGCTGCAATTCCCAAACACGCTACACGCCGGTCAACACGCATTTTTGATTTGGTACACACTGACATAGTGGGTCCTTTCCCACCAACACTTGGTGGCAGAAAGTATTTTTTAACAATTGTAGATAATCATTCTAGATATGGATTTGTATATCCTATGAGAGAGAAATCTGAGACCTTTCAGATCTTTAAAGACTTTGCAGCGTTTGTTTCTACACAATACCAAGTTCGCATCGCCAGAATCCAGAGTGACCGTGGTGCAGAATTCATGTCTCAGCGTTTCCAGGACTGGATGCGTAAGAATGGAATTCTTCATCAGACATCTGCTCCATATACACCGGCTCATAACGGAGTCGTAGAAAGAAGACAAGGGGTTCTACAAACCATGATGCGTTGTCTTCTAGAAGATGCCAATCTCAGTAACGCATACTGGGGTGAAGCAATCAAATATGCAAATTACATTGTCAACCGTACTTGGAGCAGTGTAATCAATCAAACTCCTTTCTACATGCTGTATGGCTACAAGCCTGATCTCAAGAACCTCCACATTTTTGGTTCATATGCTATGGTGAACACTCCCTTAAGTCAAAGAAGAAAGGGAGGTATAGTAGCAAAGAGACTGAGATTTATGGGTATTGATGATAATTCAAAATGGTACAAATTCATTGATACTAAACATGTGATTGTCATTTCACAATCTGCTAATTTTGAGGAAGACATTGGCTGGTCCAGGATTCATTCCAATGATCCTGAAGTTTATTTTCCTAGAGATGGTGTTCCAGATGCCACGCAGCCTGATGACAATTCGCAGGCAGATATTCCTTCTACCAGTTCTTCACAACCTGATGTTCCGTCTTCGCAAGCCGCGGATGCTGATGCTAGCAACGAACGTGAGGACGAGGATGATGATGATGATGAAGAAGAAGACTGGTCTGTTGTTCCTAGACGCTCCAAGAGTGTCACAAAAGGAATCCCTCCACAACGTTATTCATGGCAACTGACAAAGTCACCATTACCTTTGATTTGCAACGTTACTCTTCCTCCAGAGACATTCACACAAATCAAACAGCTTCCTGATTCAGAACAAGACAAGTGGTATGATGCAATGCAGGATGAAATGGACAGTTTGAAGAAACTTAATGTATTCACACCTGCAAAACCTCCAGCAAACAAGAAAGTCATTGGCACCCGATGGGTCTACAGAATCAAGAAGAAACCGAATGGTGAGTCTTTATACAAAGCCAGACTTGTAGCTCAGGGTTTCGCTCAACGTTATCCTGAGGACTACACAAACACTTACTCACCAACAGTCAGAACTGAAAGTGTAAAAATTGCCTTAACCACTGCAACTATTCTTGGTTTAGAAGTTTTTCAATTTGATGTGGACACAGCTTATCTACATGCAGACCTAGATGAAGAGATCTACGTGAGAAGCCCTCCAGGATTCCGAAAGCAAGAAGGGGATACCTGGTTCCTGAACAAAAGTCTTTATGGTCTGAAACAGTCAGGTTTAATGTGGTATTTATGTCTTACTGACAAACTAAATTCAATGGGCTTTATTAAGTCCGAAACTGATGAATGCGTGTTCACAAAAAGATCTAACAATGCATATGAGATAATTCTTGTTTATGTTGATGATATTGTTTATATTGGTCCAAATAAGAAAATGAGTGAGATTTTTGCCAAAAGTTTGCAGAGATACTTCACACTAAAATCTTTAGGACACATTAGCACTTATTTAGGTGTTCAAATTTAAAAGACACAGAAGGGGTTTAGTCTTTCACAAGAAGAGAAAATTGACCACATTCTACATCATTGCAACATGAAAGATGCTAGCACAACAAAGACACCCATGCAAACAGATTTTCACAACTTAACACATGAACCAAGTCCTGAGTTCGAGGATCAAACACTTTATCGTTCAGTCATTGGTTCACTATTATACATTAGTAGTTGGACCAGACCTGACATCGCACTTAGTGTTAATCTTTTATCACGACACGTAGGTAAGGCAACACAATTTCATTGGTCATGCATTAAGAAGTTGTTGAAATACCTGAAACACACTAAACACATGAAGTTATTGCTAGAACCAACACACACTGATCAACCAAAGTTGATTTGTTTTGCTGACGCCGACTGGGCGAGCGACAAGAAGTCACGCAAAAGCACTTCTGGTTACATGATGTTCCTAAATGGTTGTCCTGTTTACTGGCAAGTGAGAAAACAGAGTTTTGTTTCATGTTCATCTACTGAAGCTGAATATGCTTGTGTTTCAGATGCTTGTAATTCTCTAACGTGGTTTGATGCTTTGATCACAGATATCTGGACACGTCCGATTCGACCAATCACCGTGATGGAAGATAATGTATCTGTGGTTTATATTTCTGAGTCACATTTTACAGGTTCTAGGTCCAGACACATTGACATTCGTTATCAAAACACAAAGCAATTAGTTAAGCAAGGTTTTGTTAAATTGCAATATGTTTCTACACATGATCAAATCGCAGACATGCTTAACAAACCACTTGCCGCAAATCATCACGAGTATCTGCGAAAGAAGATGTGCCTTAATTGATGATTTGATGACGTCAGCCCAGACTAGCAAAAGAAGGGGTGTCACGATGTTAAAAAGTTTGCTAGGCCTGAACTGCCTAAACTGACACGCAAGAGTTAAACTAAGAAAGCTTTATTGCGCAGGTCATAAAACAAAATGTTATCTGAAAGTGATTTATTGCGCACGCGTTACACATTCCAGAACTAAATTCCTTTCTTCTTTGTTCGGCTGCCAGCTTGGCAGACGTAGCTTTCATTATCAAAATGTAACCATTAGTTATTTTCTGTTTCATTTACTTTTATTATTTTATTATTAAAGTTTGTTTATTAATTAGAATACTTTTAAAGACTTTTATTTTTCTCAATATCTCAAAAGATATGCGGAAGGGAATCAGCCACGGTCCATTGATTTCAGATTTCCCCAGGGCATTTTTTTCCCCTGACAGGACAGGTAGAGGAAAAAGGATGCCGCGCTAGGAGGAGACTCTATGTTGGGGAACTGGATTTCCGATCAGGGGGCTTCCAGTTAGAACCTTTGTGGCTCTTTTGAGTGTTTAAGGTTGCCGACCCCTGTTACAGGGTTTCCTGCTTGAGCAGAGTTGAGCTAGAAGACCTCCAAGGTCCCTTCCATCTCTGTTATTCTGCTCTTTAAAAGAACTATACGACACTACTTTGTGTCTTTAATGAATATAAAACAATTCTAACCTGAAAACAACAGATCTTACTGCGAGTAGTGTGATATGAGCAGCCCACAAACAATAACCTGTTAGTCAAATAAAAAAGTATTTAAACTTTCACAGAGGAAGGGTAGGTGGGAACAGATTTCAGATTTATAGAGACAGAACCCTAGGATCTTGTAATTGGAAACAGAAAGAAAAGTCAGAGGAGCATAAGAAACTAAAAGAGCATTTGGTGAAATAAGGGCAAATCAATATGTTTTTTTGGAGGAGGGGAGATCAGAGGGCTCAGAACCCAAGCTTTGAACTGGCTCTGGTTTGAAGAGGAAATCAATGAATAACCCAGCAATGTACGAAACATTGAAATAGTGTAGAAGCTCCTGAATGGCTTCAGTGATACAATTCTGGACTAAGAGCAGGAACAAAGAGAGGAAAAACCAACTACCCAGACCTAGAAAGAATGGGGGGGGGGGGAGGAGGAAACCTATACCACCTTTACAATATTTTCTTTGGTTCTGCAGTTGGCAGTATGTAGCTTAAAAGGTTTCTTGTTAAAAGTGATATTCTGTTAATCCAGATAAAATCAATAATTTAGCACGCAGAGAAGCATTTGGCACGTAGTGCATCCTTTTCATGTTTTTGACAAGAGAAAATACACGGTGCTTTGTTTTTAATATGCTGTTGTGGTCCAAGAATGAAAGTATTCCCATAAATCTGTTAACATTAGCACATTTTGTTTGAATTTAGTACCACGGTCTTCTGTGTTATTTATTTTATGTTTTCAGATAAAACGCTTCCGCTTTTGAATGTCTCTCTGAAATGGTTCTGGCTTTGCTATGAAGATGTAGAGTATTTCACACTCAGCAGATGCAGTCCTTGTCATCAGATCTGATTACAGAAAAGCTCTCAATCTTTCTGCAGCCATTGCATGGGGAATGTGAAACAAAGTAGGGCCTGTCAAAATATCTAGTTTGGCAACTTTTAGTGCAGTGTAGATGCTTATCTGTAAATGCATAGATCTCTCTCTCTGTTTTTTTTTATTTTCCCTTCTAATAACAAGCTATGGTAGCTATTTTTATAGCAACTGTGACTGTATGTTTTGGTATAATATTTTATCTGTATGTAGAAACCACGAAATAAATGTTCTGTATTGTAGAAATTTTCAAATTAAAGCATTCTCATTAGATTTTGAAGACAGTGACAACAGTATGTAAAAACACTGCTTCATAAGTTGCTCTGGTTCACAGTAAATTTCTGGGTGGAATTCAAGGTATTGTTTTCCCCTATTGTTTTCTCCTTCATGGCATAGAGCCGTGATGGCGAACCTGTGGCACGCGTGCCACAAGTGGCACGCGGAGCCGTTTGTCAGGGCACGCGAGGCGCTGCCCTGTCAGCTGGCCAGCACGCATGCGCGCGCTGGCCAGCTGAGTTCACCTTTTTAAAAGCTATTTTTCACCTTCCCCAGGCTCCAGAGGCTTTATAGGAGCCTGGAGACGGCGAAAAGAACCTCCCCCGCCCCCCCCCCCAGAGGCTTCAGGGATTCCGGTTTGCTCGGAGGGTGGTTTTAAGCGCTCCGAAGGCTTCAGGGACGGTCCCTGAAGCCTCTGGGGGGGTGGGGAGGCTTTTTTTGTCCTCCCCAGGCTCTTATAAAGCCCCTTTATAGGGATAAAAAAAATGTAAAAATGGGGGGGTCGCGCGTTGTGCGTGCATGCACACTGGGGGGGTCGCGCATTGCATTATGGGTACGGCACGCCCGCCCTCGACCCCCCTGCGCTCCCCCCATTTGTGGCACGCGAGCCAAAAAAGGTTCGCCATCACTGGCATAGAGTCTGGTTATGTAAGGGTCTTTCTATCTTAGAAAACTGTCTGTATCTACCTGTACTGTATGATATATATGTCCTATATCCATGATGGCGAAACTATGCCACATGTGCCATAGGTGGCACGCAGCACCTTCTCTGTAGTCACGCGAGCTGTCGCCGCAGTTCAGCGAGCCTCTCCTGCTGGCCAGCTGGTCATCGTATCCCTGCACACGAATGCATGGGTGGCACATGTGCAGGGGACATGTACGCATGTGCTGGGGGAGGGCACGTGCAGCGGGTGGAGCACATGCATGTGGGTCACGTGGGCATTGGATTTTGGGGTTTCGAGCATGTGTGCGCTTTGGGTCTGGAAAAGGTTAGCCATCCCTGTCCAAAGTTCTGTTGATTAAGCAGGATCACTTCATGGGATTCAAAAACTAGGCCTTGAATATTGTAGCATCTCCCTTCTGATCCCATAGATCTTCCCCCATAGATCTATTCAGTCCTCACTCTGGCTTTATTGAAATAGCCCCTTAAAATTTGATTCTATCCCCAGTCTTTGGGCTAGAATGGAGTGTGCGATGTTTAGAGGTTATGGCATTTTTCTCTCAAGTTTGTTTTTTTATATTGTTCTGTATTGCATTGTTTTAAATTGATATTATATGCCATCCAGATTCACAGTGGAATCAGATGGCTTACAAATTTATAAATAAATTTCTCCATTTTCTGACTGACATTCTTTGTATTAAAGAGGAGGGAATATTGCAGTATTTTTTTTTTCTTTAAAAAATGCATTAAAAATAAGATTTTTGTTGTTGTTGACTTTGAGTGTTCTGTTTAATCTGTAGGCATGAACTCCATCCTCCTACAAATTTGAATTAGCAGATTGTAAAAACAATATTATTACTTTACAAAATAGAACAGAGAAATTAATAGGGGGAGTTTAGGAGTTTGGCAGATAAGAAATTGATTCTCCAAGAAACGGAGTTGACCTTTAGGAATTTTGAAGGGCAAATCATTATACTGGATGTATTTTCATCTTGGGATTCTGTATCAAATTATGTTTGTTGGACATTCTAGGAAGCTCTTTCTAAAAAAAATTAGATATTTTTCTCAAGGATGTTGACATTTAACATAAAGAGTGCCTTGCCTTCATAATACCTAACCCCCCCCCCCAAAAAAAATATTATAATTGGAAGCCATTTATATAGAAAAATAGTAATTAAATCAAAAGTATTTATCTGCCTTTAGAAATCCTGTCATACTGTAAAACTCTATGGCACTGTTCCTTGTGCACCTTACTCCTTTTATATGTTAAAACTAAATAATTTTCCATAGCAAATCCACTTGCTACTCATCTTTCCTATGTAGTGTTTTCAAAGAACCATATAACATGGAGGGGGGGAGGGGTTGTGCGATACAGGACCCAAAAAGGGTATTTGGGGAGGGAAAGTGAAACATAATCCTGCTTTCAGAAACTAATCTGTCACTGAGAGCTGAAATGGCAATTTATGTGGTCTGGTGTTTCATTGTAGCCTGTCTCTGGTTTGTCTCCCTGGGTCATTGTGGTACCTCCTCTATGTGCTAGAGGCCATTCTCCTAGGCACTGCTTGGAGTGTCCAAGTACGGGTTAACTTCATTTGCCAATCAAAGAATTAAAACAAGGAAATTACCTCTAGTGGCATGTTTGGTGTGTGTGTGTGTGGATGTCTGTGTGTGTATTTTCTCCTGAGGTTTAAATTATTAACTTCTCTTTGTTTTTTGCTTTGGTTCTTGATAGGCAATCTGATAAAATCCCAGTGAGAAACGGCAATTGCTGGTTTTGCCGAGATGTCACGGCACCACAGCCGGTTTGAAAGAGATTATCGCACAGGATGGGATCGCCGGGAGTGGAATGCCAATGGGAATCATGTGAACAGCAACAGTAACTGTAACAGCACAGTGAACAGCAATAGCAACAACAGGCCAGGACTTCTGCCTGTACCAATTGTCCAATCCAGACTGCATGCACCGGCCACAGGGGCTTGCACTACTGTGAACAGCGATGTGATAACTACCCTTGCAGCCAGTAATTCTGCAGCCTCAACAACCAAAGTAAGAAGCAGCTTCTTTGTGTTCTTTTTTTAAAAAATTGATAATGAGTTAAAACTTTTTAGAGGGTGTGAATTTTTGCTTTCGGTGACTTGCCTGTTGATGGCAGTCTGCACTGGGATTCTGCTCTCATATTAGTTTATGGTACTCAATTGCCTAGATGTCCATAGACAACTCTTACATTGTGGTATTGTGAAGATACTCAAAATCAGCCCAAATCAACTCTACTATGAAATTCTGAGCATTTTACCACAATGTTGATAATTTTTCATTGCAGTTGCCTGGAGCAGCATTAGAAAATGCTTACCATTGCCTCTTGGTATCTGTATGACCTTTCTTAGTAGTTTACTATATGTATACTATTGTATTATAGAATTATTTAAAGTACTGGTAATGGCGATCTTCTTAGTCCTGTTATATGTGTAGCACATTGTAATTATTAGCTGGGGTCTCTCATAACACTAAACAACAGTGCGATTGCTTGGTTTAACTTTTGTGGCTTGTGAATCATGGTTTATGGCTTGCTGTTTTGTATGACCCACTCCGTTCATTATGGAATAAACTATGAAGTAACATGATACACAAGGCAGGCAATTATCTGTTTTAGTAGTTTATAATTAAGACTTAGTAAAAAAAACTTAGAGAAGTGCAGTATATTTCTCATAAGTACAAGTTACTGACTTCTTTTCCAGAAGCAACACAGCTTCTCTTGGAAATTAACATCCAGAACATTTTTAGCATTCAGTTGCTGTCAGAGATTCTGTTATCTCTCATGCTTTTAAAAATTCAACTTTTCATCACCTTTATTCACCCAGCATATTTTCCTACCTTTATTTATTTTTTTCTCACTATAGTAAGTCTCTGACATCTGTTCTAAGCATTCCCTTCTTGACTTCTCTTTTTACTTAAACAATGTACTGCGTATCTTCATTCAGTTCAAATTGCCACTGCTCGGGGCTTGTAAATAAGAGCTTTTCTCAGATACCTTGGTAATTTACTTATTTAGGTCAAACATCATAAGTACATTATTGTGTCATTTGTGGGATAACATTTTTATGAACAGTACACATAGTTTAATGTCATTGCAACTTCTTACAGATGTCTCTACTGTATACTAACAATAAAAGTTCTTTGCCTGGTGAGGAATAAAAAAATGAAGGAATAAAAGATGATCTTGGCTTATAATGTCTATGGCAGGTGTGTCAAACTCGATTTCATTGAAGGCCACATCAGGGTTGTGTTTGACTTCAGGGGGCTAGGGTGGGCGTGGCCAGCTAAGCTCAACTGAGGATTCTTGTCAAAATAATTTTGTCTATGATATATTTGACCATAAAAACTATTTATTATGAGATATGTTTTCTGGGTTATTTGGCAGTTGGAGACTGCTTTTATTTTTCATTAGTCTTTTTAGGATATTTCCCACTTGAGATTTCAAAACTACTCCCGTTTCCACTTACATAATTCAGTTTTTCAATAGACACTGTAGAGTTATTTGTTCGTGTGTGCGTGACTATCCCTGTCTTTATCACTCTATATTTCATCACAAAATAATACCAGGGCAATATATCAATTAGAATACAAAATAGGTTAATAACGTAGGAAGGAAAAGCTGAGAAAGACCTATTAAACTGGAACACTATAGCATCTTTTTTTGTTATGGAAAGTAAAGTGCAGTCTATTAAATCAATCACTTAGAAAAACTGGATTTTAACTAGATTAATTTTAAAAAATCACAGGTTTTAACAGGTACCAAACACTAACCTGCAATCGTTGCGTGATGATAGATATTCCCTTCGGCCGATCCGCTCTCACAGAGAGGGACTCCTCCGGGTGCCGTCCACTAGGCAGTGCCAGCGGGCGACACCCAGGAGCAGGGCCTTCTCTGTGATGGGCCCGACCCTCTGGAATGACCTCCCCCCCGATATCAGAATAACCACCGATCTCTGCTCCTTCCATAAGAAGCTTAAAACCCACCTGTTCAATTTAGCTGGCCTGGCCTAATCCCAGTTTAGTCCCTCAAGTCGGTATTTTAAATTTTTAGGGGTGAGTTTTTAGGTTGTTTTTAATTTTTATCACTTTGTACAGCCTATTGTTTAATTCGATTTTATGGGAATTTAAGGGTATTTATTTTTGTATACGGTTTTTTATTGAGATGTCTGTACACCGCCCCGAGTCCCTTCGGGGAGAGGGGGCGGTCTATAAATCTAATAAAACTTAAACATTCCACAGTTATGGACCTTCCTATCTTTTTACCTGTGGTGGCCAAGTACTAAGGCGTTCCTGAGACCTTCCCACACTCTCATTATAATTTCCTTCCTTCCCTTCTTTTTCCTTTCCTCTTTATTCTCTTTCTTCTTATTTCCCCTCTTTCCTTATTTTTCCTTCCTTGCACTCTTCCCACCTTTCCTTCTTTTTCTTTGTCTTTCCTCTTTCCCTTTCTTCTTTCCTGTCCCTTCTTGCATGCTCAAATGCAAAAGGGGAAATAGATGCTTAGATCTGGCTGGCGTGTCTGGCCTGGAAATAGCAAAGGATTGGCCCGTGGTGCTTCTGCCAGCGAAAACAGTGCTCAACGCGCCCCTCGATGAGCTCCATTTTCACTGGCAAAGACACCGCGGGCCAGTCCTTTACTATTTCCAGGCCAGACACGCTGGCCAAATCTAAGCATCTTGAGTTTCACGCCCCTACTCTAGGATAAACATTCTAGTTTTCTCACCAAAACCCTCGTGCCCATAACATTTTACATGTTGTGGGATTATTTCTTTCTATCTGGATGGTATTAAGGAATACTCTGAAGTCAATGTTCCCAATGAGAGCAAAGATGTTACCTCACAGTTCTCCTGGAAGAGGATAACAGACATAATTCAGGTCTACCAGCTAGCTAAGCAACAGTATAAAGAAACATGTCTTAAGGTATAACTATATTTTGGAGAATCTCCCCCCCCCCCAAACCACACACAGATGATTACACTACCATCAACATCAATCTGAATACCAGGCCCTTTTGATATAAAAGTTTGTCACACAGTCAGTCAGATCTTCAGACTGGATTTGGCATTTTTTTCAGCCTATCAAGTCCTTCCCAAGGATCTAGGATAGGCAGATGATATAAATATTTATACTGATATTTTATTTGGAATAGTTGTTCTCTAATCGTTACTCTTTTTCCTGTTTCTACCCTGTTTCCCCCAAAATAAGATCTCCCCGGGTAATAGGCCTGATCGGGCTTTTGAGCGCATGCGCTAAAACAAGGCCTCCCCAGATAATAAGCCGCCCTCAAAAATATTGCAACGCAGTAGCAACTATGAGGTAACCATGCTTGCCGCCTCCTGCACCTCAAAAATAATAAGATCTTCCCAAAAATAAGGCCAAGCGCTTGTTTCGGGGGTGAAAATAAAATAAAACCCTGTCTTATTTTCGGGGAAACATAGTATCATCTGAGTCCTCTTTAGTTAGGACACTGATAAGTAAGTAAGAAGCTATTTGGAGGCAGCTGTTCATTTCAATCCCCTTTTGCAGAAAATAGTAAGCTCCAACACTGACAGGATGTGCAGGACAAACAAATAAATACATTTAAGGTTCTTTTTTTTTCTTCATGTCAAGTTTAAAGAATAGCTAAGATGTTTAAAAATATATAGAATAAATGGCAGACCAGTAGATTTTGTCGAAACGTTTGTGATAGTTGAATGGGAATACATGTATTTCTGGTTTTCACTTTATAATAGGCAAAAAGCTTTCCTAGAGCCTTTTTAATGATTGCAAGTGCCAAATAAAACAGATGTGTAAGGGGGTGGCGACAATAAATTTATTTAAAGGAAGCCAGGCTTGATTGTTTTAACTATGTTTCCATGCCACATTGTTTCTACCACACATATTAAATAAACAAATTGATGCAAAAGAAGAGGAAAACACTTCAACAATGATTTATAAGAGTAGTGTCCTTGAAAAAAAATGCTTCAGTATAATGCAACAATTTTCATTTGCTAACAGAGAAACAGAGAAATAATATTTCACTAAGCTACTTTTTTTTTTTTGAAATTGCTGTTTAACTGTGTTTTGATTGGAGAAAAGTAGAAGGCAAGCTTCTCAAGCCAGCACAATGGATTCATTTGTCTTGACCTCAACTCCTGGATATTATGGAACCCATTTGTTGGCTGCTGTTAATCTATCATTGCTCCAGATGTTTGAGACTACTAAGCAGCCTTTGTTTTCAAAAGGAAAATATTCATCAAATAATTACTCTGAAGACAATATTTCTGTGGGTAATATTGTGAAACGTAGATTCTTCAGGACATTTTCCTTTGGGCTTAGCATCCAAGCAGCAGAAACAAGGCTATTTCTGAATCTGCTCAGATAGTACACTTTTTATTTGTTTTTATTTTATTTGATATTTTTACATCATTTCATCAATTGATATTTATGTCATTTAGATCATTATATAAATGATGCAAATTAGTGCAGATAACATCTGCAAATGTCAGTTGTGCAGATGATATAAATTATCTGAGTTATATGATTCTGATTTAGTGGATTTTTGGCTTTAATGAAAACCCTTTCATCCTGAGGGTCTGTTAAATTGAGGTTTTACTGTAACTAATTTTTAAGACAGCTTTCCACAGCAGATTAAGTCATCACTATATTGTGATGTTCATATAAAAAACGGAATGAAAATGTTTAAAAGGGATAGCTGATCATGTATTTCAGACCAATAGTTACATAAATCAATCCTAGATATGTTGATCAAACTTCATGATTACATTGCTTGTATGAAAGGACAAACAGCTCACGGTAATGTTTGTGTGCACAATATTATGACAAGCAATTTTTAATATTATCTTGGGAGTCTTCTTGATATGCTGTTTTTGTCTGATATAAGGATCTATACAATCCTTTCTTTGGTTTCAGACCATTGGAAAAATCCTTTACCTGGAACATTTAAACTGCAGGATATATTTTTAAAGTTTTATATTTCTAATAATATTTAATTAAAGTTATTCAAGCCCCAAGTTTGAAAGGAGATGGGATTATTTTTCCCTTGGCATTACTTTAGCAAAGGGATTTGATGATATAATTTTATGTAACAATGTTTAAAACCGAGGCTTCTTTTGTTAACAAAATTAACATATTTTAACATTCCTTTGAGAGAGAGTCAGGATTTTCAAGTAGAACCAAGAAACGAGGGGGCGGGGAAGGAATGCACCTGATAGAATTTGTCACTTGAATCAATTGTTGTTAGGATTTTCCTTTTTTTTGCTCCTCTGGGATATTCATGTTCTCCATGTCAATGGAGATTAAATTGGCCAGCAGGATCCCAGCACAGTTGAGTTGTCTGATGTCACAGAAAATGGCCTTCTCCCCACATAAAGGCAAGGGCTGCTGCTTTAACACTACCAAGCATTTTGAGAAAAAAATATCTACCTTTGGCCTGCCTAGTCCTCTTTTCAAATAATGCAATGTCTTCTGTGTAGGTTATTTTTCTCACGTTCACTCATGTGACCTAGAATGAGAAAGCTACTGTATCACTGTAATAAAATTCAGATAAAATTATCTCTCATCATGGAACTCCTGTCTCTGCATGGCTGGTGGGTAAATTTCAATTGCTCAAAATGGAAGAGGAGGGATTAAATATTGAATGAATCAGGACAGATTTCCACCAGAGCATTTTTCTTCTGTTTTTTTCTTTTCTTGAACTTTTTGTTTTTCTTTCCTTTTGCTTTTTTCCTACTTACTTTATATTAGTCTATGTTAGCCTTTAGCTTTTCATTTAAAAAGTACATTTAAATCAAAATTATATATACTGACTAATGCATTGTGACTAAATATGTGTGTGTGCTTTACATTTAGATCCCCTGTTTTTCATATCCTACAAAACTTGACCATCCTTCTGTAGCCTGTGTTGGAAAACTCACTCTATGCTTCCTTCAAGATGATTTGGATGCTGTTTTTCAGCCAAAGCTATTGGATTATCTAGACAATTTAGGAGGCAAAAAGTTCCAGGCTACTTCTCTTCTTGTCTTGTCTTCATCTTTCACCCACAGTTCTCACCCTCCCGTCTTCAAAACATAGCAGCTAGAAGACAAATATAGCTGTGTTCTAGCAGATAACATAAAAACACCTTCGGTTTGAGTTCCTGAAGAAAAAGTAGGTTATAAATCAAATAAATAAATTAGCTCGCTAGCTAGTTATTAGCCAGAGGTTTCCTGTCCTTCCTCTCTGTAGGCTACAATAAGCCTCAAACCCCAATGTATTATTTAAAACTCCATGGCATGAAAGAAGGACTTCAGTAATGATTGGCTGAGAAGTGTTTAAAGTTCCAAAGAACAAAAGTACAGGATGGAGTTTTGTTAAAAATGAAAAGGCCTTGTTCCCAATCAGGGGCTATCTACCCAGCCTTGGTTGTTCCTTCTTTCCCTCTTGAATTCATGTGTCATTAATATTTTAATTTGCTTGCAGAGGTTTAAATGACTCAGTCCATTTCCATGATGACATTGCACCATATTGTCCAAACAGACATTGATTGTTATCTATGATATCATTTACTGTGTTTTTCAAACACTGCAGCATCAATTGGCCAAAATCAGAATACATTCCAAGTTAGGGCAATTAGGGCACTGTTTGGTTCTTACGTTATTTATATACTTTAAGATGCAACTTGTATGAAATATCTTTTTAAAAAATTAAGGGAAATAAAAAGAAAGGGGAAAAGAAAATAAGAGATACAAGGGAAGAAAGAAAAAGGCTTTGACTTCCGACTCTTTTTAGAACAGTAAAAGATAGCAACATTATAACTTCAACTTTTTGCTTTTACACATTCATATATAACCAGCCATTTCTGTAGCAAGACATCTATCTAAACAACAAAACTAAAGCCAGACTTTCATTTTTTTTAATCACAAGCACAAAATCCAGAAATGATATCCAAATAAAAAAACATAAACATATTCTCCTCTTTGAATAGAACAATCAGTTTAATCATTACTGCTTTATCTTCCTGCTGCTGAAATAGTGTATATTTCTATTTGCACTTGATAATCTTTATAAACAGGGACGCGGTGGCTCAGTGGCAAAGACGCTGAGCTTGTCAATCAGAAAGGTCAGCACTTCGGCGGTTTGAATCCCTAGCGCTGTGTAATGGAGTGAGCTCCCATTACTTGTCCTAGCTTCTGCCAACTTACCATGTTTCCCCGAAAAGACGATCTGTCCTAAAACTAAAACCTTGCCACATTTTTTGCGTGGGCAAAAATATAAGCCCACCCCTGAAAATAAACCCCCTGGACAACACCCCCTCCGGCCAGGCAGAGCACCACTCGCCGACATAGCGGTATCCTGAAGGCAGGCGCCAAGCTGCAGGAGCAGGGGGGAGAAAGGCGCTCACATTGCTTGGCGCCTTCAGGATACCACTAGGTTGGGGAGTGCTGTTCTGCCTGGCCGGAGGGCGGAGTTGCCGGGCGGCTGCTCCCTTGCAAACTGGCTCTCGAAGAGCCGGGCACAGCCTCAGGGGCGAAGGAGCCATGAGGTGACCAAGCTCACGAGCAACCGCCCTGCAAACCCCCTCTCCAGCCGGGCAGAGCACCATTCACTGACATTCACTGGAAAACTTTCTGTCCAGAAGACTCTCTTACAGAGAGTTCCAGCAGCCAGCCCACAACCATAGAGCGCACTCCTAGAGTGGCAGCTCCTGGAAGACTCGGCAGCCAAGTTTTGGAGTTTGGAACTGGAGAAGACGTTATGCTCGGAGCACGGCGCCAGCTGCTGCAGGGAGAGCTGGGCCCGAACATGTTGAGGCTAGGAGGCATGCCTGCTGGAGGCGGAACAGGCACTCGCACAACCCCCTTCTCCAGCCAGGCAGAGCTCCATGCACTGACCTAACTGCTATCCCTAATGTGCCAAGCCACAGGAGCTGGGGAGCAGGCAGAGCGCTACACAGTTTGGTGCCTTAGTGATACCCCCTAGGTCAGTGAATGGCACTCTGCCCAGCTGGAGAGGGGGATTGCCGGGCGGTTGCTCGTGAGCTTGGTCACCTCATGGCTGCTTCGCCCCTGAGGCTGTGCCCAGCTCTCCGGGAGCCAGTTCGCAAGAGAGTAGCTGCCCGGCAACCCCAAAACAATAAGCCCTCCCCTATAATAAGCCCAAGGCCATATTTTGTAAGTAAAAAGAAAATAAGACCCTGTCGTATTTTCTGGGAAACACGGTAGCAGTTTGAAAGCATGTAAAAATGCAAGTAGAAAAATAGGAACCACCTTTGGTGGGAAGGTAGCAGTGTTCTGTGCGCCTTTGGTGTTTAATCATGCCAGCCACATGACCAAGGAGACGTCTTCGGACAGCACTGGCTCTTCAGCTTTGAAACAGAGATGAGTACCGCCCCCTTGAATCAGGAATGACTAGCACATACATGTGCAAGTGGAACCTTTACCTTTAATCTTTATAAACTACCACCATTTATATTAACAAAGTTCACTGTATTCTTTCAGATTCTTTAACCTTAAAGGGGAAAATACTTTTTCGTCCATTTTAAAATATTAAGCTTTTATTTACGAAACATTTCTAAACTGAAAACATTCTAATACATCTTTTTAATTTTCTCTTAGCATACATATGATAAAGTTCACTCTCAGACCTATAAAATTCTAACTAAGCCCAATTAACTCATTAAATTTAGAGTCCTGGTATCGCAGTGGTTAGAATGCAGACCTGCAGGCTACTTCTGCTGACTGCTGGCCGTCTTAAGACACTTTGAGTCTCACTGGCTCAAGGTTGATTCAGTCTTCAGGCCTTCTGAGGTTGATAAAATGAGGACCCAGATTTTTGAGGGCAATATGCTGACACTGTAAACCGCTTAGAGAGGGCTGTATGAAGTTGTATATAAATCTAAGTGCTATTGCTAAATTTAGATCGCTCCCTCCAAGTTAATTTTATAGAATATTTTTTCTTCTTGTTGTATATATCCTTTTTAAAGCTCTAGATTTTTCTTTAAGCTAATACATCTTTTTCTTTAACTTTCTCTTAACATAGGTATTTTCAAATACATTTTCAATAATATTTTACAAACTGTAGGAATTACTTAAGCATTATGTATAAAGGAAAAAATACATTTTCAGAGTTTAGATTAAGACTTTCTTTCAGTTACAAATATCAAACCGATGAAAATCCATCCTAATTCCAATTGACTCATTAAATTTAAGTCACTACTTCCAGTTTGTTTCATGGAATAAAATCTTTTTCTCCTCTGGAATGTTTGTCAAGTGGTTATAAGCTTCTCTTTTTCTTAAGGATTTCTCAACGTTGTTAATATCCATGAGGAAAAAGCCCCAACTTGTCTTTTTAAATATTGCAAATTTTCTTGCAGTTCTTCTTTCCATTATATTAGGAGGCTTCTATTTAAGCCATCACAATAAAAATTAGTGTCAGGTTTATATTACAAAATTACAGTTGACTCCTCTGCATTGTCAGTTATTTGTGAAATTGCCTCGGTGGTTTGATGACTTTCTACACATATTTGCATCTCTGAATTAGTTGAGTAATCTTTTTAACATCCTTGGAGCATAGCTGTTTTATAAACAATTGGCCATCTTTTCACCGCCATCTTTTATACATTGATAAAACAATAAAAGTTATTTAAAAAGAAAAAAATAACATACAAAATAAAATAATCAGAAAAAAAGAGGTGCATTCTTTAGCTATAACATCTATTAAAACCCTTTTTGTTCTGTTATCTCTTTAGTAATAGTTTAATAAAGATAAAAACTAATAGAAACTGATATAAGAAAAATAAAGAAAATCTAAAGAAGTAACTTCTGATTTTCTTGACAGCAGTTGTAAATATATGTTTATGCCAGTGGTGGGTTGCAGGCGGTACGCCCCGGTACGGGTGTACCGGAGCCTGCCCGGGGCACCGGATACCATTCTGTTCCAGTGCTCCAGAGGGCCCGCCCACCCGCCCAAGCTCCTTAGCGGTCTTTTAAGTCTTCAGGGCTTATGCGCACGGCACATACAGCGCCTGTGCGATGTTCCGCTGAGCAGCTGGAGCATCACAGAGGCTTACGGAGGCGCTAAGATACATGCTTCCTTGCCTTAAATCAGCTTCTCTTACACAGCTCTTCCAATGGTTTCTGGTTCGCGCATGCACAGCAGCCAGCCGGTCTTCAGGTTTCCGGGGCTCCAGCACCTACGAAGATAGCCTGGCTGGCGCACATTTGCATGCCAGAAACCAGAAGAGCAGCTGGAGATGGCGCGCATGTCCACAGAGGAGGCTCTGTGTGCCACCTCTGACATGTGTGCCATAGGTTCATCATCATGGCTATATAGTCATTCTCCAAACTGGAGAGACAGCATGATGTGGTATTGCAATGCTGAATTGAGACTAAGGAGACCCAGGTTCAATCCCCACTCATCCACGTGTTCACTCTTTTTTTTTAATTAAAGTTTTTTATTTTTTCATTTTCATAACACATAAGCACATGTATACTGTTACATAACCAATATTATTAAATATTAACAACAATTCGTCTTACCATCAACTCCCAAAAAATGATTACTGATTCCTTTGCTCTCCATACACCATATTACCCTGTCCATCACTTTCTTCTCCCTGTCTCTGCCTCCTCTCTACCTCCTTTCTACCCTCTGTCATTCTTCTCTTCTCTACTTCCCCTTCCTCTCTTCTTCTCCTCTCCCCTTTCCACTCCTTTCTCTCCTCCTCTTCCCCCCTACCCTCTTTCCTTACCCTCTCTTCTTCCATTACCTCTCCCCTGTCTTCCACACTTTCCCTCTTATCTTCTGAGCAAGCTCCATTTTATTTTTATGATATTTATAATTTCATATCAATAAACCTCTTTAATTTTAACATCTTTTTTTAAGCAATGAAGAAAAAAATGTGTACATATATAGCAATTATATTTTTAAACACATCCCCCAAACTTATTTTAGTCTGGAATATGGACCTGATTACAATTCCAAGCTATTCTCATCATAATATTGTATAGTTATATATCATTACCTGCCCCAAATTTTAATCTGTCTTTATAATCTCATTATAAGTATATTTCATGTTCCCCTCCATTTTTCCATACCTTAACAGCTTATATTTGATTGTCTTTAAATAACAATCCCTGTTGCTCAGTGTTCGTTACAGTTCCATTGATCTGCTACGTAAAATAACAAGCAATACACACTTCACTTTGTTCATCTTCTTAAGAATTCTATCTGCATTCATATTTCTTGTATTTTAATTTATATTTAATTGTCTTTCCATTATCATATTCAATCAATTAATAACTCAGTTTTATTTATCATGTAAAATAATGTTTCATATATTTTAACTTTTAAATTATCTTTCCATTATCCTATTCAATCAGTTAGCAACTCAGTTTAATTATCATGTTGAGATGTAAACCACATGCCTAACTTTATATTCTCCCCATAACAATTTCTAAATATCAGATTTTTCCCTAACAAGTCTTTTGTCCCAATTCTGTATTCCTGTCGTCTCCTTTTTCTTTGTTGGGATATGTCCACCCTTTTCAATTTTCCCTAAGCCACAGTCAAGCCCAGTGGAATCTTGTACCTTCTTTTTATTTCCCTTGGTTAGGACATATCCCCCCCTCTTCAATTTTCCTTGTACCACTGTCAGAGTCAGTGAAATTGTTTTTCTGTTCACTCTATCTTGAGCTTCCTAAGGAAACAATAAAACAAAAAACAATAAAACAATAAATAATAAAACAATAAAAACTTACCTGGCAAAGTCATTGTAGTAATATGTGTTAATAAAATCACAATGAATTAGTTAGAGTTGCCATACCTAGGCTGAAAAAAGCTAGATGGCAGAGAAGAACTATTAGAATCTTTCTTGACATCTAATGGTCTTCTAAATGTTTACAGACCAGGTAATATAGCCCTAAAAAAATAACACAACCTGAAAACTTATTTATTTCCCATCCATTCTATTGAATGGATCTTGATGTACTTCAGCCTTTCCATAAATAGGGATATAACAGTGTTTTCATGATGTAGGTTCAGCTCTCTGAATTCCTCAGGCAATATGACCATTGCTGAAAATTCCCCAAGTTGAAATCCTACATCTGGAAATTGATTGTTTAGAGTAGTTAAACAATAAATACAAATGGGATTTAATTGTTGAGGAATCTTTTTTTTTTTTTCGTTTGTTTGTTTTGCTGTAGGATGTTATTATCTCTGGAACTGCAACCATTGTTTCTTACATGCTCATTCATTCTGAACCATATAAAATTGTTCCCAAATCAAGATTTAACGTTTCTATATGTTTCCTATTAAAGGAAATCTCAAAAGGCTATAATATTAAAAAGTACAGTTAAAACAATATGTTAATAACAATACGCATTAAGATGTTTTATAAAAGATAATACAAAATTACATCAACGGGATAAACATTCAAATTAACAGAACGTGAAAGCAGCGATTAAAAAACTAAAAATTATGGCAGCATTAACACATTATTAAAAGACTTGAGAGAATAAAATGTCTTTGCTTGGCATCAAGAAGACAGCAAAGATTGCACAATTATGTTTAATTGCTTTAGAAGAGCGTTTTCCCTCTCCAATTTGGGATTGCTATAAAATGAAACCAACTATTTCCAAGAGGCAAACACACAAAAGACTTTATGATCGTCTCTTACATTTTTAGTTGAGCTTGATGTGATGCTTTTCACATTCAGGGGAAAAAATGCTTCACTTTACCCCCTTTTTGTTAGGTCAGTTATTATTCACTTATCTTCCTTGAATTGTATGCAAATTCCATGACCCTTACATGTCCCTTAGGGACATTTGGACTTCATTTCGATGGCATAATTTGTAGTAGATGTGTTTTACTTTAAAGACAGAAAGCTTACACAGTCTCTTTTTAACAGCAGATAACCAAAAGTGTGTTTCTGTGTTTAATAAATTAAATTTCCATCACATCTGATAATTATTTCAACAAATCAAAATCTCCATCAATATAATAGGTTGTTACAATGCTTGTTTTATTGATTTCCTGAGTGTTTAGTGTATATCAAGAAACCTAAGAGCTCTGGCCAAATTCTAAGCCTAAGTGTCTTGAAGATGAAAGTCTTGTAGTGTAAGAACTATAATTTACATCACAAAGCACTTAGAAAATTATATCTGCACCACATGTAAGATGTTTCTAAGGTGGTGTTTCTAGACCTTATACTTGGAAATTTATTTTAAAAAACGGGAGAAAGACTTTCTAGTAATTGCAGTCTAGTCGGTGTATTTGCTGGGAGTTCTTTCCTTTTTCTAATCATCTTGTTCATTTTCTTCTCTGCATGTATCTTCTCTTTCTTTCTTTTAACTTTACTTGAATCTATTTGTAGATTCAAATGAAACAAGAATTCTTTAGATATAAAAGGCACTGCTGTCACCCGCATTTGTCTGATTTCAGAGAAATTGGAAACTTTTATTTTCCTCCATACATGAAAAGCATTCTCTCTTCTGCTAGAGAGAAGTCCCGTGAGGATGGGCTCCAGCACGAGTCTGAAAGCTCAGAAGACTAAAACTCTAGTCCTGGTGACCAACCCTGATTGGATCCTGCAAAAGCAAACAGCATTTATTAAATCTCCATCCCAACCCCTGAAATTCTATGGATCCTCTTTTGCAATAAGCAGTCAACTCAAATAATGTTTTTTTTCCCCCATAGGTGTGTGGCTTTGTTTATGCTATTAATTTGCCTCAGAGAAGCCTGAAGTCTGTCTTAGTTTGCCTGTTATGAATGTGGACGTTTCCCCACTGCTGTTGAAATCTGTTTGATCCATCATTAAATCAGCAAAAAAAAACATACTAACATGAGATTTGCTATCTCTGTTGTTGACCCCTATCCTGTCTCCATTACCTCTGACTTTCTGTCATAGTAATGTTAGCAAAAGACTGCTCATGGAGGGTGGCAGAATAATAATAGCTAAGAGTCCCTTTCTGGGAGAGGGGCGGTCTAAAAATCTAAGAAATAAAGAATAGTTAAGTATGTCATTCATAAGCGGTGAACCAGATAAAGACAAGGAACAGTCAAAAAAAGATGTTGCAGCCCCCCCCCCCCCAAAAGTACTTACAACACAGTCTCGAAGTTACAAATGTTGCAGCACCACAACTTATGACTGAAAGCAGAGATGCTGAAACATTCCTCCTGCCTATTTCCCCTCCCCCCCATCCTATCACTGATCGCTCACTTATTTATTTATTTATTTATTTATTATTAGCGTTTATATACCGCCCCCTCTCCCGAAAGGGACTCGGGGCGGTGTACAGTCCACATTAAAATGCAACAGATTAAAACATAGAAATAACTACAGAAATACATGTATATGAGGAGGATAAAATATGCCAAACTGTACTGCTAATAAATAAGTCAATACAAAAGTTTAAAATATCAGATTAAATTTAAAACACTATCCCTCTAAAAACCAGTAAGAATGTGTATGCCAGGAGGTAGACGTTATAAATTATGCCAAACCAGCCAGTCGGAACAGGTGTGTCTTCAGTTTCTGTCGGAAGGAGCGGAGGTCAGTAGTGGTTCTAATGTCGGGGGGGAGGTCGTTCCAGAGGGTTGGGCCCATCACAGAGAAGGCCCTACTCCTCGGTGTCGCCCGTTGGCATTGCCTCGTGGACGGCACCAGGAGAAGGCCCTCCCTGTGAGAGCGGATTGGCCGCAGGGATGTATGTGGGAGGATGCGATCCCGCAGGTAACTAGGCCCTATGCCATGGAGCGCTTTAAAAATGGTGATCAGAACCTTGAAACGCACCCGAAAGACCACAGGTAGCCAGTGCAGCTCGTGCAGGAGAGGTGTTACGTGGGAGTACCTAGTACTCCCCATGACTACCCGCGCGGCTGCGTTCTGGACTAGCTGCAGTCTTCGGGCGCGTCCCAAGGGAAGCCCCATGTAGAGAGCGTTACAGTAGTCCAGGCGAGACGTCACCAGTGCGTGAGTGACTGTGCGTAGGGCACCACCGCCTCTTTCAAGGCAGTCGGTAAGGAACCCTCGCTCAATGAGGCGTTCACCAGGCCCAGAAGCCAGCCTCGCGTCACCTCCCAGGATGCCAGTACCAACCAGGAGGGGCACGGGTCCATTGAACATGTGGGTCGCAGCCGTCCACGCAACCCGTCTAAATCCTCAGGGGCAACAGAGTCAAACTCCTCCCAGAGTGGGCTCACAAGACTCACTGATGTCGGCTCGTCCGGTACTTACCTTTTGAACATCTGTAGTCAGGGCCATGTAACATAAAAGCAGCCGTTTTCTTATACACCTTTCTGTGCGGAGAACGGAGACCTGCAGGGCAGTGAGATTGCTCCCCTGCAGGACTCAGTTTTCCATGCCACAAGCCTTGAGGAAAAGGGAGGGAGATCCCTGTTTCAGTACAAATAATCCTAAATTTATTATGACATTCGAGACTGGAACTTCAGGCCTGTTGTGGTCATTAAGCGAGATACCCACATAAACTGCTTCACTTCATCAAGGCACCCATATTAAGCAGAGGCATAGAGCTTCCTCAGGGAGTAAAGGGGGGGGGCTGGGGGTGCAGGCTGTGAGAACTGGGAGTCACACTGCAGTACAATATAACAAGAGAAAAATGTCTGAAGGTAAGTGGTGTATAGTAGCTCTTGGGGAGCAGTGGATTGCGTGGGGCAATCATGCAATTCCCCAAGGCTCATGCACCTTGGAGAATAATAATAATAATAATAATAATAATAATAATAATAATAATAATAATAATAATAATAATAATAATTTGAATTTATTAGCCGCTCCCTTTCCAGGCAGGACTCGGGGCGGCGTACAATGGAACATATAGAACATAACACATGTGTACAAACACATAAACATACATATATACAAAGACATACATGCACGGAGGAGGTAACAAATTACAACATTTAGACAATTAAAATCACCATTAACCTACCCCGATAGTAAAAACCCAATGTACAATTAAAATTTAAAATTTAAAAAAGACAGTCAGGAGGAGTAAGAAAAATTACGGTTGAGCCAGGCCAGATAATTGAAAGAGGTGGGTCTTCAGCTGTACACGGAAGGAGCGGAGATCGGAAGTAATCCTGATGTCACGGGGGAGGTCATTCCACAGGGCTGGGCCCATCACAGAAAAGGCTCTGCTCCTGGGTGTCGCCCCCCGACACTGTTTGGCGGACGGCACCCGGAGAAGTCCCTCTCTGTGTGAGCGAATTGGTCGTAGGGATGTGTGGGGCAGGATGCGATCCTGCATGTAACTAGGTCCTGTGCCATGAAGCGCTTTAAAGATCATAATCAAAACCTTGAAACGCACTCGGTAGACCACAGGAAGCCAGTGCAGCTCGCGCAGGAGAGGTGTTACAGGGGAGTATCTAGTCCTCCCCATAATCACCCGCGCGGCCGCGTTCTGGACCAACTGTAGTCTCCGAGTGCATCTCAAGGGAAGCCCCATGTAGAGAGCGTTGCAGTAGTCCAGGCGAGACGTCACTAGCGCATGGGTGACTGCGTAGGGCATCCCGGTCCAATAAGGGACCCAATTGGCGCATCAGGCGAACCTGATGGAACGCCCCCCTTGCCACGGCTGTTACATGGTCATCCATGGACAGCCGGGCATCTAGGAGGACGCCCAAATTGCGCACCTGTTCCATGGGGGCTAGTTGCACGCCCCCAATGGCCAGAGATGGAAGCACCTGGTTGAACCGGGAGGCCGGAAGCCACAGCCACTCCGTCTTGGAAGGGTTGAGTTTTAGTCGGTTGCCATCCATCCAGACCCGTACGGCCTCCAAACACCGGGACATCATTTCGACGGCCTCATTGGGGTGGTTCGGGGTGGAAATGTATAGCTGAGTATCATCAGCATACAGATGATATCCCACCCCAAAACCACGGATGATCTCGCCCAGCGGTTTCATGTATGTGTTGAACAGGAGAGGCGAGAGCACCGATCCCTGTGGCACTCCACATGTGAGTGACCTCCGGGTCGAACTCTGCTCCCCTGCCAACACACGTTGCGTCCGGTCAGAGAGGTAGGAGCCAAACCACCGTAAAACGGTGCCCCTGACTCCCAGCCCCTCTAGCCGGTGCAACAGGATACCATGGTGGATGGTATCGAACGCCGCCGAGAGATCTAATAGGACCAGGATAGAGGAACAACCCCTATCTCTGGTCCTCCAGAGATCATCAACCAATGCGACCAAGGCCGTCTCCGTGCTGTGCCCGGGTCGGAAGCCGGACTGGCGCGGGTCTAGATAATCATTTTCCTCCAGGTGACGTGGGAACTGCTGTGCCACCACACTCTCTACAACCTTCGCTAAAAAAGGAAGGTTGGAGACTAGACGATAATTGACTAGGTCCGTTGGGTCCAGGGAAGGCTTCTTGAGCAGGGGCCTCACCACCGCCTCTTTCAAGGCGGCCGGTAGAGATCCCTCACCCAGCGAGGCGTTCACTAGGCCCAGGAGCCAGTCGCGCGTAACCTCCCAGGATGCCAGTACAAGCCAGGAGGGACACGGGTCCAATAAACATGTGGTGGGTCGCAGACGTCCACGCAACCTGTCCAAATCCTCGATGGCAACCGAGTCAAACTCCTCCCAAAGCGGTCCCTCAAGACTCGCCACGGGCGTCTCTACTGGACCACTGAAAGGGGCCCATCCCATCCGGATTTGAGCGACTTTGTCCTGTAGATATTTCCCAAACTCCTCTGCTCTGCCCTGTAAAAGGGCTTCCCGCGGTCTCTCAAACAAGAGGGAGCGAGTCACCCGAAACAGGGCGGCAGGGCGGTTATCTGCGGACGCAATAAGAGCGGCACAATGTTGACGTTTGGCCGCTCTTAATGCCACAAGGTACGTCCTCAAATAGGCTCGTGCCTGTGCTCGGTCAAATTCGGAACGGGAGGATCTCCAACGACTCTCTAGGCGTCTCTTGTGGCGTTTCATCACCCTTAGCTCCTCGGTAAACCAAGGGGCCAGGGTGGTTCGTCGCCGCAGGAGAGGCCGCAAAGGCGCCACCCGGTCTAGGGCCCCGGTAGTCGCACTATTCCATGCGTCCACCAGGTCCTCTACTCGGGGGCAGGTCAGGTCCACAGGAGGTGGCCCAAGCTCCGTCTGGAACCTATCTGGTTCCATCAGGCGCTTGGGGCGGAACCATCTAATACCTTCCGGTTCCGCCTCCTCACGGCGGGGGGTGGCACCAGGGAAGTCAAGCCGGAGAAGTGAGTGATCCGACCATGACAGGGGAATAATGGCTAGATCCCCTATTCCCAGATCACTCGTCCACTGGCCAGAGACAAAGACAAGGTCCAGCGTGTGGCCTCCCTCGTGAGTAGGGCCCTGAATTAACTGGGTCAGGTCCATGGCTGTCATGGAAGCCATGAACTCCCGAACCCCCTCAGACGCTTCTCCCATCGACGGCAGATTAAAATCCCCCATCACTAAAAGTTTGGGGGTCTCAACCGCCACCGATGAGATCAGCTCAAGGAGTTCAGGCAGGGCCGCTGACGTATAGCGAGGAGCCAGGTATACTATCAGCAGGCCCAACTGCCTCCCTGGGCCCCATCTCACGACAAGGGACTCACACCCGGATGTCTGTGGCACGGTGAACTCTCTCAGCTCTAAGTCTTCCCGGATAATCACTGCTACCCCACCGCCCCTTCCCTGGGCCCGAGGCTGGTGAAATGCTCGATAACCTGGCGGGCACATTTCCACGAGGGGTAAACCACCCTCGTGGCCCAACCAGGTTATTCCTGCGAGGTCCGGCTCCCCCTCCAAAATTAGATCGTGGATGAGGGGGGCCTTATTGACAACGGACCTCGCGTTGCATAACAGCAGTCTCAGGCCTTGGGTCTGTAGATCCTGACCACCTAGTATGCAGTGGTTGGTACAAACGACCGGGAATGACCAAAAACCCCGGTCTCCCAACCGACTACGCGCTCTTGATCTGTCCTCGCACCTGCCCCTCCCCACGACCGTTGGTATCAAGGAGCCCTGCACAGGAATGCTATCTTCCCTCTCCTCCCCCACTCCGCTCCCTCCTCCTTCGACCACACCTAGGTGCCTGGCTCTTCCATCCCTCCTGACCTGTTCCTCCCCCCCACCCCTGGAACCCCTTACAATTTTTAAAAAACAATTAATTAAAAAACCCCTCAATGTGCGCTTCCTCCACCTCTCTGGGTTAATGAACCCGTCCTCGAGGTGGGCCCTTGAGAGGGCAGGAGTCCATAACTGCGAGAGGGGGGACTCCCGCAGTAAAATAAGGTCAGACCTCGCATACATGATAAATGATAAATAATAAATACATAAATACACCGGGCTAAAGATGGATACTGGGTGCTAAAGGTGTTAAATCAGTCTACCCGTTAAAAATCATGACAGAACGGCAACCAAGATTACAAGATGAGAGAGATGGGTAAAGAAATAGGTAGAAGTGGTTAAAAAATAAGTAGGGCCTATAATCTACAGTTCTCAATAGTAGGGGGTTAGGCAGTTCTTAAAGATCCGTAAGAGAGTGAGCAGATGATCCATAGCGGACGGGGGGGGTTCAACAGCTCCCCGCAGTCCTTCCAAGCCCCAGATGGTAAGGGGTTAAGCTGTCCTCAAAGTCTATACAAAGGCAAGCGGATAATCCATAATGGGGAGGGGGGGTGTCGACGGCTCCCCGTGAACCTTTCAAGCCCCAGCGTCGCCTGAGCGCCATTTCAGGCGGCCTCTGTTATTCACTCCACACCTTCTGCCCGCCTCCGGCGCCCTCCGGCGACTCCGATATTTCAATGTTTCAAGCCCAGCTCAAACCTCCCACGACCTCCACTGGGCTTCTGGTAGGCTCGGGGCTCCCAGCAGGTCCAGCGGGGCGGGGGACTGATGTTTAGAGCCCCTGATGATCTTCCGGGCCGCCTCTGCCACCAACGCCTCCCTCCGCCTTCTCTCGTGTGGGACGCCATCGTGTCCCCGTCGCTAGCCGCTCAGGGCGTCGCTGGTCTCACCTCGGGCTGTCGTAGCTGCCGTGGCTTGCAAAAACGCCCGCAAACGCCGGCCAAGCAGATCGTAACCGCCAAGACGCCAGCTCCAGCAGCCGTCGACGCCTGCAGTCTCCCGGAGTAAGCCGACGCGCGCGCACGCCGACCGCCATTTCCCGGCTCACTACAGATTTTCGAAAAACACCGGTTTGCTTCTTCCACTCTCCTGTGCCGTCCGGCCAATGCAAAATAGGATTTCTAAGTGACAGTGCTAGTGCTAAGACTGACATTGAAGTTTGGGCCAATGGCAGCTGGCTCAGATTGCTGAAGGCCCCAGGCCATTACTTCAGGCCCAGACCCGGTGCTCCAGCTGAGTGTCACTATGCAAGGCAGCCTAGGTGAGAGAAGACTTGCAGCACCCCTGTAGTAGTAAGGATGGGTGTGCTAGCCAAGTGCCCAATTTTGTTTATCATGTGACTGCAGGGGCATTGCAGTGTTCATAACTTCAAGCATGGATCATAAACTCTTTGCTCCGTGCCACTGTAATTTTGAATGTAAATGTGTTGTTCTGTTTTAAAATCAGCTTTTTGCTCCTTGTGTATCTTCACCGGGCGTTCATGAACTTCAGGCCCAACACGATCATAATTTCACTGGCAACATGATTTAATAAAGGGTAGGGTGGCAGATCTTACAAATACAAAATCTTCCTATCCTTGATATAAAGAATTCTCTGTTTACAGTGTTTTTATATTGTTGATTAAGCAAAGAAGTAATTTCTTTCTTAAATATATGTACTCTAATACGCCATATTGCAGAAACTACTTGAGAAAAGCCCTCTGCCATGGCATTTGGCCAGTAAATTTCATGGAAATGCACATTCTAGCTGGTTTGACCTTTCTCAATTTAGAGTTAAAGTAGCGCATGGGTCATTATAGATTTTTCTTGTCCAGGAAATGAAATCTTTGGCACTGGAAATGAAGGAGAAAGTCAGCTATTAAATAAATGGTGACACTTCCCTAACATGTTATCCGCTAAGTGTTGAAAAGGAACTGTTTCTCACTACCTGCACAATTGATTTTTCACTTAGCAGACTGTCTATTCACTGTCTTCTGCTGTAGTGAAGTGGGGGGTGGGGAGTGCTTCCTTCCTATAAAGCTTTCCTTAGCCCCACTGTATTCCTTTTGAAATTCCTCATTTTTCCAGTTTTAGACATGATTCACAATACCCGCATTTGCAAATATTGACATACTATATTTGATGTAATTTTGTAAATACATCTGTTGGGCTTCTTTCTATTAAAGAGGGGTTGTGCAAAGAAAAAGTTCCAAAGATTGAATTTATTCAGAGCAAACCTATAGTGGGTCACAGGTCCGCAGCGTATGGAACCACCTCACAGCAGATATTCTGTTCCCAAAAATTCCTCTTTCTCATACATATGCACAGCATTCAAAATACCCTCATTAGTATGAACTAATATGAAGTCTAATTGTTTGGTGGGGTTTTTTTTTAGTGGAGATCACAGAGCTCAGGAAGACATTATTCTTTCCTTCCTGTAGTAACCTCCTTCCTAAATTCATTTGTGTAGTAGTTAGGCTTTAACATAGCCCCCATTTCCGTGTGCTGTCTTTAAGGCAAATTAAGACTTGTTTTTTATTATGGTTGGTCGCGCAGTCAGATAGATGTTCAGACTGGCTTTTGGTATCTTTGTCCACTCTGCCAGTGAAAATGGGCTCCTGAGCATGCCCTCCTGAGCTCTGTTTTCGCTGGCAGAGGATTGCAAGAGGCCGTCACAGCCAAAAAGGGAGCTCGGGAGCCCGTTTTCACTGGCAGAGTGCTTGGACCACCACAGGCGGCCCCAACATGAGTGATGTAGAACTGGCCACGCCCACACTGGCCATGCCCACCCCACCCGGAGATCAAACACAACCCAGATGCAGCCCTCAATGAAATCAAGTTTGACTACCCTGGTCTAGCTTATTGGTGGTCTTCATGAAATAGCTAGGAAGTTAGTGGATTCCCATGTATCACTATGTATTCCATTGTTTTTTGATATTGAGGATCATTATTACATCACAGACATACAATATAGTTCATTATGGTTCCTTGGTTCCCATTTGGACAGTGCACACACTAGATTAATACAGTTCAAAATCACCTACTCTGTTTCCCTGAAAATAAGACCTCCCCGGATAATAAGCCCACTCAGGCTTTTGACCGCATGAGCTAAAATAAGCCTTCCCCTGAAAATAATCCCTCCCCGAAAATATTGCAACACAGCAGCAGCCATGAGGTGACCACACTCACTGCCTCCTGCACCTCAAAAATAATAAGACCTCCCTGAAAATAAGGCCAAGCACTTATTTCGGAGGTCAAAAGAAATAAGACCCTATCTTATTTTCAGGGAAACACGGTACCTGGCAACCTCTTACTTTGAAATACTTTACAAAATATGGGGATTTTTCTTACATATGTTACTTAATGTCATGTTCTTGATGAAATATTCATACATGGTAACGCTACTTCTTCTGCTCAGTTTTAATAATAATTTTTTTTTAATGTATGGCTCCTATTCTGTAATAACTAACATAACATGAATTTTATTTTGGCTGTATGTTTTACTTGGGGTTGGGGGCTATTGTACCAAAAAAGTATATTCAGAGGGCATTTCATTTTTAAAATTGTCCAAAAGAATTTCTTACGTAGAGCTAGTTTAATCCTATCTTCCTTAAGATTTTTGTCATACAATTTAGTGTATTTAGTTCGTGGTAATAAATTTATGGAGGGTCTTACCTTTTTGGTTCAGTGGAAAGATTAACTTTCTTCAAATGAAGCAGGTGTAGGTGTTCCAAAGGATTGAGGGCAGGGGAGTTGGACTTAAAGTACAGTTTCCTTCATTTTATTCAAAGTTTCTGCTTGGTAAGCATTCAAACAAGCATATTGAATAGCCCTGTAATTAGGTAATTTGAATTCACACTTGGAAATTGAGGGATGCATTCTGGCTAGCTGGTTTGCTGTAAGGTGGTGCATTCAGTCTTTAGTTGAAAGGCTTAAAGCCTTTATATCATTGTTGCTTGCCTGCCTCCAAACTGCTTTGAGTGCAAAACATGTATGTGTTTGGTTTACCTCTCTTTCTCAAGAGAGGCAGCAGATGTTAACAGTGAATTTAGCAAAGAGGGAATAAAGTGCAGTGGTGTCTTTAATGAAAGTATTAAGAAGATGAATTTGTGTTCATATAATGAACAAACTATTACTCTAAGCTTTACACATAGATTTATAACATTCTTTTCTTAGCCCAAATTTTTTTTAAAGTATTTGTATGTCTGAACAAAGCTGTCATCAGTCGACAAAAGTAGAATTTTGAAGTCTGAAGCTCTCTTGGAACTGTAATTCAATATGAAACTTCATCAGAGTTAATACAATTGTGGAGCAAAATGTGGATATTTAAATACTGAAAGTATGGCTTGAACTATATTTCTTGACCATTCCCACAGTGAACAAAAAGAAAGGCCAGTCTGGAATTTTTTTAGCGCGGCATATCAGTACATAACTAGAGCCAGCTTAGCTATGCATCTTGGTGAAGATGGCAGAGATCGAGGTCTCAGTAATGCAGGAAGCCTTTTAAAATATTGGCTTTAGTGACACCACAAGACATCTTTTTTAAAAATATATGTTTTCATTTTTTAAAACAAACATAAACAAACAAAACATGTAACATAAAACATCTTCAAGTGTGTCAATTGGTTACAAGGTTTTTGTGCATCCTTTCCGTAGTCATCCCTTAATTTATATAAAGTCACATATTGTCAATCAAGTATATTTGTATACATTATTATTATAGTACTTCATTTGTTTGACTGTCAATATTATTTCTTCATTTTAAAAAAGGTATTCTAAATATGGGTTCATTTATATTATAATAATTCATTACATCATCTTCAACATGTCCAATAATAAGTATTTTTTCATATATACATCCTTTTTTAAATCATTCTCTTATTTTGGTGTTGGTAACATTCTCTAATAAATTTTCAATTCCATATTATTATTATTTTAATCTAATCACTAATTAAATAGATCCCATGTCCTATGAAATTGTTTATCTTCTTGTTCTCTAATTTCATATGTCAACTTACTCATTTTTGCACATTTCATTGCTCATATCATCAATCTAATATATATATGCATACAATTACTATGATTATTAAGCATTCATTGAATATAGCTATTATTACATCCTTTTTATGTGAAGCATACTAAATTTAAAGTAAATTTATATTATGACATTTCATTACATCATCCTGGACTCATCCAATGGTGTTACATCTTTGTATTCTATTCTATATAGAATTGTTTATCTTTTATAAAAGAAAAGGCTTTTCCACATCATCTCCATGATCCTCATTTACAGCTTATATAAAATTCCATATATCAATCTGGTATATATAAATGCAATATTATCATTATTAATCATTTATTTGACTATAACTATTATTACTTTGTCTTATATATAATACTCAAAGTTTAACTAAGTTTAACTTAATTTATTGTGACATTTCATTTCATCAGGAGTGATCTGGGAGGAGGGGACTTAACCATCACTCCCCTGTCATGGTCAGATCACTCACTCCTTCGTCTTGACTTCCCTGGTGCTACCTCCCGCTGCGGGGAGGCGGAACCGGAAAGTTCCAGATGGTTCCGCCCCAGGCGCCTGATGGAACCTGATAGGTTCCAGACGGAGCTTGGGCCACCTCCTGTAACCTGACCCGCCCCCGGGTAGAGGACCTGGTAGTTGCGTGGAATAATGCAACTACCGGGGCCTTGAACCGGGTGGCGCCTTTGCGGCCTCTCCGGCGGCAACGATCCACCCTAGCCCCTTGGTTTACCGAGGAGCTAAGGGTGATGAAGTGCCGCAAGAGACGTCTAGAGAGTCGTTGGAGATCCTCTCGCTCCGAATTTGATCGAACACAGGCACGAGCCCATTTAAGGACGTACCTTGTGGCATTGAGAGTGGCCAAACGCCAATATTGTGCCACTCTCATTGCATCCGCAGAGAACCGCCCTGCCGCCCTGTTTCGGGTGTCCCGCTCCCTCTTGTTTCAGAGGCCGCGGGAGGCCCCCCTACAGGGCAGGGCAGAGGAATTTGGTAAATATCTGCAGGATAAAATTGCTCAAATCCGGAGAGATTGGGTTCCTGTCAGTGATCCAATGGAGACTTCCATGGCGAGTCTTGAGGTATCGATCTGGGAGAAGTTTGACTTGGTTGCCATCGAGGATTTGGACAGATTGCGTGGACGACTGCGACCCACCACATGTTTATTGGACCCGTGCCCCTCCTGGCTTGTACTGGCATCCTGGGAGGTTACACGAGACTGGCTCCTGGGCCTAGTGAATGCTTCGCTGAGCGAGGGGTCTCTCCCGGCTGCCTTGAAAGAGGCGGTGGTGAGACCCTTGCTCAAGAAGCCTTCCCTGGACCCTTTGGAGCTGGCCAATTATCGTCCTGTCTCCAACCTTCCCTTTTTGGCGAAGGTTGTAGAGAGTGTGGTGGCCTACCAGTTTCCACGACATCTGGAGGAAAATGATTATCTAGACCCGCGCCAGTCCGGCTTCCGCCCCGGTCACAGCACGGAGACGGCCTTGGTCGCGTTGGTGGATGATCTCTGGAGGGCCAGAGACAGAGGTTGTTCCTCTATCCTGGTCCTATTAGACCTCTCGGCGGCTTTTGATACCATCGACCATGGTATCCTGCTGCGCCGGCTGGAGGGGTTGGGGGTCCGGGGCACCGTTTTGCGGTGGTTCGGCTCCTACCTTTCTGACCGGACGCAGCGTGTGTTGGCAGGAGAAGAGAGGTCGACCCTACGCCCCCTTACTTGTGGGGTGCCACAGGGGTCGGTCCTCTCGCCACTCCTCTTCAACACATATATGAAGCCGCTGGGTGAGATCATCCGTGGTTTCGGGGTGGGATACCATCTGTACGCTGATGATACTCAGCTGTACTTTTCCACCCCGAACCACCCCAACGAGGCCATCGAAGTGATGTCCCGGTGTGTGGAAGCCGTACAGATCTGGATGGATGACAACCGACTCAAGCTCAACCCCTCCAAGACGGAGTGGCTGTGGGTGCCAGCTCCCCGGTTCAGCCAATTAATTCCATCATTGGCCATTGGGGGCGTTCAACTTGCCCCCGTGGAGCGGGCGCGCAATTTGGGCGTCCTCCTGGATGCCCGGCTGTCCATGGATGACCATGTGACAGCCGTGGCAAGGGGGCGTTCCACCAGGTTCGCCTGGTGCGTCAATTGCGCCCCCTACTGGACCGGGATGCCTTACGCACAGTCACTCATGCGCTGGTGACGTCTCGCTTGGACTACTGTAACGCTCTCTACATGGGGCTTCCCTTGAAATGCACCCAGAGGCTACAGTTGGTCCAGAACGCAGCCGCGCGGGTAATTATGGGGAGTACTAGGTACTCCCATGTGACACCGTTCCTGCGCGAGCTGCACTGGCTTCCTGTGGTCTATCGGGTGCGTTTCAAGGTTTTGATAATAATCTTTAAAGCGCTCCATGGCTCAGGACCTAGTTACTTGCGGGATCGTATTCTGCCCCATACATCCCTGCGACCAATCCGCTCGCACAGAGAGGGCCTCCTCCAGGTGCCGTCCACTAGACAGTGTCGGGGGGCGGCGCCTAGGAGTAGAGCCTTCTCTGTGGCGGGCCCAGCCCTGTGGAATGACCTCCCTCCGGATATTAGGAATACCTCTGACCTCCGCTCCTTTCGTATTAAGCTTAAGACCCACCTTTTCCAAGCAGCTGGCCTGGCTCAACTTTGATCTAACCATATCGCTCCTGACGGGTTTTTACTGGGTATTTTAATTATATTTAATTATCTAGGGGTTTTTAAATACTGTATTTTAATTGTTTTATTTATCAGCCGACCTCCTCCTTGTGTATGTCTCGGTATATGTCTCTGTTATATGTTTGTTCTGTCCACATATTTATTTCATATGTTTCATTGTACGCCGCCCCGAGTCCTTCGGGAGAGGGTGCGGCTAAGAAATAAATATTTATTATTATTATTATTATTATTATTATTATTATTATTATTATTATTATTATTATTATTATTATTATTATTATTATTATTATTATCATCATCATCCTGTATCCTTCTAGTAGTAGTGCAGTCCAATATCTCTTGCCATTTGTAAAATCTGTATTCTAGGTGTTTTCTTGATAAGTCTTTTGTGAACTTCTCTTGGCAAGTTGTTGTTCATTGCATATTTTGTAAAGACTCGAAACCCTCCATCTGTTCCTTTCATCAGCTTGCCTTTGGTTATCACTGGTGCTTCTGCAAAAAAAGATACTCTCATTGTTTCTGCCAAATTTTCTCCCCTTTCTTCATCTATGTTTTGAAGCATGAGATAGAGATCCAGCTTGTCTACCTATCCTTTCAGTATTCCATACGTATCATTTCCTTCCACTCTCGGTTTGCTGTCAGTATCAACAATTTTCTTGTCACTTTCTTCATATTTCTCTGCAATGTTTTGAGCTCTATCTTCAAGTTTCATCATTGTTTTATCAACGTCCTCAACTCTTTCTGTTCTTTCTGTTCTTTGTTCTATAATCTCCAAATTCTTTTCAATTCTTTCTGTGCTTATTAGGACTTTTTGAATTTCTAGCATAATTTTTTTTGCAAAGTTATTTCCTCTTCTTCTTCATATTGCACCATTTTTCCAGGTTGTGAACACTGCCACTAGGACATACAAGGCCTTTTACTAGGTTTCAAATAAATTCACTATAATCTTTCAAGTCAAGGCTTTCTCTTTACTGCAGTCCAGCTACTGATAATATTCCAAAAGAGAACCTGTACCACAAGACATATTTTGCTGGTGCTACGCATAGCTTAGTTCACAAAGTCTTAAGTTACTGCAGCACAGTGACCTACTTGTACTTGTTGGAAAAAATATGCAAATCAGAGTACTTTCTTTATATAATCTGCTTTTTAAAATCAAATATGTTTCTTTGGTCAGTTATCTCCAGACTCCCAACTTGCCAGGACATCATGTTTGCTGTAAAGCATCTATACATTTTAATCTTTATATGCCTATAATACCATTTCTTGTGATCTTGTGGCAGTTTCAAGATTAATCATACATGGATGTGGCTTGAAAGCTCTCTGAATGCTGTGTGAAGATTTTGATTTGGTGTCTTGGCTGAAAGAACTCTTCTAATTTCCAGGGAAGGAAGTGGATTTTTTTTAAACTTAGAAACTGAAGGAAATTATTCCCACTGAAATAGAAAATGTTCTATCACATGCATACTGACATTGAAGTGTAAGGGAAAAAATATTGTATTTCACAATGAATAAGTGAAAACACTATTTTAAACTTCAGTGATTTCACCATTCTTGTAATCATTTTCAGAATTCTAATTTTTTAATGGCTTGATAGAAGACCCCTGTTGAGACTGATATTAATGTTTCTTCCAGACATGTGCCTACATTTTCAGGCTGATATTTTTAAAAGTGTATAAATTTCCAGCAGGACTAACAAAAAACCAGGTTTGTTAAAATAGGCAGTTCATTTGCTTTATTGAATGGAAAATTACCACAATACTTCAAATGTCATTCTGTGGCAAGGCTAGTAAATACTAATGTACAATGATACTGGGCATAGCTGTAGATTACTATCTTTTATTTAACAAAATCATACATGAGGTTAAGGTCAACTATCAGTAATACTCATAAACTGAATAATATGGTCCTGATACATATTGACAATTAGTTTTTAACCTGGTGTGATTTTAGTTTGAAAAAGTACCTATAATTTGTATTAACAAAAGATTCTGTACAGTAATGTGTTATTTTTATGAAAATTAGAAGGGAGTGCTAAAAGCCTTTGGAAGAATTACAAATTCAATTCTTACAGTCCTTTTCTTTATAAGTAATTTATAGCAAAGCTGGGCCTTGATATGTTTGGAAAAATCCATTTGTAAATATCCAGCAAATTATCCTTTGGAGCTTATTGTGCCACACTGATCTAATTTATAGATTTTATAAATGCCATGGTTTTCTAATTTAATCAACATATTAAGTCTGCATTTTGAAACACTGAAGTATTTTGAGAAAGCATTGCCTTCAAAGTAAAATGAGGTCTTGTGATGTTTAATAATTATATTATAATATTTTCTTTCATTCTTTAATGGAAATATATTTTTCAGAGCAAGGGTAAATGCTTTTATGTCATTTTATAATGGATATTTTTATTTTGTTTTGGGATATTTTGGGACATTTTGATTTACCAAACATCATATAACTTCTAAAAGCTTATTTTAGTTAATCTATTACAGAGGTGTCAAACTCGCGGCCCGTGGGCCAGATCTGTCATGCGCTGGCCATGCCCACCCCCATTTTAGCAAAGAGGAAAAACGATAGATCACATGCTGAGAATGTGATGCTGCAAGTTTGACACGTTTGATCTATTATATTGCTTTTTTCCTAATGCTAAGGTTCCATATGGAAACAGTTTAAACCTATAAACTGCTTTAATCTATTATCTATGTTTCTGTCTGTCTATTATCTGTCTGTCTGTCTGTCTGTCTGTCTATCTCTTCATTCCAATATTTAAAAGCCACAGAATAACCACATACATGTGTTTGTACAGACAAACACATACATACACACACACATGTATACATACATATATATCAGATATGTTCCTTGAGGAAATACCTAAGCAGAATAACAAAGAAATCACATGAGTCTTACAACACTTTTTTATACATATAAATATAGGTAACAATTAAATAAGTGTTTTACATTTGGATGATGGAATGTCCATTGTGGTATAAGTAACAAGAATGGGGTGACCTTGATTCTGACCTTTTGACAATGGGGATGTTATTTTCTTTGAAGAAACTGAGACTACATGCTATAATGTCATTTAGGGTTTTCAAAAATCCATCCTTTCTGTTTGAACTATCCAAAGAATCAGTGCAAATACTGAAGCAATAAAGTAATGTGTTATTCTCTCAATTAACCCACCAAATAAATGGGCTGTTATATTCTGCATTAGCCAGCAGTCTAAATATCCATCAAGAGCAGCTGGCCACATAGTGCCTTGAAATTACAAAGGGCTGAATATTATGCAGAAGGTATGAATCTGTCTTAAATAGCTCTAGGATCTCCAATGCTCAGGGCCTTTTGGTCAGAAGTAGCCTTGGCTACAGCAGCCAGCAAGGCTGCAGAGCAGCTGAATGAGCAGGAGAGACATCACTCTGCAATGGAACTGTTGTCTCTCTAGATGACAAGCCTTTCAGAGCATCATTGTTTCAATCCTGCCCTGTCATTAGCTTGTTTGACAGGATTTGCTATAACACACTGCTTCAGTCCAATAATAGGTCTCTCCTACTATTTAAATCACAGTGTTCCCAACTTGTAATTGGCGGGCAATAAGCACCTGTAGTGTAGTTCACACTCTGCTTTAATTTTAATCTAGCAGTCTGTGGAGAACAGATGATGTTTCCTATCTAGGGGCTAGTAAAAAAAAAAGGGGGGGGGGACCCTTCTGATTACTTTGTGCTTGTCAGAGCATCCAAAGACCTAAAATATGTACTTTCTGTGGATTTCTCTCTTTCACACAGTGAGGTTCTGTGAGTTATCCCTAAAATGTAGTTGCTTCAACAATGGTCAAGCAACAGCTTTAAATCAGTTGTCATTAATCCAAAGAAATAATTGTTGAAGTTGGCTATAAATTTGCTTGTGTAAAAGAATTGGGGCAGGACACCTCTTAAAAGCTGGAATTGCAAGCAAGTGAAAGCCTAGTAAATGCATAAATGCATTTGTCTAGTTTGTGTTTTTTACTTCTCTTATCATCCTTGAAACGTGCTATGCTGCGTCGTTGTTGAAGTAGAAATCTAAATAAGAGGAATACATTATTTTGCAGATTCACAGACAGAAATAGGTAAGAACCCCTCAACTTAAGTTTGACTCTTGGTGGCAACATAGATACAACCTTGCTGCTTTCTTGGCAATAATACACAAATGCTTTCCCAACTGTTAGCTCCCAATAACATTTAATAATTGAACCGTATACTAAGCATATGGTTTCCCCCTTTCATCCCTATACCTCCCTCCCTAGATTCAGAAACATGAATACATTAAACACCCAAATTCTGCGGATGAATTTTAGAAAGTGAAAAATAGCGGCACTAGATTCAAAGGGGGAAAATGGTACTTCAGATTGCTTATATTTATTTATTATAGGCACGAATGTGGCTCCTTTCTCCAGTTTCTTAAACCAGGGAAATATTTTCCAAGGATCACATGCCCACTTAGTAGGAAAAGATGCAGCTGCCTTAAGGCATTGCAGACAGGTGCCACTTTTTCATCCTCACGTCCCCTGAAACATCTTTTTGCCTTCAAACCCAAAGCTCTGCACCACCATAAGAAACAAGGAAAGACTAACTAACAAAAACAGAGGTTAGAATTTTAAAAGAATTCAAAGAGATAATAAAAATTTGCATTGAAAATATTGCAAGATGGACAAATTAATTGTTTTATTATTTTAAGATTAATATTGATATGTTTATTAAGATTACTAGTATGATTATAGTTATTGTTGTACCTTTACTTTAATTATACCGAGACAACACGATGTTCAGATAGACATGGAATTTTTTACATTTTTAATGAAAAAATGTATCAATAAAACATATTCAGAAGGAAGGAAGGAAGGAAGGAAGGAAGGAAGGAAGGAAGGAGGAAGGACAGACAATACTGTATTGCAATAATGAGCAATTTGAAATAGAATGGATAAAATGTTCTTGGACCTCTTTATTTCTAGATAAAATGGATAGTTGCAGATGAGAAATATACAGTATATCACAGAAGTGAGTACACCCCCTCACATTTTGTCAATATTTAAGTATATCTTTTCATGTGACAACACTGAAGAAATGACACTTGGCTACAATGTAAAGCAGTGAGTATACAGCTTGTATAACAGTGTAAATGTGCTGTCCCCTCAAAATAACGCAACACACAGCCATCACACAGAGATATACTTAAATATTGACAAAATGTGAGGCAGTGTATTCACTTCTGTGATATACTGTGTGTCTGATGTGATTAATAAGTACACATGCAAGGAGGGAAGAGGAGGATCCTAAGCTATCCACTGTTTAATGAGTAAAAACACTTTAACATGAAATAATCATAAAAGAAAGTTCTTCCTTTTGACTAACTGGGTGATAGGAGTTTTGATTCATTATTTACTATTATTTACCAGGCCAGGATTGACAGATCTTAAAAGGATCTTCTCCAGGATGATCTAACCCCCACCTTTCAAGCCTTCTAGGAGTGTATCTGGTGTCACTATATAATCAAATCCTTTCCCTAATAGTTCTAATCGTTCTCTTTCTTTTCATCTTTCTTTTTCTTTATATCTTTATTAAATGTTTTACAAATAGCATGAATCACAAACTAATAAAGAGTAAAAGCAGTAAAGAAAGGAAAAAGAAAGCAAAAAAGGAAAAGATAGAAAGAATAAAAAGAAAGAAAAAGGTTTTAATTTCCTCTAAAGCAAATATAAGTACAATTACAAAATTATCTCTTACTCAGTGATTACAAAAAAGTTCATCCTCACCAAAACCACAAATCATAAATTAACATTTCTATTTTATGGAACAAGTCTTCAAAGGCTTTCCAGTCAAACTTAAATGTGGTCTTTTATCTAATCACAAAAGTTAATTCAGTCACCTCTGCAAGTTCCATCTTCTCCACCAATCTTTCCTTTTTTTTTAGAAATTCATACCTTCCCAGTTTTGAGCACATCATAGTCTTGTTACAATTATCATATATAAAAACTAAGCCTCGTGACTTTTTTCTATCCATTAGTCCCCAAAAAAGTCTCTGGTTTCACTTGTACTTTAACTTTTAAAATCTTCTGAATTGATGTACCTTTCTTTTCATCTTTCCAAGCATTATGGACTACCCAAGGGAGCTGAGTCTGGGCTGGGCACAATATGCCTAACTATGATACTTTCAACTTGGTCATTTATGCCTCAAGTGAGAACTTTGAATTGATTTAATTTATGATCCATTTGTTTGTTTTCTTTAAAGAACTAGAATTTGTTGGAAGATGGAAAAACCTCAAGGGGTGATTAATATTACTATAATAATCTTAAAATGGTAATGTCCACAGATTCTTATTGTTTTGTATTGTTAGAAATTATGAGTTAGATGCTACCCATTATTTAATATCATGGTTCTATTAACACTTTCTTAAACAATTATTTTATTAGAAAGGAGCTAGCCACAGTGCATATTTTAGGTACAGATTTATATAGGCTGAAAGTTGTCAAGGATTTTCATTCTCTAAAAATAAAAATGCTTCACAGGCAAGTGATATTCGCATACTGTGAAACTTCAATTTTTCGGATCTAAGCTTCTGCCTATACAGTTGAATATTTCTTTCCACCCTGGGATTCCCATTTTCCTACTCATCCTCTACTTATCTTTTAAATTAATTGAATCTTAACTTTTTCAAAAAAAAAATAAGGATGCTTCAACTCAGCATGGAAGTGAAATCAGATTTGTGAATAATAGCAATTTGCTGGGAGTAGATTTAATAAAATAACATCTGAAGCACAATATGTGTAATCAGATTCAGACCAGGAATTATCATTTAAATTTTAAATTAGTATGTCATCAGTGAGAACAGTTCAGTTGGTTATCCCCCTTGGTTTTTGAAATATTTTAAATGGTTGGCTTTTAATATGTTGGTTTGCATGCAGTGCTAACCTATTTTAGCACTTCATGCATAGGTTGGAATAAGATTGACCAGAGCCTTAAATTAGGAAATTTCCTCATTCTTTCCTGTGCTTTCATACATAGCTGAGAAAACAATTTTGAAGGGGAAAAAAAGTTTGATACACTTTCCAAAGGATTGGCTTTTTCTTATAGAGAAACTAAGAATACGTTTAAAAGAAACTGGTCACATTTAAACATGCCAAATTCTCAAATCATGCATTGTTCAGTTGGTTTATTTACTTCCTCTGGTTTTAACCTAATCTCAGATTCATAGGTTGCAATAAGTTAACTTCCATGAGATGCCAGGTTTTCTTTAGGCCCCTGAGAGAAAGGAAGTGACTACAGTCACTTATGGTTTGTACATATGATCTTTTTTTTTAAATACTAACTTTCTCCCCCTCCAATTAAATGTCATTCCGGCTTTACATATAATTGCTGCATTGCTATATAGCAGCGGAGGCGAACCTTTTTTGGCTCGCGTGCCATAAGTGGGGGGAGCGCAGGGGGGGGTTGTGTGCGGGTATGCCACACGCATAATGCAATGCGCGACCCCCCAGTCCGTATGTACGCACTACAGGGGTGACACCCCCCATTTTTACATGCTTTTTTCGCCCTCCCCAGGCTCTAGAGGCTTTATAGGAGCCTGGGGAGGGGGAAAACAGCCTCCCCCGCCACCCTGGATGCCCTCCGGAGACTTCAGGGACCGTCAGGAGGCTTCCCTGATGCCTTTGGAGCGCTCAAAACGACCCTCCAAGCAAACCGGAAGTCACTTCCAGTTTGATCGGAGGGTCGTTTTAAGCGCTCCGAAGGCTTCAGGAGGCTTCCCTGAAGCCTCTGGAGCAGTCAAAACAACCCTCCGAGCAAACCGGAAGTCCGTTCCCGAACTTCCGGTTTGCCCATAGGGCCGGTTTTTTGCACTCCGGAGACTTCACGGAAGCTCATGAAGCCTCCGGAGGGCCTCAGGGGCGGGGCGGGGGAGGCTCTTTTCACCCTCCCCAGGCTCCTATAAAGCCTCTGGAGCCTGGGGAGGGCGAAAAATGGCTTTTAAAAAGGGTGAACTCAGCTGGCCAGCGCGCACATGTGCACTGGCCAGCTGACAGGGCAGCGCCTCGCGTGCCCTGACAAATGGCTCCACGTGCCACCTGTGGCACGCGTGCCATAGGTTCGCCATCACTGCTATTCATCCCAACAAAAAATATTTCTTCATCTCTTAAGAAAAGAACCTTATTAAGCATCTGTGTAAATAAATTTTTGTTTGAAAGAATTTGTCCAGAAATAAAATGGAAAAGCTTGAGAATAAAGATTTATTAAACATCTTACCTGATTGTATCTTACTAGAATATGAAGTTACAAACATATGTGAATTCCCTGTCCCTCCTAGTTTCCTTTTCACACAGCTAGAAGTGTATTTCATTTCTGTAAGTATTCCTCAATCATGTTACCTAGATAAAGAGTATTTGGTACTCTTTGAGGTTGGTTGTTCTCCATAGTGAGGGGGGAGGAGTATCCAGGATGGGTTGACCTTGTCCTCTCTTGTTTGGACTGAGTCAGATAAGCTCTTTGGGCCATGCCTTGACCACCAGGTACTACCCAGTTATCGACTCAGTCCATCAACGGACGGCTGTGGTCATCCTGAGATCCTGAAGAAAATTAAAGAAATCTTAATTTGCTGCAAACTTGATCGCAATTGCCTCCACTGCTTGAGCAATCACTAGAGGCTGAACAAATCCCCGGTGGGGGTAGAAAGCCCGTGCAGCAATCGCTAAGGCGGCGCGCAGCCCAGGTCATAGAGCGAGACCTAGGGCACTAAGTGAGGACTCTCACCGGAAACCAGGCAAGCGAGCTCCGCAGAAGCCTCTGCAGCAAAGAACAACCGAGGAGGCTCTAAAGGTGCCGGAGAACTCCGTCACTCCCCTCGGGTTGAGCGACGAACCACGGCATTTTAAAGCGCCACGGAGCACCCGTGCCTACAAGCGATTGCGAAAACACCAAGGAGAGCCGGAGTGGCTCGGAAAGAGCAGTGGAAGGCAGGGGGAAGCAAGAGAGCCCCAGCGGCAGCGGAAGCCATGCAGCAGTCTGCAAAGGCACAAGCCGCTTCCATGTGCTCCCAGGAGGAGGAGCTTTTTGAATTTGGAGCTGGGCGCCATTTTAAAATCACATGGTCCAAGATGGCGGCCCCCAGCAGCTCTGAGGATGTCGGCAGGACTCAAGCACCCAGTCCTGCAACCAGCAACCCCATCAGAGGCTCTGGGGAGCCCTTAAGCAGGTGAGAGAACCTCTCGGAGTCTTCAGCCAGGGGCGGGGGAGGCAAGGCAAAGTCCAAAAAGAAGCAAATCTCCACCACGGGGGCCGAGGAAGCAGGCTGTGGATCCAAACCTCCCAAGCCTAGCTCCAAGTATGAAAAGCAGAGGCACCAAGCATTGGAGTGCATCTGCCACAAAGCCAGCAGTAAAAAGGCACCCCCTGGCCAGGAACCTGAGGAGAGACCATCTGGGCTGCCTTCCCCCAGCAGGCCTGCAGAGGGGGAGCCCCCCCTACAGATGAGGATCCCCTTTGATACCTTGGGCATCTGGGGAGCTGCGCAGGGATGGCAATCACCCCCACGTGCATCAGCAGCGGGGCCATGACATCAGGTCTTCCCCACACACACACCTGCTGGCATGGGGACTGGACATCCAACCACAGCAGGGTTTCCAAACTTCCAGAATATGATGGTGCAGGCCTTTCAGCAATGCATGGCAGCGGCTTTTCAACAGCCACAGATTCAGCCTCAGGTGTACCTTGCCAGGGGTCCCTGAGGAGTTAGAGCCCCAGGAGGAGGACCCTCCAAGTCCCCAGGCCTCATCCCAGGAAGACAACGACTTGGAATCCAAAGAGTGCGAAATCAGAGAGGACAAACTCTCTGAAGATGAAGGTATGCTTCCTCCTACACCTACCTTTTCCAGATTGTTCCAGCCCTCCCTGTATAAATCTCTGCTGTTCAAGGCCAAGACAGCTGCCAAATTGGCAACAAACCAGCAGAAACATTGATGCACTCCCAGGGCTTCTCAGCTGAAAACATCTTTGAAGAGCAGCCCATCGAGGCCAACATGGTGCCCACACCCAAGTCCTTTCTGGAACTGGTCAAGCGACAATGGACATCCCCCATGACAGGCCCCATGCCCACCTCTACGGGCAATACATTTTTCAACGTGGATAAGGACATGGTACAGGTGCTGTCGCAACCCGCCATCGATGCACCTGTTACGGCCCTGCATGCACCTATCAACATGCCCGGGGAACCAGAGGATGCTCTGAAACTGGAAGACAAAAAGGCTGATCTCACATTACAGAGGAGCCACCAAGCGGCAGGCTGGGCAGTGAAAGCAGCTACCACCACCTCCTTCTTCAACCGGTCTTCTCTTCTGTGGCTACAGGACCTCCAGCAGCAGATCCCCATTTCAGATGTCAAGTCACAGCAAGACATCAACAAGCTGGCGGCTGCCATCCAATTTTCTTCCGATGCCACCTTAGCTGCAGCCAGATTTGCTTCTAGAGCAATCACCTCTTCCATGGCATCTCGCTTTGGCTGTGGCAATGGCAAGCGGACGTGCTCCACAAGTGGCGCCTGGCATAGGCTCCATTCACGGGGGACTCCCTCTTTGGAGCAGCTCTTGATCCCTTCCAGGTAGAGAACAAGGACAAGCGGAAGGTGCTTCCCACAGCCCCGAAGAAGAATAGCTTCAGGGCGGCTCCATACCCCAGACGTTCCTACCCTCGGGGACAAGACTTTGGGTCCTCCTTCCGGGGTCAGGATTCCTTTAGGGGGTCAGATTTTGGGTATTTAGACCCCAGACAGTACCAGGAAGGCTTCCATTCCAGACAGAGATTCCCAGATAGACATCAGAAGGGCAGACAGCAGAAGCGGCCCTTTCAAGGGGGCGGTGGAGGAGGAGGAGGGCGCTCCTTCTGCAAAAACTAGAACTAGACCTAGCTCACCCCCAATTGGGGGTCGCTTGGCGTACTTTGCCAACCGCTGGGACTTCTCATCCTCCAATAAGTGGGTTCAGAACACCATTCACTATGGCCTCTCACTCGAGTTTCTCTCCAGCCCCCTGAGCTCCTTCCGGATCTGCCCAGTCTCAAACAACCCAACCTGCAGGTTGTTAATGCAGGACGCCGTCCAACACCTCTTGGACATCAGGGCTATCCAACCAGTACCTCTAGAGCAAATAGGCCAGGGATATTATTCCATTCTGTTTGTGATCCCCAAGGCCTCGGGTGGCTGGAGAGCGATTCTTGACTTGAAACGCCTGAACCGATTCCTATGCTATCGGATGTTTAAGATGCATTCACTGCATTCCATCTTGGAGGGGGTTAGGCAGGGAGATTTCCTCACTTCCATAGACCTCATGGAGGCCTACCTGCATATACCTATAACCCCAGAACACCATCAATATCTCAGGTTCTGCTACCTAGGGCACCACTTTCAGTATAGAGCCTTACCTTTCGGGCTCTCTTCGGCCCCTCAAGTTTTAACTAAGCTAATGGCAGCATTGGCAGCGCACCTGAAGCAGGTACCGGTGTGAATTCAATATTATTTAGATAACCTGCTGTTACAGTCATCTTCCTTTAAGGGTGCCCTACAGGATCTAGACATTACTATGTCAATCCTGAGAGATCACGGTTTTTCGGTGAACCTCGCCAAAAGTCACCTTCATCCCTCCACTAGTCTGATCCATCTAGGAGCCCTGATAGATACAGAGGCAGGCACAGTCTCTCTGACATCAGAAAGAGAGCTCTCTCTTAGGCAGCTAGCCGCCCAGGTAGCCAGGGAGCGTAGGGTGTCCTTAGCCAAGCTGTCCAAATTGCTAGGCACCATGGTGTCTGCCATTGGCATTGTTCCTTGGGCTCGGTTCCACACCAGAGGCCTCCAATAGTTCCTTTTGCCTTTCCAGCGAAGGCACATGAGCTGCTCCCAGATCAAAGTTCTTCTACCAACAGAGGTAGCCCGCTCACTGATTTGGTGGACATCCCCAGTGATAACCAAGGGCGAAGTCTTCAGAACGCCAGACCGGGTGACAGTAACAACGGACACCAGCCTGTTCAGATGGGATGCCCATCTGCGAGCGCAGATGGCAGAGGGACAATGGAGCCGGGTAGAACTGACTCACAACATAAACTAGCTAGAGCTAGGGCGGTCCGCTGAGCCTTGCTGCAGTTTCATCATCTGTCAGAGGCAACCATATTCTAGTCCTCACGGACAACATCACTACCAAGGGGCGCATAAACAGACAGGGGGTGGGGATCAAATCAAATGCCCTCATGCTGGAGGCCAAAAGACTGGGCCGTTGGGCCGAAAGACATCTTCTTTCTCTGACTGCAGAACATATAGCAGCACCAGAGTCGACTGGCTCAGCCGGACCGAGGTAGACAATTCGGAGTGGAAACTGTAGCCAGCAATCTTCGAAGAAGTGGCAAAGCGCTTTGGACACTCAGAGGTCGATCTGTTCGCCACTCCCCTCAACACTCAGCTCCCGAGGTTTTATTCCAGGTACCAGACACAGGGGGAGGATGCAGTAGATGCTCTCCGCTGCCCATGGTCTCAGGGGCTCCTCTATACCTATCCACCCTTGTCCCTGATCCCCAGGGTCATATAAAAAATCATACGGGAGGGGGTGAAGGTGGTTCTGATTGCCCCACACTGGCCCCGGAGACCTTGGTTTGCAGATCTCCAATCCCTCTCGGTGAACAGGCCCTGGAGGATTCCCTGGAGAGGATCTCCCTCAGTCAGGGGTCGCTGGAACACTCGGACCCTCAGTGGTTCCAGTTGACCACTTGGCACTTGAGCGGAGCATCCTGGGGGAAGACCATTTTTCCCCCAGTGTTATTCCGACAATCCAGGCAGCTCGCAGACCTTCCACGGAGCGCATTTACAGTGCTACATGGCAGGCCTTTTCAACATGGTGCATCTCCAAGGGCCACGATCCGGTTTGGGCAACTGTTGCACAAGTTCTGGACTTCCCTCAGGTGGGTCTGGACAGAGGGTTGGCTCCCAACACGATTAGGAGACAGGTCTCGGCCATCTCATCGGTACTACTGTGTGGTAGATATCAAACACTGACTCACCACCCCATGGTCAGGCGGTTCCTCAAGGGGGCCTCCAACCTTAAACCGCCCACGGTACACAGGTACCCTTCCTAGGACTTACACAAGGTGTTGGACTCTCTGACAAATCCCCCGTTCGAACCTTTACAAACTGTTTCTCTTAAGTTTTTGACACTTAAGGTGGCCTTTTTGGTGGCCATCACCTCTGCTAGAAGAATATCCGAGCTGCAGTCTCTGTCTACCAGAGAAGATCTCTGCGTGTTCCACCAGGACAGGTTAGTGCTAAGGTTGGACCCCTCCTTCATACCCAAGGTGTGCTCTTGCTTCCATCACTCGCAGGAGCTGATATTACCCAATTTCTGTCCTGACCCTTTTCACCTGTTAGAGAGGAAGTGGCACACCTTGGACGTGAGGAGGGCTCTGCAGATTTACCTCAGAAGAATCAGGCTGCACAGGAAATCGGAGGCCCTGCTTGTCTCCTTCCAGCCGGGATCCCTGGGGAACAAGGTGCCATCCACCACTATAGGCAGGTGGTTACGAACCTGTATTGCTGATGCCTATCAAGCACGAGGTCTGCAAACACCGAGCTCTATCACAGCACATTTTACATGAAGCTCCACCACATTGACGGCCTGAGCCACGCAGGCCTCATTGATTGAGATCTGTAGGGCAGCCACGTGGTCTTCCCCCTCACCATTTGTGAGGAACTACAAGTTGGACTCCTTTGCTTCTGCGGAAGCCTCATTCAGATGTAGGGTGTTGCAGGCTGTTCACAGGGCGGGGGAAATGCCTTACCAGACATAACTCGGTGCGTGTATGTATGTATGTATGTATGTATGTATGTATGTATGTGTATATATGTATGTATGTATGTATGTATGTATGTATTCGGGTCTTTTCCCGTGTAAGGTTGAGATTGTCTTTGCAACGTTTCGGCAGGATCTCACCTGCCAACTTCAAGCTGTGGGCTTAAAATAAAACATTTCTGCCGCCTATATATATGGTACGCCCCATCCTGGATACTCCTCCCCCCTCACTATGGAGAAAGGGTGTTGGTACTTACCTGATATGCCTCTTCTCATAGAGGGGGAGGAGTATCCAGCCCCTCCCTGATATGGTTATGTAGCAATTCGTTATGCTGGTTGTTGAAATGTTCTGTTGAAGGAATAAATAATAAAGGTTTGAAACTAAAAATAAAGCCTAGAGTGGATGACACAGTGAGTCGGATAGAGTTCTTTGCTGATAACTGGGTAGTACCTGGTGGCCAGGGCGTGGCCCAAAGAGCTTATCTGACTCAGTTCAATCAAGAGAGGACAAGATCAACACATCCTGGATACTCCTCCCCCACTATGAGAAGATGCATATCAGATAAGTACCAACACCCTTTTTCTTGCACACATTTAATTACCCAAACTAGGTAACATTCAACCCTGATCCAGAAATGTTCCCCTTTATTGTTACCTAGATATTCATCACTGCCATTCATTTGGTTCATCATTGGAGATCGTTGAGAACTTGTGAGAAAGAGTTAACTCTGAAAAAAATAGGCATTTCTTTTGATAATGTTAAGTCCTATCTATTCCTCTTTCTTAGGAAAGAATTTATGTGCCATACTGTCCTTACTCACATCTTTAACTTTTTAACCTTACAAAGTACTGTATATTTCTGTATGAAAATAGATGGTTATAAGAAAGTGACTTACTTCTTATGATATTCTTATTTAAAGCTGTCCTTTAGCTGATGTTCAACCCGTGGTTGGGTTCCCATTTTATCTCGTTTTGAATGCCTACAGGTCTGTTTTTGATTCTTGGCAACTGCCTGGGCAAGTTCCTGCAGTTTTTCTGGCACAATTTTCAGAAGTGCCTTGACATTACCACCTTCCTAGGGGTGAGAGACAGGGACTATAATAATAATAATAATAAATTTGGATTTATTAGCCGCTCCCTTTCCAAGTAGGACTCGGGGCGGCGTACAATGGAGCATAAAACATAAAAGATAAATAACAGCACAAAAACGTACATACATACACAACACACATACATACATACACGGAGGAGGAAACAAATTACATCATTAGACAGTTAAAAATCAGCTTTAAAATACCCCAATTGTCCAAGACTGGTCCAAGATTACCCAGTTGGCTTCTTGCCTAGAACTTGTTAAGTTATTAAGCTCCCCGTTAGAAGAGTGAGTATGCAGAGAAGCGTAACGAGAGTGATATGGAATAACACGCACAAACCAGCATACAGATACTGAATAGTATAAAATATAGTAGTTTACTATATAGAAATATAGAGGTATTCAGAGTCCGGTTAACAGTCCAAGTCATACACGGTTCAGTAATTCAGTTATCAAAATAGTCAGTCTAACACACAAAGTATAGCTAAACAGTAGCAAACCACAATACCTCAAAATACACCGACCAGCATCTAACAAAACAGAAAGAGATCTAACAACCATTCTGGCTCCCTCTTATAGCTGCTTGAGGTAACAAACCAATTGCATCTCTTTAACATTTAAAGTAACAGTAAAGTAATCATAGCTTATATACATTGCCAAGCCAAGCCTAGGGTTACATCCCTAACAGAACTCATGGTCTCCCGGTTTCTAGCCTGGCACCTTAACCACTACACCAAACTGACTTTCTTATCCAATGTTGGAAGTATTATTTTCTGCATACTTTTATTTAGCATATTTTATATCTTTTCTTCCTTCCATTGAAAGTTATGAAGTGCCATATGTTCAATTCCCAGATGTCTCCTAATCAGACACTGCCAAATCTATACCTGTTTAGCTGCATTATATCATATCCCTCAGATCATGCCCTGGGAATATATTATTTGGTTAGCTGATGTTGGTTGCAGGAGCACAGAAAATGTTTTAAATGAATAGATTTGTGTTTGCATTTTTTGTCTTCACTGAATTGGATGCTTATCACTCCACTAGTGTATATTGCTTAACCCTGTTTCCAAAGCTACTCCTGTGTTTCATATATAGTTTGAATTACTTGTTGGCAGAATGTGTGCAGATTCCCTGTATTACATTCCCACACATGAACCTTATATTATAATTGAAACTGCAAAATGACATTTCTGTATCAGCAATTGCTCAGCACCATCTTGCTAGGACAGCCAGAGGCAGGAATTTGAAATACAATTTCTGAAGTGTGTCATCTGTAGAAATTTACTTTGGAGGAAAAATCTATACTTGCTATTATTCTCCTGCTATATGTTCTCTTCTTTAACAGTTTAACAGGGAATCAACTTCTGTTATGAAGTCTACAAAATATAATCTGTTATGGATCTTTAAAGACAAACAGATCAATTGTAGGCTAAACTTTTGTAATCCAGAATCATAAAGTCTTATTCCATAATAAATATGTTATCTTTAATAATGAGACAATGTTGTTGTTTTAAATTCTTTTCTGTTTTTTTTTCTTTTGTGACTTTTATGTACTGATAAATGTCTTCAAATATCAGCAAGAAATCAAGAGATTCTTGGGAAGAGGAAAAAAAAGGCTTATGAATGATAGGATATTTTAATATATCGGAGTTGGTAAAGCTCCCCTTTGTGTAACCTTCCATTAATTCCATTTAAATGTGAATTACAGTTTATTACCATTAAAAGCAAGAGGAGGAAGCAGAGCTTTAATTCTTTTAAACCAGTAAGGGACAAAATCTAGGATGCCTAACTTGCTTGGAAGCTAAGCAGGGCTGGGCAGGGATAATATTTGGATGGGAAACTTCCAAGGATAAAGGCTAGACTAAGAAGTTTTTTTAAAAACCCAGGAAGAAATTATGATAAATTTCTAAAAAAGAAATCACTGTACAAACGTTGATATGTTTGTATGGTGATTTCTTTTTTAGAAATTTACCATAATTTGAAACCATCAGGAATTTATCTCAGCTTGAAAGAGACTTGATTCTACTCTCCATATGCTTATTAGGATACGCTGGTTTTCTGCTTATTTTATTTTTCTCTGTATGGTTGCAAATATTATTCTTGAGATGTTCATTTCATTATTATTTATGGCTTGTCAAGAGTAATGTTATTATTGTTGATTACTCACAATAGGTTATTTCATCAAACTGTTTTCAGAATGCTTGAGGAAAAAAACCCCAAGAGGTGAAATTTCATAATTAATGTACCCACATGATTTGTAGTGTTGTGTGATTGATTTTTTTTTCTGCTCTGCAGAAAGAAAGAAACACTCGAATTCCTCTTATTTGGTTTCTAACGGCCTTGTTGTCAAAATAATAACCTTCCCCCCCCACCCCCTTAAGCCTGCCCTTTGTAGGCTTCAAAAAATTATTTGCAAGAGCAGGCTAATGTTACTGAATTTGGGGGCATAGTATAAACTACACCATTATTAGTGAAAATATACTTATCACAGAACTATACCAGAATTTTGTTATCTATATGATATATGTGATTTTTTTCCCTCAGAGGTTCATATTATGGTTCTAGATTGAAATATTTTAAATGTGTAATGGAGATGACCCTAAACGTGGGTTCACATACACATAAAGAATGCTTAGATATGGATATATTCATTTGAAAAAAAATATGAATATTAAGTTAGCTGATCTTAGGAAAACGAAATAGGATATTTTCATTTGGACGGATGATCAATAATAAAAAGCCAAATCGAGGAACTGGAAAACATTGCAGAAGAAGGCACTTCTGTATTATGGCCGATAAAACTACTGGAATATATTCATTCTCCATTTCATAACAATGGATTACACATATTACCATCTCTAACAAAATTAATGGGCATGTATGTATCTAGACTTAGATTCAAATAATCATTTGAGATTACTAATCCTTTATTCATGCACTTCACTATGTTAGTATCACTTCCTTTTATTCTCAGTTAAGTTTTGCTTTGTGGGTTCTAATCTGAAATTTACAATGGGATCCTTAATTTTTTCCAAAATCAAGGTTCAGAGTTTTAAAGTTTTCTCAGTCATCACTGATGAATCACTGGAACTCTTGACAGTGAAATGGGAGACAAATCCTTGAATCACCGTAAGCTTTTATAATTTATATTCAACCAAAGGACAAAGAAATAAGGACTTTGAAGTCAACATTTTAAAAAATATCCCTATTTAATATAATGCCCTCTATAAATTTTAAGGAACTCTAGACATTTTGAACTCCTTTTCACATTACTTTCTTTTGCTATGGAATCCTACTTATCATTGCTCTATGGTTATTAAAATCCATTTTCTATAAATCCACATTTAATTACGGAAAGCTTTTAATGTCTATGAAGATTCTCAGTCATCCAGGTCATGGTTGTCCCAAAGGTGCTTTTTTCAAGAAGCAACTGGACTTTCTGATTTTTCTTTAAAGACGTTTCGCTTCTCATCCAAGAAGCTTCTTCAGCCCTGATTTTCTTTTCTTCAAAGAAAAACCAGAAAGCCCAGTTGCCTTCTGAAAAAAGCATCTTTTAACATCCCTTAAAATCAAGGATTAATTTTTCTCCTGAGTTCCAGCTATTTCTGCCAAGGCTTCCCTAATAGTTTGCATCAGGTCAACAATTGATTCCACCATTTCTTTCCACCTAAGGAAAGAAGATATCAGAAAGACAAATGAGGAATTTCCTAAAAGGATGAAGTTTGAAGAGTTTCTCTTCCAGCAGATATTTATCACTCCTACTTTATGCCTCTGGGGAAAAAAAAAAACCCTGTACTTTGCTTTTGGAAAGCATCATCCCACTGTTTCCCTTGCTAGAATTACTATTATATTTATTTATTTCATTGTAATCTAAATACCCCCTGCAGAGCATCACCAAGTTCCTTTACTTGAACTTTAAGCAAACTGTATCCTTTAGTTGCCTAAATAAATGTGATGTCCCATTCAGAACTGAAGGAGAGTTTTAAAAATAAACTCCATTTCTTAAAGTACTAACATAGGGATTACAAAGGCCATAACAATCAAAAAGTATTACTCTTCCTATCTTTTGAGAGGTTTTATAGATCTCTTTGAAGCAAAAGTCTGCATCTAAGACCCCTTCAAGAATTTTGTCTGTGACTTCAGCATCCTGCATTTTTAAAGCCACCTCAGCCAAATGCATTTTTATCAGTCCTTGCAGTGCAACATATCTCATGTTTCCAATGCATCATTCAGATCATTCACACCAAATCCCAGACAGCAATACCTCCTATCAGCACTTTTTGTTTAAAGAGTCTTAACTGATTCTTCTTCTACCTTCTTGATTCTTTTCTTGCACCAGAAGGATAGGTGAGAGGAACCTATAGATCCCCAAGTTTCGACTTTTCTCCTTATATCGCTAGTAGTTGTCACTCTTTGTAATAGTATAATTTGTCTCACCTGATATAAGTCTTAGAATTTGTTCTCTCACATCCCTGATCCTTCTCTCTGGCAAGCAGAGTGCTTAATGAGCTGATAGGTCTAATAAAGCACATGTTCAGGAGCTATTTGTAATATTGAAGCGATGTTTATGTAACTCAGCATTCTGCAGAATTCAGTTTAGGGATCAGTTCTTTGGATCCAGAGCAAGAAGGATTCTTCAGAGCAAGCATGGACGTACACACCTCCTTTAAAAAGTTGTTTCTTTTGCTAGGGTTGCAAAGTAGTTATATAAATCCTAGAAAAAATGCATGTTTCGCTTAAGCAGATTCCACCAGGGTGCAACAGGATGCTTCAGAGTGTCTTAGTGTTAATTCAATGCATCTCCTTTGTCCTTGAGGGGATATCCTGTGCTGTTTATCGTGCAGACTTGGATCTTGTAATTTGCCTACCCTCTTTGTCACAATGTTCAGTACATAAAATGAATATCTCAAGAAAAAGATGCTCTCTCTGTTATGTAGGCACACACCATTTTTCCCTTGCCTAGATTTAAAAAACTTTGTTTCTAAAACAAAGCAGGAATGGAAAAGGGAAAGAGGTTGCTGAATAGAGGCTGATAAAAGAGAGGATTAACCTTCAGATTATATGTTGGTATTTCTAGGGACAAATGAAGTCAGATAAAAGGAAGTAAGTATCTCTATTTCAAGAAAAAAAAATCCTATTTCTGTACAATTAGGCAAATTCATTTGAGCCATGAACTGAAAGGTTTTGTTGATCTGTTTTGTTTCTGTGTGTTATGCTGAAGTCTCATCTTTATGTTTCTAAGCTTAGTAAATGTATTTTATATCAGATTTTTTTCACAGTTTCATAACATATTCCAGAATATCCAATAATTTATTTCCCTACTCGGAATCTTGTAATAATACTAATGATTCTTGAACATCCCTTGTCCCTTTACTGGGACTGTGAAGTGAGGAAATCCTTTTTATAGTAGACCAGTATCTTGTCTATATTTGGAGTATCACGTTATCTTCTGAATTTTATTCTTTTGAGAAATTCTTTTTCACGCTTAAATGTTTTATATTGTAATATTTCAAGTTAAATGGGCATTGTAACAGCTATTTTTTAATTATCTCTTGTGAGATTGGACTCTCCCAATATAGGGGGAGAAAGGTGCTGATTCCACTCCTGTATTCTTCATGGCCAAGAAGAGGTCCTGTAGAATTGATTGGATTTGTGAGAGTTCCAACTCTCTAGTAGCCATGCAAGACATGGGGAGAACATTAACGGAAGAACCTCCTGAAAGGTAGTTGTTGGTAGAATGAACTATCAAGTCTCCAATCCAAATAAGAATGTTTGAGCATTTCAGTCTTCAGTTCTATGGGCTTCTCTAGGTTCTGTTACAACTCAGACCCTGTTTCAACCATTAGGTCCTCAACACGGCATTTTAATTCTTCAAGGTTGTTTCTGAGTTCAGCTTACCCTTTAAAAAAACATACCTGTCTGAATTTAATTTTATTTAAATATCAAATAAAATCGCCTTTTTCACATCTTTAATATATAAAAGCATTTATATTTTATGGTTCTGAGTATATAAGTAGCAATAAGTGCTTTCTTTCATTTAAAACATGCTAGATATTTGTTTGGAGCACATTTATCAGATTATGTATAGCAATCTAATTAATTCCTAAAGTTCTGTATAGTCTAGATCAGTTATAGAGAATTGTTTTGAGTGTCAGTGTGATTCCTGGAGTAAATAAGAGAGAAGTTACACATTTAACAAGAAAACTTAAAAAGAACCACAATATTAGTATTAAGTTTTTCATCTTTTCTGTAGAATGGAAAAGATGGATGCTTCAGAGCTGACAGTTAGAGCTACTGTATACAACAGAGCTGTCAGCCAAAGATGTATGTAAGCTAGGCAGAACTTTAAACATTTTTACTGAGCCAAACAGATGTAGGTCAGCCAGGGAGGAAGTTGGCTTAAACATCTGAGGAGTAAACAAAATATGCCTAACAAAATCTTCAAAGCCATTGTTGAATGCATTAGATGAACCAGTGGGACCTCTTGTCCTTCTGAGAAACTAATTTCTCAACTTTCTGGAGTTTCTTAGTGTGATAGAATTCTAAGAGTCTCTAGTGTGAGACTCTGGAAAGTAGAAGAAGAAAAAGGACTGTTACTAAAGAGATTTCTCAGCCCAGGGGAGGTTAGAATTATGAGAAAGAGACCCAGAGTAATCTACCTTAATAACTGAAAGTATAACTAGAACAGAAGAATTGCTTTGACAGGCTTTTGAGATTGTTACAAAAGCAATAAAGATCTTTCCAGAATTCCAAGTAGTATTTGTTTTTTTTAAGTTTACCAGCTTCATCATGTCCTGCCTCAGGTTTCAAATACTGAAACTCGTCACACACAGTTGCTATGGTAGCTCATAGTTTATTCAAGGTCAAAAAGATAATCACAGTCAAAGCATGCAATTCAAAACACAATCTCTGACCGCTGGCCTGAATGATTTGCTTTTAAAAGAGCCCTACAGAAGAATAGTCCAAAAACAGTCCAAAGTTCTGAGAGCCATGTCTGAGTTGTCAGCCAGTCAGAAGATTTTCAAGGTTTCTTATGCAAACAGAATGAGAGCCAGAGGTCAAACATTATTTCCAGCAAAGGGAACAGAAATCATGGCTGCCTCTTCAATCAAGCTGTAGCTAGTTGGTTCATCCCTGAAAGTTTCAAATGTTTGGGACCCAAATATCAAAAGGACTTTCAGCCTCTATTCTTCTGTGTGCTAATGTAACTTTCTATGTAATTCAGCCACAGGTATAAAATTTACTGGTAAAAAAGAGGGACGTTCTTGGTAATTATAATTATAATGTCTTTCTTAAAGAAATTAATCAATTGTTAATAATATTATTTAGCATTGTATTGTATTGTATTAAGCTTTTACCTATTTAAAAGTTTTATCTCCTACATTCTTGTTAGGTTTTTTTTTAGATATCCATTGCAGTGAAATCTGACATGTTGAAACTCAGCGCGTAGGTTTAAGTATCTTAAAATAAATTCCAGTCTCTCTGGGGAGACTTAAGAATATTGTTCGCATGCTTACTTTCTATATTTACACATGTCATTTAAATACTCTCTATCCACAAGAAGTCAGATAGATTTGGTGAACCTTTTTTCACCTTTACCGTATGTGCTTTCACATTTCCTGGTCATTTTGTTATTGAATGTTGAATGCTTCAGTTCCCAGATTGATTTTGGTTTCAGGTATACCTACATTGAGATCCAGTTTGATATAGTGGTTAAGGCATCAGACTAGAAACCAGGAGACTGTGAGTTCTGGTCCCACCTTAAGCACAAAGCCAGTTGAGTGACCTTGGGCTGGTCACTTTCCCTCAGTCCTAGGAAGAAGGCAGGAGCAAAACACTTCTGAAAAATCTTCCCAAGGAAACTGTTTATCTACCTCTAAGGATGGGGCCAAAAATAGATTTAAGATTTCCATTAAGAATGCAGAATGCTACACTGAGTCCCATAAAACTGGCAATTCAAAAAAAACAAAAAACAGGCATTCCCGCAAGTAACTTGTATACGCCTGCCCTCTAAAAAAGCATTAATTCTGTATGTAGTTTTTGAGCCTATAAGTCCTTGATTTACAACAGTGCATTTAATGACTGTTCAAAGTTACAATGGCACTGAAAAAAGTGACATGACCATTTTTCACAGTAACAACCGTTGTAGCATCCCCATGGTCATGTGATCATAATTCAGATGCTTGGTAACTGATTCATACTTATGAGAGTTGCAGTGTCCCGAGGTCATTTTGCAACAGTTGGGCAAGCAAAGTTAATGGGGAAGCCAGATTCACTTAACAACCAGGTCACTAACTTACCAATTGCAGTGATTCACTCAACAACTGTGGCAAGAAAAGTCGTAAAATGGGGCAAAATTCACTTAACAAATGTTTCCCTTAACAACAGAAAAATTAGGCTCATTTGTGGTTATAAGCCGAGGAATACCTGTATAGTCTTGCCATTTAGTGAATTGATGTGGTTAGTTTGGTTATTGCAGTCCCATACATATCAATTTCCTTAAACCTTTGACTCAGTCAGCTTTTCTAATAGGCCCACATAGAATCATGAAGTCTAAAATTCTGCAAATCTTTTTAACAGTGTTGTTTTAAAATGCATCACAGGATATACAGATATCTCCATAATTCATTAAAGCAGCCTGGTCTCTCTTTTTTTGGTTCAAGTTTCAGAAGGAAGAAACCCCGGGTTTCTCTGCATGCATGTTCAAAGCATTAGGTGCTTCAAAACATTAGGTGAAAATGTTGCTTCTTTCTCTAATACTTTCCCAGCCAAAGGAAAGGTTATTGTATTACTGCTAAGTCAGAAAATAATACTGTACTCAGTGTATACTATATACATTTACTTTTTTGCCAGTGCAAACTCTCATAAATGTAAAACAATTCATTTGTTGGGAAAAACAATATACACTTGAATGAAAGTTAAAGAGAAAGCTACATTAATGAAAAGACTGAAATAATGATTTATGCAAAGGAAGACTTTATGAATCTTGCATAAAAGTCAGAAATTTAATAAAGTATGTGGTTGAATGGGTAGATGAAAGGTAGGTACATTTAATGGGGATTGTTATTTATTAGGAATTATGTATCAATTTATCTGATTTCTTTTGATTCTTACACAATGATTCTTCTTTCATATAACACTAATTCAGAAATATGCAGGATAAATTGTAGGCAAGCCAATTCTACAGGCATTAATAATGACAATAATATGAAACAGTTGTTACTGAATTATTCACATTTGAGTCAGCATTTATCCTTTTATTTAAGCTAAACTCAGTGTAGAACTCAGTAAGACTTACTTCTGAATTTAACCCACATTGAATTGAATCTTTGAAGTGAATGTGAAAAATATTAAATAGTTCATATTTGATAGGTATTCAACATATTCAAGGTTGATTCAGCCTTCCATCCTTCCGAGGTGGGTAAAATGAGGACCCAGATTGTTGGGGGCAATATGCTGACTCTGTAAACTGCTTAGAGAGGGCTGTAAAGCCCTGTGAAGCAGTATATACATGTTATTGCTATTAATATATTCAAATATATATTTGTATTACCTTTCACATAAAGCAAAACTATTGCTAATTTTATAGTAAGGTATTTATTTCAACTGAATTTTCTCATAATTTCTTTAACGAGCCAAGAATATTTTAGCTATAAATACCCTGTAATAACATCCAACTGGTCCTAGAGATTTTTTTACTTCTAAATTTCTCTAGAGTATTTCTGCATTGCTTCATTAGTTCTTGAAATAAACTGAAATTGTGTTTATAACACTAGCAGACTTTGAATAAAATGTCTTTTGGGATATATTCCAGTTTCAATTTTTGTTCTTTTTGGTTCCTTTGGTGTCACTTACACCATGGCTCAAAAATATTATTTTTTTTAAAAAAAATTATTTCTTTCAACTCTTCATTGGGAATTGATTCCCAATGAAGGTGAAGCAAAAAACTAATTATTTGATTTTTCCCCCTGTTATTTATTTTGTAGCTGGTACTTTTCACCTCTGTATTCCATGCTTTGTTTTAGTAACTTGTTGGTATTATTTGTGCTAAGTTACAATTTTAAAACAATTTTACCTATGAGTAGCAATAGAAATTTATCTCAAAACAGATGGCTTTAATTACATTTGTACTACTTGTGAATTCCATGTTCCTTCAACTATTATGCCTTTGTTATTAATGAGCATTATTTAAAATCTATAAAGATTCACACTAGTTAAACTGAGAAAATTAAAAAAATAAACTTATAAATGTAGAAGTTTTCCTGAACTTTCCAAAGTTATACTTTCAAGCTGTTCTCTTGCGGCCTGCTAGTTTGTTTTGACATGTAGCACCTGTTGTTTTAAATCACCTAGGAAGTAAAAGGGTATCTCCAGAAGGTGCGATGTAATTGCTATTGTTACTGATAAATGCTTGATACAGAAAGTTCTTACACTTTCCTAGTGTTTTTGACATCTTTTTGACTTCTCAGTGTTCTCGTTGTCAGAGCTGATGCCTCAAAAGCATGTAGTAGTTCAATAGGGTAATAGGGACTGGAGTAAGTAGCTTTGACTGACAATTTGAAGAAAGTGTGAACTTCAGTTGCTCCTCTTCAACCCCTTACTTTTTAGGAAAATGTAAACTCTTGTACACTGTTTAGTTGTGTATAGAGGTAGCATTGCAGTGTCATAGACATCAGCCCATGAGTTTCTCCTGACAACACAATCTGGTGATGGAAGGAATAAGGTTTCTGATACTCCTTACTGGAAATCTACAAATAGCCACAAACCTAGAACTATCATTGTTTTGCATAAAACATAATCTTTATTCTGATAATTTTTATCAGTTGAGATGTGATCTGCCAGTGGAGGACATGCACACCAGCCCATTGCCATGGACAGATCACTCCCTGCTCAGTGGTGGGATTCAGTTACCTTTCCTATCGGTTCGCAAATGTGAGCGCATGTGTCTCGTCTGCGCATGCATACCACCTTCTGCGCATGTGCAATACTCGCACATTACATTGGGGCAGGTGGGCGGAGCTTTCTGCAGCCGCCACTACTGGTTTGCCCGAACCAGAGCAAACCAGCTGAATACCACCTCTGTCCCTGCTCCCCCTTTGACTCATAATATCATTCCTCCATGCAGGGAGGCAGGGCCCATTTGATCTGCCCACCCCAAGCAATTGATGGAGTCCAAGGGGTTTCAGATGAAGCATGAGGTTTTCCCTGAGAATTTAGTGAACAGTTCAGTCAAGTCCTTAGTCTATGCTTGAAATGGACAACTGGCTGGGGTGTTGGGTTGTTCACTCCTGTGTGGTTTTTCTCAGGGGGTTTCAAAAGAACTGTAATCCTCCAACAGCAAAATCCTTCATTTAAGTTTCACTAGGGAAGTAAGTTTTTTCTTTTTAGAGATTTAGCCAAGATGTTCTCATACATTTATCAGAGGGGGAAGGGATTAGATCAGGGGTGTCAAACTGGTGGCCCATGGGCTGGATGCATCACGCACAGGCCACTCCCATCTCAGCTCCACAAATGGGGAAACATCACATGACTGCAATATGGCACGGCGGGTTTGACACCCGTGGATTAGACTGTAGGGCAGGGGTGTCAAACTCAAGACCCAGGGCCAAATCCGGCCCGCGGGGTGCTTAGATCTGACCCACAGGGCCACCCTGGAAACAGCGCATTTTCGCTGGCAGAACTCTCAGGCCACCAGAGGCACTCCTGACATGAGTGATGTATAGCTAGCCATCCCCACCCTGTCTCCTGAGGTCAAACGCAACGCTGATGCAGCCCTCAATGGAATCGAGTTTGACACCCCTCCTGTACGGCAGTTATGAATAATTCTCAGCTAATATGGTTGCCAGCAGGAATGCCAAATACGGCAATATTTGCAATCGAGGACTCCAATTACTGGAGAACATAAACGCAGCTATACTCAAGACACTATTATGCTGGTAATGAAATGCATCTTTTTAAACAGTACACGGCAATGGCAAAGTTGCATTTTGAAGCAAGTTTAAAGTGATGTCTTTATTGATGACAACCATCTGATCACTTTGAGGTTGGTATTTTATTTCAAGGGGAGACAGGCAAGTTGATATTTGTTTTACAGCATTATCTAAAAAGCCTCTTCCCAGTAGTAAGCTTTTATTGTTCCAAATATAACTTACTCTGCTTTGTACTATTTTTCCTTTGTTAACTATTATTCGTTATTCTAAGTGGAGCAAATATGTGATTATTACAAGAATGTATAAGATGTCAGGTGAAATAAAGAAATATGCATGCATGCTTTGTAATATTCTGCAAAGTAAACAGGTAAAATATATGTATGCAAGCCTCACTCTTGTATCAAATCAATGTACCAAGCAGTATATAGTGCCATTGGCTACAATCAAGCATTTTAGGAAACTTATTTCTTTCCTAAAATGTATTTGTTTTGTAATTCCCCTTTCCTAAATTTAGAATGCACAGAGTTTGGGTTTTGTGTCCCCAAAATCATTTCAAACGCTGCCGTTTATATTCCTTTTTAGTAGAATTAACTGTAGATAACATTTGCTTTAACTTACCTATCATTAAATGAAGTGTAAAGTCACTGTTTATTCTTCATCTTATCTTTGTATTCCCCCCTCCCCTTTCTATAGTGCCATTTGATATATTGGCAGTCATGGAATAGATTTTAGACTTCTTTGTGCATTATACCATATGAAAGAATCTCAGTGTCTATGACGTACTGAGAAAACCTATGAGACTTTGAAGCATTAATTTACTTTTTAAAAGATAGCTTAAAGATAGCTTTTTGTTGCCTGCAGCAATAGTCTAACAACACCCTGTGGGAGTAAGACAACTGGGTAAACATTGCAGGAAACTTGCGCTTATGATTTGAACACTCTGAAGATGTGTTTAGCTAAGGAGCATTGCTTTAAAAGAATCCTGTAAGTCAAATCGCTTGGGGTATAATTGTACACACTTGGAATGATGCCAGTATCAGTCCCTAAACAAACTGGAAGGGGATTGTTGGGTTCACAGCATTTGTGGATTGGTGTTTTAAGATTAGATTGATTTGCTGAAGAATGGAATAAGGCAGGATTATACTGTATTCTGCTGAAAATAGTAGTCCCCCAGTAAGACTATCAAACGTCCTTGTGATCTCAAAAATATCATTTGCTCAGTTATTCCTCCATAGTCAATTCAGTCTATCTTATGAAACAAGACAGCATTGGTATTTCCAGGAGTACATTTATTTCTCATCAGATGCACTGCATGCAACCCATATTAATTATGCTATTGGGTAGGTTATTATATATATTATATCAAACAAGCTCTCGTGTGGCAATGCTCTTTAAAATGTTGTCCCTTGTTTTGTGCTATTACAATTTAGCTCCACTTGTTTTAGACCTGCTATCTTTTTTGAGAAATTCAGTTCACATTGTAGTGACATAGTAAGAATTCATACATACATACCTATTACCTTGGGGGGAAAGCAATGTTACACCGACAACAGAAAAGGAATAAGGAGAAGTAAGCTAAAAGCATAGGATAAGGAAAAGGAAAAGGAAGAACAACTGAACTTTATTAAATTCCTATTCGCTACACTTGTCTATTCTTTTTTTAATCATCGATAATCAACCTTTCTTTCATCACATACAATGGTTGAACTAAGCATTTCATTTATTCTGACCCATGCTTTATGCCTATATGTAACTGCTCATAATACATCCAGAAATCAACTTTTAACTTCATATTTGCACAAAGACATTTTATAATTCAAGCCTCTTTGCTTTATCATACTCCTTATTTTAGTGCTGCCTCTTATGCGACGGGGGGGGGGGGGGTGATGTCCATTAATGCTATTGTTATTTTGAAGTCAACTCTTTTGAGCTATTAATGATTTTCCTGAGAAAAATATAGTATGCACCACTATTCCATTGCCCTACAAACGTGTTTTCTTTACCACATGTGCAGAAGAAATCTATTTTTTTAAAGAGATATCAGCAATCTCTGTTCTCTAAATGCCCGATGATGTTTTGTATATTCTATCATCTTGTTCCTATTGATCTATTCATGTCACCTGGCAGATTGTCTTTCTCTCTTACCCGCATTCATTCTCTCTTACCTGACATTCATCCAGAAGGTTGTACAGTTTTTCCCCATGTTTCCCTCTTCCGTGTTCACTGGAGCCTAACATTCAACTATCACCCACCTATAGATTTATTTCCATTTGCACCCACCACAATCGAAATAATACAAATTCATACTTTCTAGCACACATTTTACCCCTTTCAATTACAACTAAACCTACACCTTCAATTTCCTGGATGCATTATCAATTCCATTCCACAAAATCAATTCATTTTCATTCAGAACCGGTCCAACCCAGTCTTCCATAGATATACATGTTTTTCAGAAAATTCCATTTCATTGTTAATACCTGCAGCACTTATAGTACTTAGTGTCCCTCCTAAGGATAGCACAGATCAGTTTTGCCACATTTTGCTCAATAAGCTACAAATGTTTACCTCAAGCATATTCATACTATTATTTAAAAAAATAATTCAGATACACTATATTATAAAAAAGCTAATTTTAGTATTGCGATCATATATTATTATCTCAGTGCTAGGATACTGATAAAAATAAACTTATAAGTGAACTCTAAATTCTTTAAGGTCAATATATAGAATAGAATAGAATTGTTATTGGCGAAGTGTGACTGGACACACAAGGAATTTGTCTTTTTCATTCATCATTGTTCTTCCATAGCCTAAATGATTTTTTTTCCCAGGAATGATTCTCATTTGTCCTGTTTAAATTTGCCTTTGTTTTGTTCTTAAATAAAAATGTTCCATTGCTGTTCCTTTTAATTTTCTGATGGGAACAACTTAATCCATATTTCACTTGTTGCTACATTCTAAAATTGTGCCTTGTCTTAACCTCATAGTAAGGCTGATTTCAAAAACTTGATTTTTAAGCAGGTTAGGGAATATTTTTAATGTCTAAGACAGTGTGGGGTGTTTTTAGAATCCTATTCATGATGTTCACAATCAGGAACAGTATTCTAAAAAATGCATACATACCATAAAGAAAACATCCGAACTTGCTTCCTATGAAATATTTATAGAATGAGTATATTAGCAAAAGCAGCAGGAGAGTTTTGGTACTCCACTCCACTCGGAAAAAGAAAGCCTGCCTGTATTTACATCCTAATTACAATATGGCATGCACATACCCTGTGCTTGGCAAAAATAAAATAATGATCTTATTTTAAAACTTTTGAAATTCTTTTTTTTTTTTTTGTAATAAAATTTTATTGGTTTTTCAAGATTTATAGGGAAAAGGGTAAATGGACAGGTATACAAATTTTGGCAGTTGCAAAATGTGAGAGGCCCCCCTCCCTCCATACCCATAGTATACATTTATATATAATGCATTAATATATAATTGATTACAATCAGCATATTAGTTCTATTATTAAATTCAATCAAATTAAACATTACAGTATAAAATCCAAATATAATTCCATTTTCACTTTCGGTCAATTTATAATAATATGATTTTCTTGTTTATTTTTGTGATCTGAGTCTTCTTGCTATTGCCCCATCTCCCTCCACTGGTAGAGCTCTGGCCCCTCCCGTGACCTGCGTGTCCGTTGTAGTGTCTGGTGGATTCTCTAGGAGTGTTTTATTTTTTTCCATAAAGGCCTGCGCCTCTATGGGTGAATTAATTCTAATTCTTGTCTCCTCCCAGAATATCAGCATACCTTCAGGCATCAACCATCTAAACCACACCCCTTTCTGGTATAATTTATTCGCTAATTGCGAATAATTTTTTCTTTTTTCTCTAATCTTCTTAGGGATCTGCTTCAGAATGGTTATCTCCATATCATGATATGTCAATGCTTGCCCCCTTTGTACACCCAGAATTTCATCTCTTGTGCTTTTTCTAAGGAATTTAATGTGAACCTCCCTGGGTACATTGTGTGTTCGAGCATAAGCTGAGTTCACTCTATAAACCAGGTCTATATCCCACCCCATCTGTTGTTTTTCTTTGTGTGTGTAGTCAGCCAGAATGTTTGTCATGATGTCCCTTATATTTTCCCCATCTTCTTCTATAACATTTTGAAATCTAAGATAATAGGACATTCTCTCAAATTCTAATTTCATCTGTTGGATGTCAAGATCTTTGTTCCCTTTCTGCACAGCTTCCACCCCCCCCTCACCTCCTCCACCCCCCCTTCCACAAGATCCAGTCTTTGTGAGTTCTTATAAATTTGGGCTTGATTTTCTTTAATTTCATCTTTCATTTCCCTTAGCTGTTTCTTGATTTCCTCCTGGCCCTGTAAAATTTGTTGAAGCATTTGTTGAAAGTCCATCTCTGTAGTCTTAGGTTGCATCAGTTCTGTTATCTTTGACTGTGTGGCTGGACTGGATGTTGCAGATGTTGGAGCAGATGTGGCAAAGCCAGGTTTCCCAGGAGGTGGTCTTTTAGGTGCCATCCTTTATAACATTAGAAGTTCAGTCCATATATAAAATAAACAGTTAGAAAAGAAGGGTAGCCAGGTGAGGTCCGGGAGCAGAAGAACCAGGCAGAAGAGAATCTCTCTAATAAGTCTGGCAATAGATAGACAACGGAAGTGTGCCATCTTGCCCTGCCAGTTTTGGGCACAGAGGCATAACAAAGTTTTAAAAAGTTCCAAAAGTCCTCAAATCACAGTAGAAAGTGAAATTAAGTTGAAAAGAAAATCATCTCAACCTGGGTGAGGCTTCATTCGTTGGCTCTCCCCCCTCCTCCTTCCCCGGGGGCTGAGAGCAAAATTATTCCTCGCCGCTTGTCCAAGGGGGGGGGAAACCCCCCTCCCTCCAGCCGCGCCTCCAGAATACTCCGAAAGTTATTTTAAGGAAAGCTGACTAATTCTTCGTGCAAAATAGGGCATGAAGAGAGAAGCAACCTCACCGCACCGCAGCTGCTTCCTTCTATTGCTTCATTCTCCAGACGGCTTTAGCGAGGCGCGAGGCGCAAAAACGCGAGGCGCCCTCCGATCTAGCTCCCCGGTGCCTTGGGCGCGCGAGAGACCTCCCGTCGGCCGCCGCCGCTGCAGGAGCTCCCCGCGATGCCGCCCCTCTGCGGGGTGTCCTGTGCCCCCCAAGGAGTGGGGAAGCCCACCGGAGAGCCGGAGCGGGCAAAGAGCTGCCCGTCGCTGCTGCCGCCGGAACCGGAACTCCAAAACTTTTGAAATTCTAAAGGGGATAATAGTGGTAAGCAGCAGCAAACAGGCTAAGCAGCAGCCTCATTGAAGCAAAATGCATCATGAGCTTCATCCATGATAAGGGGACATTTACCATATCTGCAGATGACATAACACTGGGCAGAATGATGAATACTTTAGATCAAAAAGAGAATATTAAAAATGAACTAGATAGAGATATTTATGTATTTAGTAATGAAATATAGAAAACTACAACAGGCAGAGAGGGAGGGAGAAGGGAGAGAGAGAGAGAGAGGGAGAGAGAGAGAGTTAAAAAAACAAATCTCCATCCTCAGGCATAGCGGTGGTTAGATTTTCTTAGGCCCTATTACGATTTAAAAGCGCACTTCTTTTCAAATAGGAAAATGTACAGGTTCATTACCACGGTGTTTTTCTTTTTAAAGTTTCATTAATGTTTATTATAACATAAAATACAATGAAAATAAAGATTAAATGGGGGAGTGCAGGATCCCAGAGAAGAGGGGGGGTGGAAAGGTGTTGACTTCCGACTGTTTCCAACACGATAAAATACTAACATAATGATGACCTCAACTTTGTACATTACCTATAATTATTACAAGCCTGTTCTGCAACTACAGTTATTAAACCTTCAAACTAAATTCTAATTTTTTTTCTATTTCAAGCATATAAACCAGAATCCATATCCAAATAGAAACATGACCAAATAAAATCTCTTTGTTTAAAACAATTTAACATCTTGATTGCCATCTTGATCAAATCCTCCTCCCCCCCCCCCTTTGTAGGAAATGATATATATTTCTATTTACACTTCTTAATCTTTCTAAACTATCATCATCTACATTAACTATTCTAACCTTAAAGGGAACACTCTTTTATATTCATCTCAGGACTCTTAAGTCTTTCTTTAAAAAATTCATCTTTATAACTAAAATCAATTTGTTCTAATGCATCTTTTCAACTTTAACATACATACTTTCAAATTCACTTTCAATAATACTTTGCAAAGTTTAGAAATTGCTCAAGTGTTATATATAACAAAAGAAAAAAGAAAAGGTCAAAAGAATTTCCATTTTCAAACCCACTTTATTAGCACAAAAGAATGCACTGGAACTATTTTTAATTACATATGTAATTAAATCCATCCTAGCTCCAATTAACTTAAATTTAAGTCACACATTATAGCTTGTCCTCATAAAATAAAATCTTTTTCTTCATTTGAAATTCTATTAAACAACTATAATTTTCTCTTTTTCTCAACAGAAATATGAAATACGACTTTTAAAACAAGTATGTTAAAATTGTCAGTTTTCATGCTGATTTTGAAATGGAGTTTCCAAACTTGTTTCTTGGGAATTGTAGATTTACTTGTAAACTCTTCTTCTTTCAGTTGCACTAGGGGAGCTTGTAATTAAACCATCTTCATAGTAGGGCCTGTTTGTGTTGGATTTATACTCCAAAATTATAAGTAAGTCCTTTGCATTGTCAACTACTTGTTCATTAGCCACAGTGGTTTGATAACTTTCTGCACTTGGTTGCAATACTGGGTTAAACATCCTTCTTCCAGTTATTTAACTAATTTGTTCCTCTTGCTCCTCTTTCATGACATCTTTGGAACAGTTAATCTATGGAGTGCTTTGTTTTGTTTAAATACTCTTTCAAAATAATGTTTGCAATTTCTATCTGGTTTAGGTTCCTTCTGTGTTTCTTCATCTTCTATTCCTTTAGCTCCCTCTAATGGTCAAAGAATAAAACTTTTTTGAAAAAAAAGGTTTTTTTTGTAGATCAGCTGGTCAACCAGAATCCATTAAAATTGGAAGATTTCAGCCTCCCACAATAAACAATCCAAAATTGAAAATTATAATTCCCAATGTCAAATAAAAGTGGCGAATTAATGGAAATGACAAAAAAAAACTCCTTATGTTTCTTCATCAAAAATAGAAAGAAAAAATATTACACTTAGCTTGCTTCCAGCAATATCAATATCCGCAAAATGGCGCAGATTTTCAAAAAGGATTAACAGAATATTACTGAAAAGTGACTTTTAGCTGAATAAAGGTAAGAATCAGTATTTAAGACGTGAAAGGTGAGACTTATTCTCTGTTTGAAAAATAAATTCAAAATGGCTGCTTTTTCAACAATGAAGTCACCTCCTTCCCAGTTTATAGGTGACTCACATAGCTACTTAGGCACATCGCTCAAGAGTTTTCTTGCAATCACCACTGCAAGAAATGTTGTGAGATGAATCTGGGGCTTTTCCTAAACTAGGAAAACTCATGGAACCTAGTGCCCTGTTTGTCCATTGAAAAAGCTTCAGTTCAAAGGAGAGTTTTCCAGACTGGTCAATCAGCCATCTTCACTTGACGTCCCTACTATGATGTGCTTATATTTATTGGACCTTAAATCAGACTTTAAGTTGGACTTTAAGTTCTGGTGATTTTAAGATTATTGTTGAGTCCAATCTCAAACATGCACCACTGGTTGAGAATCACTATCGCAAGGGTTTGCATACTAGGTCAACAAAGGACCATAAGAAATGTATCTAAATTCTGGCAATGCTCAATGTTTGATTGTATAAAAGGTGACTGGCAATAAGTCCCCATGGACTGATGAAAATCATTTTGATGTGAAAATATAATGTAGGAGATGACCGGGTTGAGCCTGAGAGAGGGGTGAAATGCATCATTGGTTTCGAGTCCCTTCGCGCCCATAAGACATCCACCTTGAATTCCATTGACTCTTATCTACCGCCAATTTGCTTTGAACATTAGTAGTTCAGACTCTTGTAGAGAGCATAAATCTTTATATTCCTTTTGTACTGCCTGGACTTCTGATTTCCCACGCTTGACGTATAGGTTGGTTCATAAAGAGTTGTGGTAACAATATTTTATAGGAACAATTTTTCAATAACTGAACATTTCCACCAGACAGAGGGAATTTGGCTCATTGAATTATAGGCAGGCTGGTTAATGTACGCTTCTTGATAAAAGCAGATTAGAAGGAACAATGAAATTACTCATACTGACTTGTGTTAAATAACTTTTTAATAAAGTTTTCATAATGTAATCTCGAGAAGGGGAAAGAAAATGTTATGGGCTTTAAAATGCAGTACCCGTATTGTAGGATCTTTGGTCCCCTAACAGTACAGTTTTCAGTCATAAATTTTGGTTGTTAGATTAGACATGTTATTCACAAATCACTATTTGCTTTCCTGTATTGTAATCAGGCTATTTATTTCTTCCCACATTTATTTGTTTATTTTATTTATTTTATTCAAAACATTTATATAGCATCTTATATCAAACTCTGGGTGGCTTCCAATTAACAATTAAAACATCAATAATAAAATAAAATCATACATATATCTATTAAAATCACAAACACTAAAGACCTGGCACCAAAGTTAAGCTTCCATATGCTTTGTTAAAGTTCTTATTAAATCCTCTTGCTACCTCACTTTCCCAATCCTTGGGGGGAGGGGAGAACCAGGTCTTTAGTGTTTTTTGGGAAGGCAAGAAGGGTAGAGGCCTATTCTGAATTGGTTCAAGAAATTCAGCAGGTACTGGTATGTTGGTTGCTTTTCTGCAGGGAAAAAAACATTTAAAGTGAAAATGTTAGCACCATTTGCTTTTGTATTTTTTATGTTTGTATTTTTTATTTTTTATTTTTTTATTAATGCCATGGTGAGCTGTGGGAACTAGATTTGAAGATTGTTTGAAAGTTTGAAAGCATGTTAATGTGAATGAAGTATCTTTATTTGAAGCAAAAAATAACTAAGTTCCGTGTGCCTATGCATTCATGCTCAGTCCCAGCATAAATGCTGGGTGTGCATACATATGTAAGCGCAAGCGCGCGCACACACACACACACGGTAGCCAGCAGACAACAAATTTTTGCAAAAGTTTTGCTTCCTGAAAAACTTCCACTGATTATGAAAGACTCCTTCAAACTGAACACAAATATAATTTGAGAATGATTATATCACATAGGAAGCTTGATAAATATGGAATTAATTTTAATGCCTCCCAAAATGAATAGCTTGCCTCCCAGTTTTATGGGTGCTCCATAATTGGAGGATTTCGAAATTAGACTGGACAACCATTTGACCAAGGTGATATAAGCACCTTTCATGATCAGCTGTTGAACTAGGAGATCTCTAAGTTTCCTTCCAGACCTATATTTCTGCGTTCTGTGTTCCATGTTCTATTTAATTGCATAATGTTTCCAACATGCTACATGAGTTCTACAGAGCTATGTAAGTATTTTGCTATGATTATTTTTTTGTACCAACAATAGTCAGCCAACATTGATGGATTCCATTTGTTCTGATACCATTTTTCCATTGTGGCAATGTCTTGGTGAAGCTTTCTACCATGTCCATCACTGACTGCACCTAGATTTTCAGAAAAGTAATCCAAGGGTGAATGCAGAAAATGATACTTAAATGACATGTTGAACTTCATGGTCTTATATACTGTAAGAAGTTTGTCAACCAGCTGAATGAGTTTGGTGCTCTTTAGTTTCCAAGAAAATTCTCCACGACATTCTTGAATGCTTTCCAGATGATTGTCTCTCTCCAGGTGATTTTTTTCAACACAGCCACCCCCAATCTTTCCAGCTCTGAGGATCGGTGGCAGGGAGAGAAAAATGGTTTTGCATGTGCACCTTCTACTTGTGCAAATGGAGCTTCACACTCTTGCCTGCCGCTTACATAGTCCCAATTCCCAACGAGCCTTGGACCAGGGATTGAGAACCCCTGCACTAACAGATTTTCAAATCTCTTGTCATTGATGACATATCTGATCTGTGGATCAACAAAACTTTTCTCCTTATTCTTGGCATCACTTATTCTGGAAACATCTATCTCAATTAATGAAAACTTTACCTTCCTTGTTCACCACTTTCACACAATTTCCCATCAGTCTTATGTGAAGTGGAAGCAAAAAATATCTTTGTTGGATTAGCAAGTGGTTCATGCGCCACTTTTTTCTATCCTGAAGTGACCATTTCTTTTTCATCTAATTCATTCATGCAATTCTCTTGAATGGCTGTCCCATTTGCATGTACAACAACAGTGCTTGGTATTGCTGAGCTGCATTCCAAGCAGCAGAGCTACTACTTTTAGATCTCCAAAGAAATTCCAGCTGTATTTGGTGTACTGCATGTGTTCCAACAACAGTTCCATTTGTTACATGTTTCTTTCATACTTACAGCATAACCAGCAGGTTCTGAAGGGTGCATATCACCATTATGTAAAAACAAGATGTCTGTAAAATGGTATGTGATAGGTTAAATTACAGGTTATTTTGTGATTAGTAACCAAAAGTCTGTAAGATACACCCAAAAGATGTTCAGGAAAGGAACTCTTTGTTGTCCAGTGTAATCTAATTTAAAGTTAACGAAAGACAACTACTTAGATCAGGGATGTCAAACTCAATTTCATTGAGGGCCACATCAGGGCTGTGGTTGACCTTGGGGGGTGGGGGGGCATGGCCGATTGGGTGGGCATGGCCAGCTTAATGGCACTCCCCAAACAGCTGAACTTCCCTTTTCACACTGGGTAGGCTGGACTGAAGCCACGCTGGCCTGATCTTTCTTTTTCGCATTGAGTAGACCAGGCTGAAGCTACACTGGCCTCTTCGCACTGGGCAGACCAGGACAGCCCCTAGGCTGGATCCAACCACATTGTGTGCAGGATCCAGCCCATGGGCTTGAGTTTGACGCCCCTGACATAGATGAATGATTTAGTATTTTGGTTAGGAGATGAATGAATCCATGAATGTTGTTTTTATTGGTTAGATTAGACTCAATTGTAAAAGAAACCTCTGAAGGTGTGGTGCATATATATCCTATGCCATTTTTCTGGAGCCAATTAAAATTGTATTTATGAATGGGTCCAATTGACCTTTGCCCAATCTTGTATAATACAATGAGTTTGATTTGTATCATAGTTAATCTGATTGACCAGAAACAGCAGTGTGGTTTAATATTTTTGACATGGCTTGGTCCAAAGATAAGCTGCTATTGTCAGGAGAAGGCTATATTCATTCATTACCCTACTCTAAATTATGAATGAGATTTCTTAGTTCAGGTTTAGTTGCTATGTTTAGTTTGGTCCAGAAATGACAAAATGGAGCTGTGGAGAAAAACAGACCTTACTTTCAAAAATTATTCAATTTACTCTTTGAGTACAAATAATCCCTTTAATTCCAAATAGATAAGTACATTTCTTATAGTCATAGACCAAAAGAAAATAAGTAAATAAAATGTAGCTATTAACAATTGGAGATTGCTGTAGTAGAGCAGAGCTTATGCGAAGTATAACAACAGAAATTTGTTTGTCTTTGTCGTCCACTAAGTAATGTAAGTGAAATAAATAAAAATGCCATCTGGAGTCCTTGGTGCTCTCTGAGCTTGGTTGTTTGCTTGCAGACTATAGAAAATGCTCTGGGAATTTAGAAAGGAGATCAACTGCAAACAAGGGTCCCCATGGAACTGGCAGCATAATAAAACATGGAATGTATTTTCTATCATACCTACATCAAAAGGGCACTGTCATTTAGCAATGGGGATTTTCTTCTATATTAAAATAGACCAGGGATAAGCCTCTTCTGAGGTTTGCAACAGTGATCTTGTTCAGGTAAGAAGATGATTTAAAATTTGCAAACTGACATGCTGCATAATCCAATTGGCCTTCTACATCTAGAATCCTTTGCTTCAAAATTAAGTTGGCCTGCTCTAACCCCAGTGAATGTCCCCCAAAAAGCCATTGAAATGCAGTTTCCTAAAAATAGCCTTTTTGCTAGGAGTCAAAATTATCTTTTATAGATAAAGAGGCCAATCCAACTAAACTATGTAATAATTTCAACCCCAACATTAAAGATTAGAATCCAAAGGCCAATTCAACTCTAGTGATTCCTGCTTCTTTACCGAAGCACTGTATTTGTAATGCAAGACAGCTAGAACATATTGGATGTAAATAGCTTAAGAGCAGCATTTTGGTAACCAATTCAGGCCAAAGAAGCCATCATTAAACATTTAAAGGTTTAAACTTGCTTTGCTAGTTCTGTTATTTGGGATTTTAATAGCTTTAAGTCCTCATTATTTCAAAGAAATAAAAAAAATATGCAAAGCTCTTTTAAGACCAAAAGGAGTCAAGGACACTACTACCACATCCTCAGCCAATGAGTGAATTGATAGGGTATTTTAGGAGGGTAGAAATTCCAGTCTGCTTAAATTGGCCGTCAATGAATTTATATAAAAGTTAAATAGTACTAGTACCATGACTTACCCCTTTATTCATTGGTATTACCTTGGCTAGATGTCCTTAAGCATTACATCTGACTTTTACTGGAATGTTCCCGTACACTTTAAATATTAGTAGGAACAAACTTTTGTCATTTATGGAATCATTAAATTTGTGCCACAATTTGGTGCTGTAGATCAATCAAATGCAAACTTTAAATCTGTTTGTTTATTTAGCATATGACGTTACATTAGCCAGGAGACTACAATACTAATGCAGAGTAGTAGTTTCCCAGGGTATACCATAATAGGGCACGCTAGCTTCGCACCAGAAATAAAGGTGAGTTGCTTTTTCTTACAGCATCATCCAAGGTCCTCTCCTCCCTCCCTCTCTCCCCCCAAAGTTGCCTTGCAAATGGGCATTGCAACCAGGAAGGTTCTGTGCTGGCAGGATTCCAACTATTGTACAGCCAGCTCGTCTCCCGACTGAAGTGGTACCTATTTATTCACATAGAACTTGCTTTTGAACTGCTAGGTGGACAGAAGCTGTGGCAAATGACAGGAGCTCACCCTGCTACACAGTGCTAGAACTTGAACTGCTGGAGCAGAGGCCATCTCCCTGTTGAGCCACTGTGCGTATTTTTAAATCTGTGAAAGACATAAATAGATATGAACCACATCTGAAGCAGTATGGTCTAGTTTAAAGGAAACCTACTTGTCCAGAACTATACCTGTCTGTCTCTTAGGAGGAATTCAGATTTAACCAATGTAGGAATTTAATCTGCAGATATTCAATATGCGTATGACTGATCTAATAGGGTGGAAATTGGCAAGGTCATCCCTTTTGCCCTCTCTATAGGTCGAATCGTGATAGTCAAGTCCCAATCCTTCACAATGTTGGTGAAATTATCTCTGAACATGATTAAGGAAGCTAGTTGCACCAGTTCGTAATATTTTTCATAATTTCATACATAATATAATCTGATTGCCTGCTTATTTGATTTAAGAGCATTAAACTGGAGGTCATGTGGTTAAAGAGATCAAATTTATCTCCAAATCTAGAAAGTGGGTCTTTATCTGGGCATACAAGATAGTGAAATGTTTTTCTCAAATTGCAGCCAGTATATGAGAGGGCAGACAGAAAACATTATTCATGAAGTTACAAGTATTGCCCAAAATTTCTAATTAGAATAAATGAAAAAATGAAATAACTTACTTAGCATTAAGGAACAGGAACTTTTGGATTATTCAAGTAATTATACTTGTCATTTGATGAAGATTCTTTTTAGTATGAAATTATCTTTAGATAAGTTCATAGCATCATAACTCTGATAATCTATTATTACTATTAACTCTATAATCTATTATTATTAAATATTAATAGTCTGTAAGGGGGGAGCAATAGTTAATAGAAAACTTTTTAAATCTTTCAGAGCTGTAGGATAAATTTCCCTGGTATTCTAGTCCATGTTAATGATATGTGAAGTTAAAGCTTGTATTGATGTTCTAGTTTAATTAATTTGGAGTTAAAAGAATAATTTTATACAAGTTTATGTTGTTTTCTGGGTTCAGTTATGGTAAATATTATTTGGATTTGTTTTTGGAAGTTGTTGAATTAAAAAACAAATTCAACTAATATTTACCATAATTGAACTTGGAAAACAGCATAAACGTTCATAAAATTATTCTACCATTCTGTTGTGAACTGCAAGTTTAATGCAAAATCATTTATTTCAAACTAATAGACATTTGCTACAAAAATGGTATTATAACTATTAATGCATTCTTGTTGGGATAGTTCAGCCAAATGCTTCATTCATGTTTCCAGACAATTGGATTGTCCTTTACAAATACAGAGTTTGAAGGACAGAAATATTTTGCAAAACATATGCTGTTATACATTGCCGTTGTCCTCCTGTGGCATTTTTGGATCACCGAGTATAAGGTTTAAGCATCCAGATAAAATATGTAATATTTTTTATTTTAAAAAAAACATTTCACCATAACATTTTTGGATATGTATTTTTAAAATGTTCTGTCAGTACATCCTGCTGTTTAATATGAAAAATAGAGTTCATGGCTGCTGTTTTTTCCTGTCACCTTTGTCTTTAACAGCGTGACAGATTTTGCTGAAAATGTTCTTAGTAGGATGACTTGACCTTTGAACAGAAGCCCTCTGTTCAGTTGTAGTCCAAAGATGGGCCAGGGGTAGTGCCATTGTGCATTTGCTCATCCTCCTTACAAAAGGGAGTTAGTATAAAAATTGTAACTGGCTCTATGGTATGGCTGGCAGGCTTCTCTGTACTGTTCAGCATTTATATTTCAACAAAGGGGCTTTGTGCTCTGTTGAAAACAACAGTGCTATATTAAATAGGAATTTAGAAGCTAGAGGGGTTTACTCAAACATGCAGTAAATGGCAACAGAACAACAAAAGATTACTGTTATGAGTAGATAATCTGATTAGTAAATATTTATTTCACAAAAAAAGACTGTTGTAATATTTGGGATCAGAGTGCGGTTTACCAGTTGAGTAAATGCACTGTCCTAACCACATTCACTTCAGCTTTTAAAATTATATTCTGTAGATCAGTATTTCCTAAAATGTTGCTTTTAGACTCATTGGGGGAGGGGTCCTTTGAGACCTTCTCAGGGGCCATGAAATCAAAATTATTTGTCAGATACTGGAGGTATTTGTAAAAATGTAAAACAATATCACTCTTGATTAGCTTTAATTTAAAAAAAAACACCAGAAGGTTATTTCCATTAAAATGTTATATATCTACTAGGTTTAATATTAATTTTACACTATTCGGTAAATAAATATTCTACAAATACATCAGTTTTAATTTTGAATACAGTAAATATTGAAAATATAACATCTGCTACAAAAGTTCTTTTCTTTCATAATTTTTAAAAATGAAAAAGGGTCCCAATTTTAAAAAAAAAAGTTTAAGCAACATTGCTATAGAGCAGTGGTGTCAAACTGGCGGCCTGCAGGCCAAATGTGTTGCGCGCAGTCTATGCCCACCCCAGCTCCGCGAAGGGAAAAAACCATTGCGATACGTCCTGTGATGGCAACGTGATGCGGCACGTTTGACAACCGTTCTGTAGAGCATCAACCAGAGAGGCAAAAGAATCATGCATGTACGTTGGAGAAATAAAGTTTAGTGTTGAGTACATTTACAGAAAGATATTAGGGGATGGTGGTTGCCACAGTGGGTTTAGTTGTTTTAGTCTAGATTGTTTAAAAGCAAGTCAGGTTTGAAAATTCCAAACAAGGGTGTTTCTCTATAAAACGTTTAATTAAGTAGTTTGTAGAAATTAGCATTCTAATTTCTACACAGTTTAAACTGGCCTAGAGGCAAAAATCAGTAGATTAATGAAATCTTCTTTTCAGCAGACATATACAGAGAAAAACAGTATCTCTTCTGATAGTCGGATGGTGTATGAAATATGCATCTCAGCTCTCTCTACAGAAACTGCATTCAAAATACATGTTAGTCAGCCAATGTATTGCATTCATTAACTCCTCATATCAATATGTAAGAGGGAAATGGAAAGAGAAACTTATTCTGCCCCAACACCACCATCTTTCCCCTTGTTCAGTGGGAATGTTTCATATTAAGGATTCCCTTAAAGTTAGCTATATAGCTCATTTCTTTATTATTTTATCTCAAGAGCAGAAAGTGCTTTTTACCACTTTAGAAATTCTACTTATGTTATCCTTTCCTTTCTGCATCACTCGATACACACTCCATCGACTTGATATTATATGATTTTGTAGTTCCCTTACAGAGAAGAGAGGATGATACAGGGTTTGATTCATGTCCTGTACAAAGAAATACACTTTAAAGGGAAGTAAGTGCTATGTTGTATCATATCATTAAGCAATTCGCAGAGAGTACCTAGGTCTGGAGTGCCCAACCTGAAGTCTGTGGGTGTCATTGTGCCCACAACCCCTTTCCTTTGCTACACCTTTCCCTGTTCCACTTTTTAAATGTTTAAAATATTATGCCTATTTTCAAGAATGCCCTTATATTTCACACAGGCCCCATTCGTACAAAATACATAAGATGTTGACTGCAGACCCCTACTTGGTTGATAGATCTGACAAGAACAACAAGCAAAGGCATGCTTGAGGTTGACATATCCAGGTGGAGACGGGCCTTTAAAGGGCACGCAAGATGGTGCTTCTGGTGAACCAATGTTAGATGTAAGTAACCAGAATCACTCATGAATAATCTCAAGCAGAAGCTTTATTGTTAGTCACCTGTGTTACAGGAATCTTGCCACACTGACTGAAATTGCTTGGCAAATGGTCAGATAAGGCTTCAGGGATTCTGAGGGAGGTCAGGCCTGTGCTACTTTCTGCAGTGCACAGACTCCAAGCTTGGTCCCCTCTTAACATCTCCCTCCAGTCTAGCTGGAGAGTCCACCACACTGATGTTTTGTGAGCGTAGCAGGTATTTTGTGGAATAACCAGCTCTCTCCCATTTTCTTTGCATGCCCACAGCTTGCAAAGCCCCAATGCAAAATATATCTGATTCATATTAATAGGTAATGGGGCTTTGTTCTAGAAAATCATTCTTATTGCTGCCTGTTTTAAAAGGAACAGGGTCGTGCGGGCAGGGGAGGCAGGGGAGGCAGAGCCGCACCGCTCTCATCATGAAAATTAAAAAAGGGGGGGAGGGAAAAGGCGCTGAGGAGCCTTCTGCACACGTGGTCGGGAATGGGAGCGCTCCGTGGTCCCCTTCATGTTGACTCAGGAGTCAGGAAGCAGGGGAATGGGACCACGTGTGCAGGAGGCTCCTCTAGCCTCAGCCTCCCTCCTGCGCACATCCCATTCCCCGCCTTCCTAAGCCAACATGAAGGGGGCCGCGGAGCGTGAGCCGTGGTCCCGCAGAGCACGCTCCGCGGTCCCCTTCATGTTGACTTAAGAAGGCGGGGAATGGGACGTGCGCAGGAGGGAGGCTGGAGGGATCGCGAAGGAGGGATCGCGCAGCGTGAGCCACGGTCCCGCGGAGCACGCTCCGTGATCCCCTTCATGTTGACTTAGGAAGGCGGGGAATGGGACATGCGCAGGAGGGAGGCTGGAGGGATCGCGGAGGAGGGATTGCGCAGCATGAGCCGCGGTCCCCTTCATGTTGACTCAGGAGTCAGGAAGGAGGGGAATTCCCCTCCTTGCTGACTCCTGAGTCAACATGAAGGGGACCGCGGCTCACGCTGATGATGTCACCAGCCTCACCAGCCGTAAAGCTCACCGCACGTCACTGAAAAGGAAGGTGCAGTTGTTGCTGGAAATGAGGCTGGAAAGAGTGAGCTTCCCTAGTCCCAGAGTAAAGCTCAGCATCCCTCCCCCCAAAAAAGACAAGGCCAATGTAGAATTGAATTTGGAAGGAATTTCTGATTCAAGGAATTGGTAGAAGGCTAATTTAAATAAGAACCTAGGAGCCTGGGGTTTTCTGGATGAAGGTTACATGGCTAGATATAAGCAGGGACCTAAGTGAGGGCATAGTTAACATTGCACCATTAATTCTTTATTTGGGTGGGGTGTTTTAAAGAATGGATTTTCGGGCATGGGGATCTTTGGTATTCATTGTATTATCTGAGTAGCTGGAACTAAAAACTTGGCCTAGATGCTTGGAGAAATTTTGTAGGGGCTCATTGGACATTTTGCACCTTAGCTTCTTCCCCTCCCCCTTGGGAAATAGCAATCAATTTAGGGGATGTCTCGGTGTTTTTTAAGAATACAATTGATGCAATTGTCATTTACATGTATTAGAATTAGAGTATCAAAATTCAAAAGGCAGGACTGGAATATTTTGGCAAGAAGAATGTTAGGATTCAGCAGTGAGGGTGGGATGAGGGAGTTGCAAATGGGCTCCTAAGAGTCACATAAAGGCCAGAGCTTTATCTTTGGTGAGTGGTAATGTGACACCATTTCTTTGGAAGCAGCCCTTTTCTTCACTTCAACCTTTTGAACATTGTGTAGCAACATCAATACTTTCCTTTTGGGTAATGCTAAATGTGATTAACTTTGAGCAGAGTATGAAATCAAATCCCGGTTTCAAACTAATGAAGGTGAGTATTAAATTTGACGTGAATATCATCATTATGTTTAGTTCTGGGAAAGGAGGGCTGAATTTGGATGCTGGATAAGAAAGGAGTAGCCAAGCTGAAAAATTAGGAATTTCTACCATATGCACAAGCTAAATTATTACTTACACTCAATAATATCATAGAGCAGATACTGGATTTCATTGGGTACTGCTAAATCAGTCAAATTGTTCAATTGCTCTAACTTGTATTTGCAGGGTGCTGAGTTTCTAACTCTCATTACACTGTCTTACATCACCTACAGAAAATATATGGATTCTATTCCTCTTGGCACATTTCTCAGTGGTGGGCAGAGTAACTTTTAAGCTTTGCTCAATACAAGCTGCCGTTGATCAGCAAAAATCATAAACATATAGTATCAGTTTACTTTGAACTTCAGGAATGACAATAATTGCAGTTTTGTCTTGAAAAGCAAGATTCTCCTTTTAGCAAGTCAAGTGTTTTAAGTAGTCAGATTTCATCCATTGATTATTTATTTTCCTTTCAACATTCATATCTTTGACAAAATTAGAATGACAGTCACTTAAAAGTATGGCAAAAATGATGATAGGTCTAAGTACTACTATTGATTTTTAATATATTTGCCAATCAAATCCTGATTTCAAATTAATCAAATTGAATAATAAATTTGACATGGACAACATTAGGATTAGTTCTGGGAAATGAATTTGTATTTCTATTTATACATATTTGTTTCATTAGAAACATTCTATTTTTTTCTAAATTATTTCTTTGCTGAAACTTAGGGAGTTTTTGAAATCCAATTGTTTTTTTCTTTATCATTGGTATAAAGTATATCAGCTGTGATTATTATTATTATGGTTAGTCACATAATTAGCCAGATGTTTAGACTAGATTTGGCATTTTTAGATACCTATCAAGTACTTCCCAAAGAATTGAAGTAGGCAGATGTTGTGTTTGATGGTGTTAAGGGTATTGTTGTAGGATATAAGCTATTCCAACTAAAGCTGCATTTTGTAATTGACTGAAGGGATTTTGTCAATGCTGAGGGTATTCAAGTAGTACTCCAGATCTTTTGGGATTTTATTTTGTGATTTTCTCCAATTCTTTCTCTTCTCCTCTATTGTCTACAGTTACGACAGTGTCCAATGTCTAAACTTTTTTGTCTTTCTTATCACCAATTGTTAAGTGTGGCATGTGTTGTGGGAGATACTTTTCTGAATTCTAAAATCTCAGAGCCCCTTACCTTCTTCATTTTCTATTACTTTGTCTATTTTGTAATCCCATCAGTTAATTATTATGTTGTGTGGAGGGTGTGTGACTTTATCCAGACTGGTTTTCAAACCTTTTCATACATTTCTTGCTTTTACTCTTAGTTACTGAGAAAGAAAATTTGTGGTTAGCCATCATTGTAAAACATTTTACATTTTTTTGCTCATGATGTAAACATAGAGGAAAAAAATAACATTTACATAAATTTAAATTAATTACATTTGTTCTTAAGAGTCTTTTTAATTGGTTGTTTATTTTGTCAAAGAGACATGGTGCAGATGTGCATGGACCATGAAAATGAGAATTGTCCTCTTGCAAATTATTCTTTATTCTTTTAAGTCCCACTTCATCAGACCAAAGTCTTCTATAGTCCAGTATCTTGTCTTTCACATTGTCATTTTGAAGCCTACCAGGAGAATGTAATAACGATGTTCCTCATTAGCAATGTTCGTGTATTACTTGCTGAACGGCCGTAGACCAAAAGAATCAACTTCAGTCAAGTTGTACAATAATTGAAAGAAGGTAAAAACAAGGAAGTTAACAGTGCTTAGTATACAGCAAGGGCCAATATGATGTGAATTATATAAATTCACATCATATTGGCCTCACATTATATAAATTAAACTCAAAAGAGACTGAAAACCTCTATCGACAGATAAATAGAAGATATTGGAGCAGAGCAGTCAACAGATACAAAAGTGAGTGGAATATAAAACTAAATGCAGATATAGCTATCTATAGAGCAAAGAACTGTAAAGCAAACCTATCCTTTTTTGTGAGCATTGTGATGGAATGTGCACCTGGAGAAGCAGTGGAGGGAAATCTTGGCAGCAGAGAACTTTCCCAAGAAGAGTTAGTATATTTCATTAAAAAGAAGTCTAAATTGTTTTACTGAATAAATTGATAGATCTTTAGAGAAATGGCTTGTTCATATATTATTGTGAAAAAGCAAAAAGTTGATCCTAATGCCTTATTTTACTGCAACAGAGACAGTCGGAAGTCAATGCTTCTTTTTCTTTTCTTATCCTTCCTCACGTCTCTTCCTCCCCACTGCTTTTCCATTTACTTTTGTATTTTGTTTCTTATAATATTTTATAACAATAAAAAGGTGTTTTTTTTTTTAAAAAAAAGAAAGAAGTCTAAATTAATATAGCTTGCAGTCCCAAGCTGGAGGGAGACAGAGGAAAAGATTCTGTGTAGACATTTTAGAATCTTTCAGGATATATTTATTAGGGTAGAGAGTTGTAGCTTTAGTTTAGCAAGATTCTGTCAGTTAGGTGTACGCAAACAAAGGATTGGACAGTTGGATTTCACTATTTGAGATTGGGGCTGACTATGATGGTCTTGCAACAGTTGATCTATAATAACTGATTATGGTAGATTGGAAGACTTACTAAGTGATTCAGTGTGCAGATATGTTATATGCAGATGTGTTATATGAAGCAGCCTGATTATATGTGCACCTTGGTATCAGGAGTACATACAGAGGAAATCCTGACATGAAATGTTGTTATGTTTACCTATAGTCACTATTGAAAGCTGGCAAGCTCAAAGTAACAAAGAAGTTAGATTATTTTATACAGGTGAAACTCCAAAAATTAGAATATCGTGCAAAAATTCATTTATTTCAGTAATGCAACTTAAAAGGTGAAACTAATATATGAGAGAGACTCATTACATGCAAAGCAAGATAGTTCAAGCTGTGATTTGTCATAATTGTGATGATTATGGCTTACAGCTCATGAAAACCCCAAATCCACAATCTCAGAAAATTAGAATATTACATGCAATCAATAAAACAAGGATTGTACATAGAACAATATCGGACCTCTGAAAAGTATAAGCATGCATATGTACTCAGTACTTGGTTTGGGCCCCTTTTGCAGCAATTACTGCCTCAATGTGGCGTGGCATGGAAGTTATCAGCCTGTGGCACTGCTGAGGTGTTATGGAAGCCCAGGATACTTCAATAGCGGCCTTCAGCTCTTCTGCATTGTTAGGTCTCATGTATCATCTTTCTCTTGGCAATGCCCCATAGATTCTCTATGGGGTTCAGGTCAGGCGAGTTTGCTGGCCAATCAAGCACAGTAAACCCACGGTCATTGAACCAGGTTTTGGTGCTTTTGGCAGTGTGGGCAGGTGCCAAGTCCTGCTGGAAAATGAAGTCACCATCCCCATAAAGTTCGTCTGCGGAAGGAAGCATGAAGTGCTCCAAAATCTCTTGGTAGATGGTTGCATTGACCCTGGACTTAATGAAGCACAGTAGACCAACACCAGCAGATGACATGGCTCCCCAAATCAATACGGACTGTGGAAACTTCACACTGGACTTCAAGCATCTTGCAGTGTGTGCCTCTCCATTCTTTCTCCATACTCTGGGTCCTTGGTTTCCAAATGAGATGCAAAAGTTGCTCTCATCAGAAAAGAGGACTTTGGACCACTGAGCAACAGACCAGGTCTGTTTTTCTTTAGCCCAGGTAAGACGCTTCTGACTTGTTGTTCAGAAGCGGCTTGACAAGAGGAATACGACATTTGAATCCCATGTCCAGGATCCGTCTGTGTGTGGTAGCTCTTGATGCACTGACTCCAGCCTCAGTCCACTCCTTGTGAAAGTCCCCAACACTTTTGAATGGCCTTTTCCTGACAATCCTCTCCAGGCTGCAGTCATCCCTGCTGCTTGTGCACCTTTTTCTTCCATACTTTTCCCTTCCACATAATTTTCTATTAATGTGCACTTTGGGAACATCCAACTTCTTTTGCAATTTCCTTTTGAGGCTTTCCCTTCTTATGGAGGGTGTCAATGATGGTTTTCTGCACAACTGTCAGGTCAGGAGTCTTTCCCATGATTGTGATTCCTACTGAACCAGACTGAGAGACCATTTAAAGGCGCAGGAACCCTTTGCAGGTGTTATGGCTTAATTAGCTGATTAGAGTGGGACACTTTGAGCCTAGAATATTGCACCTTTTCACAATATTCTAATTTTCTGAGATTGTGGATTTGGGGTTTTCATGAGCTGTAAGCCATAATCACCACAATTATGACAAATCACGGTTTGAACTATCTTGATTTGTATGTAATGCGTCTATCTCATATTAGTTTCACCTTTTAAGTTGCATTACTGAAATAAATGAACTTTTGCATGATATTTTAATTTTTTGAGTTTCACCTGTATATAGATATGGATAGATAGATGATAGATAGATAGATAGATAGATAGATAGATAGATAGATAGATAGATAGATAGATAGATAGATAGATAGATAGATAGATGATAGATAGATGATGATAGATAGATAGATAGATAGATAGATAGATAGATAGATAGATAGATAGATAGATAGATAGATAGATATAGAGATAGAGATGATATATAGATATATATTGGCTTAAGATTCTCCATTTGCTTTACCTGGATTCATAAAAGGTATAACCAGGAAGGATAGGACACAATGAATAAAGTCTAAATCTATTTGCTTTTGAAGAAAGAATTTTAACTCTCCCAAAGTATAAGATAGGCCAAAGACTCACCGCACAATATTTGTTTTAATCAGAATTTAACTCAGCAAACTCTTAAATGGGCCTCAAAGAAGAAAGACAAATTCCAGTCACAAGGAAGTGCATTTGTGGTTGATCAAGGTACAGAGAATGCCCTTTGAACAGTTGGATTGAATTATTACCAGGGTAAATGTGTCCTTATACACAGAGATGTGTACCACTAGCAGCAAAAACAAGATCTTAACTAATTTCATTGCAGTACGGACATAATTATTGCCACCAGCAGTACTGAGAAGTATATTTTTCTAACACATGTGCAGTATACTGCTGCCATGGTTTACAGGCATTGATACGCTTGAATTTTATACATCTGTTTCCCTAAGAAATATTCTAGAAACCAATTTCAAGTCTTGGAAACTTCATGGACACATAGTAATGGGCAGAAGGAATAATTTTGACAGACAGGAGGAAGAGCCTCTACCAAGACAAAAGTCAGATAAAAGAAATCTGAGTCCAGGGCAGAGCTGTACCCTGATAAAACATTTACACAAAACCCTCCCTAGTTGTCATGAAGATAAAGGGAGGGAGAGGGGAAGTACATTCAGACCTGCAAGATACTGTTACCATAGGCAATAAAAAAAAAATACATGACCTTGATTTCCTAGTCAAGTCTACCTTGAAGGGCTAATGTACATACATCTAGTTTTCTTGGCAATAGTATATAAGTTGTTAGTCATCTTTGCTCTATGAACACTTGACAGCCTGCTTCCTGGCTTTTATCTGGCTATATACAGTGAGGAAAAATTGGGATAAACCTTGCGTGGCAAATCTTTACACTTTTTAAAATACTGCTGCTTGATAAAGTCAGTTCACAAGTCACATTTATTTAGGCTTATAATTAAAAATTCTATCTGCCCGGTGGCTCTTCCTACAAGCATTGTGGCTAGCTTGTGTGATTGATTTAGAATTAACTAAGCTATGGCATTGAAATGTGGGGCTCAGATTATTTCTATCAAGAAAAATTAGAGGGTATAAAGTAAGAGAAGCGAGAGCTACATTTTCTAAGTAGCACCAGTTAGAAGCAGCCTCTTTGTTGTATTTAAATGGGGTGTGCATATTAAGTTTAAAGTATAACAGCCACACTACTTATGAGAGGAGCCAGCAGGCCTGTTCAACATTGAGTATGCAAAAAACTTCATCTTTGGTGGAAAGGGTTACCTAACCCATACACTAGGGTTATTTGTGATGTAGGGTTATTTGTGTATGTGTTTATTTATTTAAGATTCTTTCAAGTCAGTCTTGACTCGTGTTGACTGCCTGAATGTATCCTGGTAGTTTTCTTGGCAAGATTTTTGGAAGCAGTTTGCCTTCCCCCCTTCCTAGGACTGAGAGAAAGTGATTGGCTCAAGGTTACCAAGCTGGCTCTGTGCCTTAATTGGGACTAGAGCTCGTAGTTTCTTCCAGTTTCTAGTCCCGTGTCTTTAACCTCTATATCAGTGATGGCTAACCTTTTTACCATTGTGTGCCAAAAGCGGGGGGGTGCGGGGGAGTCTTGCGTGCGTGCGCCCACACCCATAATTCTATGCACCCTCCCTCCGTGCATCCGTGTGTGACCCCCCCCCCCAAGCAGGCTTTCTAGGAGCCTGGAGAGGATGAAAACGATGTCCGTCCGTTCCCCCCCCCCCAGAGGCTGGAAACTTCTGGAGGGCAAAAACAGCCGAAAATGAAGGCAGAAATCAGCTGGCCAGCATGCACATGCGTGCTGGAGCTGACAGGGCAATGCCTTGTGTGCCCTAAGAAATGGCTCCATGTGCCACCTGTGGAACATGTGCCTTAGGTTCGCCATCACAGCTCCATATCAAATTGGAGTTCATCTATGTATGCATGATGTAAACATCATTGATTATTCTTTTGTTCTCTCCCCCCCCCCCCAATCTCTCTCATGGATATTGTTGCTTTATTTCATGGGTGTTAAACTCCCAACATCATGTTGCTGTCACGTGATGTTTTGCGATGTTTTTTCCATTCACGGGGGTGGGCTTGGCCTGCATATGACGCATCCGGCCCACAGGCCACCAGTTTGACACTCCTGCTTTATTTTATTCTTGCAATTGTTTTTCTTTGTCTCCCAGAGTCTTAATTATTTGGACAATTTACAAAGATACATAACATAAACTCATTAATCTGCTAGCAAAATGCTTTGTTCTACTAATTCCTATTTACCAAGTTCCTAAACTAAATGTACCTGAGAAGAAAGTTCTTTCGTTTTCTCCTGCCATTCTGTGTCCTGCTGTTTTATACTCAACAGTTGTTGGCTTTCTTTTGGGATGCTGTTCCTCCAGGCAATTTTTGAGTCTTAAAGAGAAAAAGTCCAAACCTTTCCTTTAAAGGAACTTGTACAAAACCTCTCTTTGATGCATAACAGATCTTGGATTAAAATCAATGCAAAAGCTACAACAGAAGAAAATAATTATCAATATTGTGTACAACCTCTACATTTTCTAAAACAAAGCTGCTTTCAAGTTTTTCACATGTTAAAACACAAGGGGAGAGCTTTGACCTGATTCTCTAGGGATATTCCTTTAGAAAATGTTGTTTCTTTGATTTTTTTTTCCCGTGTCAAGATTTCATGTCATGCTCTTCTTAAACAATTTCTTTAAAGCACCTAGAAATAAAGTTGAAAATACAACAAAATAGGTCACCAAAAAACAGGCTAGGGTCTAGACTATGCAAATATATAGTAAGATAAAATAGTTTCTGGGAAACCTTAGTTTACTCTGGGAGAGGGTGAAGGAAGATGTTATACACAGTATTTGTTAAGTACAAGAGTTTAAGTTTTATCTCTGAAATATTGGGGTAGAGGATTTTTTCCCCATATACTGAGAAACACGCATCCCCAATTTGTAATCTGAAATGGTACAAAAACCAATTTTTAATACAGTATGTGATCTATTGTGTGCTATCTCCAAAGCTGAACTGCTGTGGAGATAGAAAAATATAACTGGAATAAAGAGGACACAGCAAGAGAAATTTAGTGTTGGTAGACATTTCAGAAAAAGTTTTGCAAAGTTTATTTTCTACAACCAACAAAAAATTACTTTTCCTTATATTGGGTTTTTCACTATTTGTTTGCTGTGGGGGGGAAAAAACCCAAACTCTTTTGCAATAGTCCTTTCACCATTTACAAAGTTTCAAAGGTAGAAAATGGAAAGTTTCTTAATCTTTGATATTAGAAGGGTTCATCATTGAGTCCCAGTTGAAGAAGTTCCTAGCTGTTGGCAGCTGATAAACATTTGTTGATTCACCTCTCTCATTCATTGTTTCTATATTTTCTCATTTCCTTTCCTATCTATGCATTACTTTACCATTTAGTAAAATGAAGTAGCTAGATCTCTTCAATGCATTTTTTTCTATCTTATTCTTTCCAAACTGTTTAGAAGTATCATCCAGACATTGCAGATAAACTGAAAGATACCGAGCTTTTCATTGCCAGATTTTCCTGACAAATAAATAACATATGATCCTTCAAAAGTTGATATACCTATTTATTTTGTCATAGTACAATGAATGGCTGACTTGATCTTAATCTCATGTGTTGGTTTGTTCAAATGATGAGGTGGAACAAACCTTTGTAGCAAATACAAAAATTACACAGCTGCTGATCTAAAACATGAGTATTTATGGCACATGTCTAGTATAATCCAAGTGATATTGGTATATCTAGAATGTGCTGGTCCTTATGTTTGAATTAGCCTTAAATACATATAAAAATGGTTATATATTTTTGTCTTTGTATTATCTGCTCAATTTTTTGTCTTTTAAATTATTTCAATCAAATTTTGTTTGATTATTTAAGCAGAAAACTACAGAATTCCTTTTTACAGGGTCACAAATAACTATGGCAGCACACCACATGTGTTGTGCACTTTACAAATATTTTTGGCCTACGAAATACATCCCCATAATGATTTTATTACACTTACGACAAAGTTGTTGTTTTTTAAGCTCACGCCTGCTTGTGGCTGTTTTCTTAGTGGACTTCTTGATAAAGATTTTTACAATTTGTGTGTGTGTGTGTGTGTGTGATGTGAGAAGAGAGTTGTGTGTGATGTGACAAGAGAGTTGATGATTGTTTATACTGCACTGGAATGCTGTCATACATGATACCACAGGGCCAAAGGTTGAATCTATTGGTTTAGATGGAACCATATTGGGAGCTCTGAAACTGGCACTGAGATAAGTCACGGTGATGGACAAAGATAAAAACAGATTTCTCTGTTACTGACAGGTGCTGATTGGAATGGACCTCATCTTATCTTTAGCTGACAGCACTACAGTTTAGTTCTTTTGAAGTGACAGCAACAATGGGGGCAAACTTTACAATCTGGCCTTGTGATTTGGGAAGGAAGCTGCAGCCCTAAAAGAACATTCAGTTCCTGTGCAGTTGCCATTACAAGTAGAATGCTTCTAGAGAGACAGGATGGTCAGATGGGAAGCCTGTTTGCTCTCCATTCCTTATTTAAAGGAATAGTTTCTCATACAAATATATCTTCAATAAACAGAACGAGAGACACTTTTCCAAGCAGTGTATTTTTTTTTACTGTATCTTACTTTATTATATCATGGAAAAATATCAAAAGAATATTTACATCTACTTTATTAACTACAAGTAATCCTTCAATTGTGTTGATCATGTCAAGCTGTGGAATGTCCTAGAAGACCTTGGGGTGCCAACACAGGTGATCAAGGTGTTGCAGTCACTGAGTACAAATCAGGAAGCCACAAATCAGGAGCACCATATGGAGAACTGATGGGTTTAAGATAGAGAAAGGAGTATTGTAAGGTTGCATTCTTTCATTTTTTTAAAAATTCAACTTGTATGCTTAAGTGATCATGAAGAAGCTAAAACCTGAAGAATCAAAAATCAGAATAAAGGTTGGAGGAGGGACCGTCAACGATCTTCAAAATGCTGAGAACACAACTCTGCTCTTAGAAACCAAAGAAGGCCTAAAACATCTGATCAGAAGAATTAAAGAAGAAGGTGGCCTCTTGCTGAATGTCAAAAAGAGTAAAGCTTATGACCTCTGCATGAATCAAGTATGAAAAGGCAACAACATCAACCTCGCAACTAAATGCACATTAGTTCATACTATCGTGTTTCCCATAGCTACCTACAGTTATTAAGTTGGACTATGAAAAAAGTAGACAGAACAAGGTATTCATTTGAGCTGTCGTATGGGAGAAGGCATATTCCTTGGACAGCAAAGGTGACAAACAAGCAGGTACTGGAGTATATAAAGCCAGACATATCACTAGAAGGCAAAATCTTGTTTGTTTGTTCTTGTTTATTTTAGCCATGTCACACCATCAAACTCACTCCAGATTTATTTATTTATGAAAATTTATACAGCTGCCTACTCGCTCACAGTGACGCTAGGTGGCTTACAAACAATAAAAACACAAAATAGAAAAAAACACATAAAAATAGAAAATAAAACCCATCACCCATCTCCCTGGCGACAGCACATGATTAAATAAGCCATTTGATGGGCTCCATTGCACTCTGCCTTCCCCAGGCCCACTTACATAGCCACATCTTCAGGGTCTTCCGAAAGATTGTCAAAGTGGGGGCCAGCCTAATTCTGTAGGGATGATGTTTCAAAGGTAGGGAGCCAACAGGGAGAAGGCCCTTCTTCTGGGTCCCATCAGATGTACCTCCTTAGGGATCGGGACCCACAGCAGTCATTGTCTCCCCGCTCTAATGGGTTGGGTGGATGTGGCCAGCAAGAGATGGTCCCTCTGATAACCTGGTCCAAAGCCATGAAGGGCTTTAAAGCTGACAACCAGTTATGCTTGGTATGATCAGCTGTAAAAGGAAGTGAGGCTGTCAGAAAACTTAATGATTAGAGATCTTCAAAGTTAACACCAGGCAGAGCATAAAAACAACTGAAGGAAGCTATGCAAGATCAGAAAATGTGGAGAGAGAGATTTCATAGAATCGCTGGGAATCGGACAGGATTGAAAGGCTATCACCATCATCACTGAGTGGCTCTGGGTTTGGGGTTCGTTGGCTCAGGGATAATTGCAATCTTTGGTCTTGGATGGGATGACATTACCCCAAACCCTGTGCGTAATCTGGGGGTTCTCCTTGACTCACGACTCCTGCTCAAAGAGCAGGTGACGATTGTGTCCAGGAGGGCCTTTGCGCAACTATGGGTTGTGAGCTAGTTACGCCCTTTCCTGGACCAACAATCCCTACTCACAGTCACTCATGTTCTAGTCACTTCCCATCTTGACTCTACATGGGGCTGCTCTTGAAGAGCATCCGGAAATCCCAGTTAGAACAAAATGCAGCGGCTAACATGGTTTTGTGCAGACACATGCACATGTACCCATGTATCACCTCTCCTGCTGGAGCTGCATTGGCTGTGGATTTACTTCTGGGTACAATTCAAGGTGCTGGTTGTCACCTTTAAAGACCTTCATGCCTTGGGACCAGGTTATCTGAGGGACCGTCTCTTGCCAGTAACATCTACCCAACCCATCAGAGCGGGGAGGCAGGGAATGCTGTGGGTCCCATCCCCAAGGGAGATACACCTTGTGGGACCCAGAAGAAGGGCCTTCTCCATGGTGGCTTCCTCTCCCTGGAACAACATTTCCCCAGATATTAGAATGGCCCACACTCTAATGCTCTTCTGGAAGGTGCTGAAGACCTGGTTCTGCCAGCAAGCCTGGGGAACCCAGAATGGGATGGAGCCCATTAAATGGCTCCTGTGATCTATCACTGGCGAGTGGGGGATAGGGGTGATTTTATAATATTATATTAATTTTATTTTATTCTTTTTAGTAGTTTTATTGTTTTAAATGTGGTTTTATATTCTGTCAGCTGTCTTGAGTCGCCATGGGTGAATAGGTGGCAATATAAATTCAATAAATAAGTAAATAAATAAATCATATTCCTGTAAAATACTTAAATCATTGTGTATATCACATAAGCATTCATTGGATAAAACTAAAAATATAGCAATCAAACAGAACCCCAGAGTGACAAAACAGTCCGAAATTGCTGAAATATAAACATTTCAGAAAGGGGAGCAAAGACCTAGTGAAGAAAAATACTTGATACACCTTAGCTTAATATTAGTTTATGAACTAATTTTATTAGGATGCTGGGAGTTTATTAATAATTTTTATTAAGTACAATACCTAAAGGATAAATCAAAATTTTATCTGAATGTTAGGCAATGCTTCTGTCCACTCTGATGTCTAAGCAAGTCCATTGGTTTGAAGATCAATACAAATTCTATCTGTAAAACATTAAATTGAATTATCATTAGAATCAAAACTTTGAGGGTTAACACAAGGGCAACAGCTGCTTAATTCTCTTTGATCTCCCATTTGTTATGCATTCACTGCTTATACAGAGAAGTTGAAAGGAACATGGAGAAAAAGAGCATTCTGATTTTTATCTCAATAAATGATCAAGTGAACAATAAGAATATTTCTCCTGGTTGGCAGACATGCTTTTACCAAAGGTCCCCTTGTATGTGAATGGGATACGTTATTTCTCCTTAAAATAGGCTTCTTGGTTTCAGGGTATAGCTCCGAATATAACCTACTGCCATCTCTAATCCACAACCTGAAGATGCCACTTCTTGAAACACGGCACTTCAAATTGACATCCAATCACTAGATGCCATCAACTTTGAAAAGAAAATACTTAACTTTCATCAACTGTTTTATATCAAGGCAGATAATTCAAGTGATACTTATATCACTTGATCTTCTTAACAAGGAAGAATTGTGAAGAGAGCAAATAAAGCCTTAGCAGCAACAAAATTCTGAAGGAATCGTACAATGTATTCCACATGGAATGCACAAAAGGATACATAGGATGGCTATGGACAGGGACAAAGTCTTGCCTTACAAAGGCACGCAGTCAGGCTAATAAAAATTGCAGCTAACAATTCAAAGCAATAGCAGTATTCTGTGGGTAAACTTGTAGGACAATATGTTCAATTTAAAAAATCTTACTAATTTTTACTGGTGGTAAAGTATTAGTAAAAAAAAAATTGCTAATAATTACAAAAATGCAATCATGTCAGTGCAAGGTATTTATCATAAGGGAGGCTAATAGCATAAACTTTATGGTTGGAGAAAAATGAAACAGGCTTACATGAATTTGGCTAACAAGGTAAAAAATAAAGCAGACAAAATCCTTCTCAGAATTCCTTCCAGTTCAGAGTGGTGGCATCTTCCTTGTTTGTACTGTAGACGTAGCAGGGAAGGATTGAAGCTAATCATTTGTAGCATTGTTTCTTTCTTTGATGTGGAAAACATAAATCTGGTTGAAATAGCAATGATAAGTTTAGAGGGAAAAGCTCAGCGCATCACCTTTTGCTTCTCAGCTGTAAATTGGATAGACAGGGCGCCATAGCGAGCAAGGTAAAAAGAATCGTAGTTCTGAAATGAGTGCTGGCTATTAGTCATTCATTTCAGCTAGTGATAGATCCATGTAAGATACCTACCTATTTGTTATAAAACACCTAAGAAATATGCTAAAGGTGGTACCTCATTAGTCGCTGAATATAAAGAGGTTGTCCAATTAAGAGGTGAGAGAGTAAAATACCAAAGACTGCAGCAGTTTGCGGTAACCTAAATATCCTGCTACTTTACTTATTGGATTTATTATCCACTGTAATTTGAGGACACTTAGTGATATACAGTGAAGTGGAAAAGCAGATATCAATAGAGTAGGCAGCCATCTAAACTGACCTCAACTCTTTACAGACGTCTGAAAAAGGAAACTTTCCGGAGGAAAGAGAACTGATAGAAATGTCAGGGGCAGCGCTCCGGAATGAAGCAGAGAAGTTCAAGGAAGTGTAAGAGAAGGATCATAACTTACGCAAGATCTGGGAGGAGGTGGAAAATGTTTCCCTCACTTCAGCTAACTTCAGAATACCAGCTTCATTAAAAGAAACAAAGGGATGTTTCACCCACAGGGACACAGGGAGATTTCAGAGGCAGTTAATTGTGCCCAGGAATTTTTGTAAGCACATCTCAAATTTGGTCCCAGACTCATTGAAATGGAAACCTGGGGTGGATGGAACTAAGGAAAGGCAACATTTTTGCTGATCTAAATATGACAGGGACTTGACTGGCTATCTAAAACCATGTGGGGTTTGCCAGAGAGTGGGAAATAGCACCGACAGGATAAATATGTCTTTACAGTTCTTACATACTATGGAAACAGTACTATGTAGAATATTTTGTTCCTTTTGAAAGCGTAAAAGATAATATGTATAAAAAGAATAGACGTTCTTTATCGCATCACTGTGACAGCAGTGTTTAGCTGGAAATAATTTTGCAATTATATAAAATTTCTTTTAAGCTCCCAAGCCTGCACAATATGTGGCACACTAAACTGAGAATACAGTACGAGTTTTCTATTGTATTTTGCTAAGAGTATGACAACCACCTTGTGTTTGCAGTCACAGACAGATGGTTTATCAAGGTGTGCAGTTCTGCCTTTCTTGGATATTTTTGGATTTGTTGTTCTTTCTAAAAATAAAGGTAATAAGATATGTAATTTATTCATTCCTTGAGAGTCCACATATTTTTCAGAATATAATTTGGGCTCTGCTTTATTTTCTGAGAAGTGTAATATTCCAACTAATTCAGCAGAGTATCCCAGTTATTTCTGATAAATGATGGTGGCATGTGAAGCAAACAAAGTAATAGCCAAAAGTCAACATGGATTTGTCAAAAACAGATCATGCCAGACTAATCTTATTGCATTCTTTGATAATGTGACAAAATTAGTGGACCAGAAGAATGCCGTTGATATAGTTTACTTGGACTTCAGTAAGGCTTTTGATAAGGTAGACCATAACCTACTACTAGATAAAGTAGAAGAATGTGGGTTAGACAGCATCACCACCAGATGGATTCGTAACTGGCTGACCAACCGCACTCAACGTGTAGTCCTCAATGGAACTGCATCTACATGGAGGGAAGTATGCAGTGGAGTACCCCAAGGCTCTGTTTTAGGCCCAGTACTCTTCAACATCTTCATCAATGATTTGGATGAGGGAATAAATGGGGAACTCATCAAATTTGCAGATGACACCAAGCTGGCAGGAATAGCCAACACTCCAGAAGATAGGCTTAAGATACAGAAGGATCTTGACAAACTTGAACATTGGGCACTATCTAATAAAATGAAATTCAATGGTGAAAAGAGTAAGGTTCTACATTTAGGCAACAAAAACGGAATGCACAGGTACAGTATAGGTGGTACCGTGCTCAATAGTAGTAACTGTGAGAGGGATCTTGGAGTTCTAGTGGACAACCATTTAAATATGAGCCAGCAGTGTGCAGCAGCTGCCAAAAAAGCCAACACAGTTCTAGGCTGCATCAACAGAGGGATAGAATCAAGATCACGTGAAGTGTTAATACCACTTTATAATGCCTTGGTAAGGCCACATTTGGAATACTGCATTCAGTTTTGGTCGCCACGATGTAAAAAAGATGTGGAGACTCTAGAAAGAGTGCAGAGAAGAGCAACAAAGATGATTAGGGGACTGGAGACTAAAACATATGAAGAACGGTTGCAGGAACTAGGTATGTCTAGCTTAAGAGAAAGAAGGACTAGGGGAGACATGATAGCAGTGTTCCAATATCTCAGCGGTTGCCACAAAGAAAAGGGAGTCAAGCTATTCTCCAAGGCACCTGAGGACAGAACAAGAAGCAATGGGTGGAAACTAATCAAGGAGAGAAGCAACTTAGAACTGAGGAGAAACTTCCTGACAGTTAGAACAATTAATCAGTGGAACAGCTTGCCTTCAGAAGTTGTGAATGCCCCAACACTGGAAGTCTTTAAGAAGATGTTGGATAGCCATTTGTCTGGAACGGTATAGGGTTTCCTGCCTAGGCAGGGGGTTGGACTAGAAGACCTCCGAGGTCCCTTCCAACTCTACTATTGTATTGTATTATATTGTATTGTATTGTATTGTATTGTATTTGCAGACCAGTGTCAGAGCTTCACATAAGCTGGGTTAACTGAAGTTACAAACAGTTTCCTGATTTTTAAAGATATCCTTCTTCTTCTGTTGTTTTCTAGTAACTATTTAAAGTTAATTAAAAATAATTTAAAATCATTTCAGAACTTTAGATGGATTCCTTATATGGATATCTAGATACAACAGCTTAAATACAGATTTTGCCATTAAAAGGCCCTGGTAGCAGCAGGGAAATTTAGCTTTTTCAGATCCTTTTTTCTTTCTATAGCCAATTGCAATCCCTGAAAATTTGCTCCAGAGAGATCACGAATCCCCAGGAATTCAGAGTGTTACAGTAAATGGTTGTAGAAGGCGATTTATAATTGCTGCATCTGTCCTCTGACTGAAACACTACTGGTAGAAGAATGTTCAGAGACACACAAGGCCAATGCCTATTAAGCAGGACATTCCAAAGTGGCTAGAACCACCCATCTCAATGTATTCACTGATGGATCCATAGGCAGCAAAGATGTTCTCTTTGTCCAGGAATGCCATGCCTCCCCTTTTTGGAGTCATACAACAAAGTCCAGAAGGCAGAATGGGAATCACTAGAACAACAGCCAAAGGTTATAGCTTCCTGCATAGCTTCCTGAAGGTGCTCACCTTCCTCCCAAAAGATGCATACATGGCAGCATTGGTATGGGAGCCATATTAAATCAGGACAAAAAAAACACACACACGCGATAGAAAAGTAGAAATCCTCTAACAAAAAGCTCATAAGCTATAGCTATAGATAATACAGCCACCACTGGTATCTACAATTAGCTAGTTTGGTCATATTTCATGGTCTCTTGAATGAGGCCATGAGATGGAGGGAGATGGGTGGTTCATAAATTAGATAGATGGATGGGTGCAGAGGTGGTATTCAGTAGGTTTTGACCAGTTCTGGAGAACCGGTAGCGGAAATTTTGAGTAGTTCAAAGAACCAGTAAATACTACATCTGATTAGCCCCCATCTATTCTCTGCCTCCCGAGTCCCAGCTGATTGGAAGGGAATGGGGATTTTGCAGTAACCTTCCCCTGGAGTGGGGAGGGAAAGGAGATTTTACAGTATCCTTACCCTGCCATGCCCACCAAGCCTTGCCCACCAAGCCATGCCCACAGAACTGGTAGTAAAAAAAAATTGAATCCCACCACTGGATGGATGGATGAATGGGAGGGAGGGAGGGAGAAAGAGTCCATCTCAGTCTCATAGTATTTGAACAAGTGAAATTAACCTTTGGGAATCCAGTTCCGTTTTGTTCTATAAACCGTCTGTATATGAGTTTTCTTTATAAAAAGAAATATTTTAAATAATAAGGAAGAATGCAAAGCATGTACCATGAGTGTGGGATTTATTCCAGTTTAACCAAGGAATCGTTTTCTGTTTTTTTTTTTAAATAGACACTTTCAGCTTCCATTTCAGAGATTTTAATTCTCCCAAAATTGCCATATTGCAGTCTTAATTTCTTTCTATTACTGTGCTCCAAGACCTTTTATGATGATGAGCAAAATTAGTCTTTTTAGCAAGTAATTACTTAAATTACTTTAATTATCTAATAATGTAACGTCAGCAACAAAAATTATATATACTCCAGCAGAACCATTATAATGCTGATTAAAGTAATTGTTAGACCCTAAATACTAGCCTATCTTTTCCCAAAGCCAAGAATTTGTACAATTTCAGTATTATTTGCTTAGCATAATTTGGCTTCAGGTGTTTATCATACCAGTCAGTGATAGCTAGAAAGGTATTTGGCATAATTAGTTAAGTGATTCATAATTACTGAAACATCTGTCTGAATTAATCCCTGATTTATTAAACTAAAATATTCTCATAATGTATTTGACCATATTGTCCTCTTGGAATAATTGGAAAGGCACCTTAGATAAATTTCATTTCATTTTTTTTTCTTTGTGTATTACATGTCATAGAATCTTTAAAAATATATTTTGGACTGAAGCTTTTGGATTGCACTTCAATAGCATTGGATTTTTATAGTAAACTTATTTTTCCTTCATCTGCTTGTATTTTCTGGCACAGTCCTGTTTTCTCCAATTCAGTTATATCATCCTCACTTCTTAATGTTTAAGAGCATTATAGTAACAGCTTATGCCTGAATTGGTGGAAGAAGTAATTTTACTTAATTTTTATCAAGCTAGCTTTTGTTTTATGATTAAATAATTCTCTCTGATGCAGAAATAAAATCAGTTTTCTATTTATGATGAACATAAAAAAGCATTTGGAATTGTGCTTTGAAGTATCTTTGAGTTTCATTATATCACACAAAAGCCAGCTATTCATGCTCTGGGGCAATTTGTGCATTTGTCAATTTGTGTGTATGTATAATACAGTCAGTAGGTTCTAATAGCAGAATTGCAGAATCAAAAGTTACTGTCTCATTTCTTGCATGTTAGCATTTAATGGCAAACACAGTAGTCAAAATGTATTTATTAAAGCCAATGCTGCCTAAGGGTCCCCCCCCCCCCCATTCTGTTATTCCTTAATTGTTTCTAATCAGCGTTCCGTGTTTTGACATCCAAATGATACTGGAAACAACAATGTTTTATCTGATGCAATTGGCTGGCTAATTTGAAACAAACTCTAAAACCTTTCAGCTCTAGTTGGCCTATTTAAATTAGGAATAAAGTGTAAAGTGACTAACACTCACTTTAAGTCAGTGGCATCCAGGCTAAAACAGTCGTGACAGTGGAGGGATAATGTTTCATGCCCCTGTTCTATATTAGGGAAAGCGTTTTTTTCCTTATATGCCGCATCATGTGAGGCTATGATGATAACTATGATGAACAGTTCATCGCACAATAATGCTTACTATTTAGAACTATTTTCAATGACCTCTGGTCATGAAGGTAATACAGAATGGGCCAAAGGATAGCCTTACAACTGAAGAGGATAAAGAAAATACTGTTTGAGCAACCAAACCCAATATGACTCGGGGTTGTTTCAGCTGATTGATAGAATCTTGCTTTTAGGCTCTGTTTAGTGATATGACTGCAAACAGTTTTGACATGGGGGGGGGGGGTGAAGGGGTCTGCAAGGCAGCAGAATTTATATTTAGTCATGCTCAAAATTGTCAGTTCAAAGGAACAGTCATCATTCTTTTTATAGGAATCTTTAAAGAAAGGAATAAAAAGAAATGCCTTTCCTTCCACGTACCCTTCCATTAATTTAAAAATAGCAACCAATCTTGATAGAGAGTTCTTTAAGTATATGGATAAGAGACAGATTTCCGATTGACCATTGGTTTCTTTATCACTTTCAAGAAGTGCTGAAAGATTATTTGTCAGATTTGCAAGAAGGGGGTTGCTTTTGAAAGAAGTGGTATGATGGGCCTTCAAAGGAATTTCACAAGTTTCCTTTGTTTAAGTCTGAAAGTCCTGTCTTTCTACATCAAGGTATCACAGCAAATGGAAGCCATTGTGTTCATGAGCCAATTTCAGAAGAACAGATGTGTGAAAAGAACCTATAAAAATGGACTCCTTTTTTTAAAAAAATCAAAGAAAGTTCAGGTTTTATTTTACTATTGAATAGGTTTGATTTCAAAGCCACTTTGAAAATTTAATATTTTATGATATAAGAAAACTTCATTGGAAATAAAATTGAGGGTTTTTTTTAAGGATTAACCAAAGCTGATAAATGATTTGTTGTGAATTCTAATTATTCCTGTTTTTTACACTGCATTTCTGAAGAGATTAGTAGAATAGTAAATGCTGTACAATCAGCAAAAATGTATATTGGAGCTACCGGTAGCAGGTTGAAATCAGTGATGCACGTTTAAATAGATTAAAATTGTTTAAGGGAAAGGGTATATAGCAATAGCACTTAGACTTATAACCGCTTCAGAGTGCTTTACAGCCCTCTCTAAGCAGTTTACAGAGTCAGCATATTGCCCCCAACAGTTTGGGTCCTCATTTTACCCACCTCGGAAGGATGGAAGGCTGAGTCAACCTTGAACCTGGTGAGATTTGAACTGCCGAATTTCAGACAGCCAGCAGGCAGCAGAAGTAGCCTGTAGCACTGCACTCTAACCACTGTGCCACCGCAGCTCATATACAGTTTCAGGTATATTTTAAAATAGTTGCTTGATCATTTCTTTTAGTAGTATGATCCACTAGATCAGGGGTGTCAAACTCACGGCGTCACAGCAGGATCACATGACATATCGGGGCTTTTTTTCCAGAGTTTGACAACCCTGCACTAGTCCAAACTGCAGCCCCTAAACTATATATGCAAATTGGTATCACACCCTAGCCTGCAGTTCATCCTCAGAAAAAGTAAGGTGTTGGTACAGGTAGTACTTGCTTAATAAAGTTAATTGCAGCCAGAAACTCTGTTACTAAAGGATGCAATTATACAATATGACATCATGACTGCTGATTCGTGATGGCAGTTGTAGCAATTCTGATTATCACTGTGATTTTTATCACAATACCCTTTACCCTGAAAAACCGTAGACTGAATTCCCGGTCAAAAAATGAAACTCAAATGCTAAAACAGACACAGTATAGATATAAACATTACAATAACTATTCAATTGCAATGGATAATAAGAACATCTTGTACAGTTTGTGTTTTAGAACACCCTAACCAGGATCCTGGACTAGTTATTCACTAATGGGTCAGAAATCATGGTTTCTTTTTGGTTTTTGTGCTATGAGACAGGCTATCAAAACTTGTCAAGATGACATGATAAACAAACTGCAAAGAGCACTCTCATGATCTGTTTATTTGCTCCTCCTGACAGGAGAAGCTAGCCAGGACCAATTATACCACACACGCTACACTGGTTTGTTCACAGCAAGCTGGACGTCACTAAAATTCTAATTCACTGGATTATAGCCAGTAGTTTGTAAGTTTTAGTCTAAAAATTATAAGGTTGCAGAAAAAGAACACTTGTTTTGTGCAACCTATTTCTCTGGATAAATCCTGATGTGTTGTTGACTTACACGCTAGAGCTGTGATGTGTGTTGTAGAGATGTTATAGAGTGTGTTATAGAGATCCAAATTAGAAATGTTTGGGAAGATCATTAGTGCAATATCATCTGCAGTGTTTATTGTACTGTGTAAGTTTCCTTTTTTGAAAAAGTTGTGCAAAACTTATTATCTGTGCCTTCTCATCTAAAATGAGCCTTGTGCCTTGTGATGCTTTACATAATGTTATTAAGTGTATGTGGGGAGAAAATTGCTGTTTCCCGTGTAATACATTCTGTCTGCAATACTGCACAGCACAAAAATCTTGGTTAACCTTATAAGTTGTAAGAAACACTCTTAAGACATGACATTGTGCTGACACAATGGCTGAGCACATGACCTAAACATGTGCTTCACGGTTTTTGCTGTTAGAGATTCAGATGTTACAATTCTTAGGGTTTTTTATATATCTTATAGCAGTAGCTTTTCTCCATGGAAATTAAGACTGCATATAAAATGAGATTTAGTAAAGCTGAGAGATACTTATCTCAAATTATGTAGGAAGTTTAATGTCTGTATATCATTAAACCTCAGTTTTCCTGGTCAGAGTCCTATGTGTTAACAGCCTTTTAGTTAAATTATAAAGTAGAGGAATTTTTAAGAACATGGTTCATATTTCTTTGTACAGAACACAGACTGAAATCTGTAGAATGTATAGGATTTATGCCACTCATACATAATGTGGTTATGGTTGTTTTTATCCCTAGAAATGTCTGCAGTACCTTCTTTATAACCCATCCAGCCTTTCAACACTGCTCACTCACCAATATTAAATCTTGGAGAGCCATCAAGATGTGTAGCAGTTTGGGACTTCAGTGCATGCCCAGGAGGGATTAATTTATCTTCAGCTGCTCAGGTTTTTGGTTTGTTTGTTTGTTTGTTTGTTTGCAGCAAGACTCAAATTATTTAGGGTCTATGGCTTCCAAACCACAAATATTACAAAAATAGAATTAATGAGCTTTGTGCATTTTGATTGGCTGAAAACTCTTAAGCTTAAACAGAAGAGTAATCACAGGACCAATTTTAAAATCTCTTTATTTTTTTAAGCCCTTGCATTTGCATTGCTCATCTTATTCCTGTGTTGCAAGACCGTCTTGATATTTACAGTCTTCCTTCTGCAGAAGCATGGAATAGTTTAGCGCAGAAATCTCTTGTGCTTCCAGACTTGAGCAATCAGGGATGTCAAGCCAATGGAGACTAACGGTGCTCATCAACAAAATAGCCATGGGGAAGGAGAGATAAAACATTTGAAATGCTGTTTAGCACTTTAACAGCAGAATGCCACTTTGCATTTGTATTTCTGAATTTATATTCTTTACCTATCTTACCATAACATTTTTAATTTGGGGTCGGCTCAGCAGAGAAATTATGAGCGCACAGACTAACACATACCCAAATAGAGTCTGAAAATGATAGTTGGGCTTCACAGAGGAAGCTTGGTGAAAACTGATAAGGGAAAAACAATGGGATCAGAACATTTAATAGTAACTTTTATAAGTCACTTAATACACAAATTAAGGTTGGAATCCATTGGAGCGCATTCAATTAAATGAGCTTAAGTAGTTTGCATTTAATCTGACATTAAAGTTAAAATCCCTACATTGTTCAGAAGTGAAAACTGATATTTCTTGCAACTTGCGAATCTGTTCAAAAGTGCACTGCTTTGATAGAGCCAACTGTTTTACAAATTCTGCTGAAACCCACAGAACTATACTGTGTTTTTTTTCTCTTGTTACTTCCTATAAAAAAGGAAAGTTAGTGAGATGGCAAGAGGAAAACAATGAAGAATATTCTGAGATGCACTTTCAGACAAGCGCAAAATTATTGGCCCTTCGTTGTGTTTATTTTAGTATTCATCCCACTGTTTTTCCCATTCATTCCCCAAGTGAGTCACTGAATGTTTATTAACTCACTGTTACCTGAGAGATCACTTTTCTCCAAGAGTCTCTATCTATCCAACCCAATCTAATAGAATGAGCATACTACAGATCTCATCCACCAAAGAGTGTGGGGATTAGAAAACAGGCTTTTTCTTCAGTGGCCCCTGCTCTATGGAACATCCTCCCTTCGGAGATTAGAATGGTCACAACTATGTTAGTGTTTCGTAAGGTCCTAAAAACTTGGCTTTGTTCCCAAGTCTCCGTACTGAATGTGCTAAGGGCCCCACTTCCTGGCTGTACTGCTAACAGACCAAGTATCTTGGCTGCTATATATATTTATTCTGGATGCTTTTATTGTTTTAAAATGTTTTAGCATCTTAATTGTAATATATTTTTTGGGATTGTAAGCCACCGAGAGTCATTGACTGAGATGGGCTGCTAGAAGGGAAGGGGAGGGAGGGAGGGAAGGAAGGAAGGAAGGAAGGAAGGAAGGAAGGAAGGAAGGAAGGAAGGAAGGAAGGAAGGAAGGAAGGAAGGAAGGAAGGCAGGCTTCAAAAGACAGAAGGAAAATGCACCGGGTTCAAACTCTTAGAAGCTAGCTCTAAAACAAAAGCTTTGCCTTTTTCACATTGCAGAGAGAAAATATTCTGTGTGACTATGGCTTCCTTCTTGTCTGCAGTGAAGGATTTTATCTAGCCAAGTCATTTCTGAGAGTCTTCTGCCAGGGTAAGTCTCTTCCTAAATAAGGAGTTGAGTGTCTGGAAAGCCAAGACTTACTGTCAGGCTCTGATGCGAAATCTGGCTTTATTTGGAGGGCATTTTGCCCATTCACAATAGGCTCTTTCAGATGCTTTTCATAGATACCCCTAAGAACCTTCCATTCCTCAAGCATCCTATCATACTGTTATCCTCTTTAATTGTACTGATGTTTTTGTAAGCTCATTTAACTTGTTGTAACTGGTCACTAAATGAGCTGTCATAAAGCGAGGACTACCTATATATTCATGTCATGCCGTGCAGTTAAATGATTTATGAGATAGTCATTGTAGTTAATCCTAGAAACAATTGAAATCCAGCATATAATATAATATATATGAAGCCCAGATTTCTAAGTAAACCTTGTAAAGAATAGTTCTGCAGATTTTTAAATTTGATTATCCTTATCAGCTTCTCCAGTAAGTTTGGTAGAAGAGCATTAATTATCTCCCTCTCTTTCCTTTGCATTACATATTCAATAAAATTAAATCATCATAATGAAATCTTACATATCAGACATGGTGCAGCCTCAAAGCTGCAAAATGTTTTTAAAAAAATAAGAAGCTTCTTATTTACTGACTTTGGGGTAAATTGAAGCTGTAGAATGTGTAAAATGAAGACTTTTTTTAAAATGCAGATTTAGATGGGGCTACACTTTATTTATTGGAAGTAGGTATTTTTATTTCAGAAAATATGAAACCAAGGGGAATGATACAGATCTGTAGCTCCACCCAGCTCTGCATGGCTTGCTGTAGTCCTTTCTCATCGTTTCTCCTGTCATTGGGCTGCCTCAAAGCAACTGCTATGGCAAATAAAAAAAGAGCTATGTCACTTGGACACACTTCAAGAATACATTACAGTTGACTTACATGTCAATGAAGGAGAGCACCACAATTTCAAAGGCATGTTACTCTATTACTGATGAAGTGTACAGTTATACTCCACACTGCAATTTGTTACATCTAATGTTTACACATGTCTTCTACGGAAGAACATAATGTAGATGGATAACAGGAGGAACCAACTTTGTCATGCTTACCTTTCATATAGATCTGTCTGAGGCAGGAACAGAAAAGCACAACTCAGTGTATATAACATTTCTGTTGTAGTTAATATGATAGACTTTTATCTCCATAATTTATCAACTGGTTCCCCTTGGTTCAAAAGGAACTATTATCTTTCAACTAAGCTTTGAGTACATCCAAAGTTAATTTATATTATTGTTGAATATGATTATTTAACCATTTTCTTTGCCCTGCAAAGCACAATACAATTTGTACAGGAAACAGATAGTTTGGTGATGGAAAGGCAGCTCCAAAAGTCTGGTGAAGGATAATGGAAAAGGAGAAGTTCAGCCCCTTGTCATCTTGCTGTTCTGTATTTCCCCTCTAATACCATAGTGTTCTAGACTTAGCCAAATTTCTCAGAAACATCATGGATGCCAGTTAGCTACACCCCATTCAGAAATGTCCCTATTTATAAACAGTACAAAGCACTTCATATAGTAATAGTAAAATAATGTTTAGCTAACCACCAAGGCCATTCATAATTTAGAATCATAGGGCTGGAAAGTGCTCATGTAGTACAATTTCCTGCCCAATGCAGGAATTCTCATACTATCCCAGACACATGATTGCCCAATCTTTTCTTTAAAACATCTACTGATTGGGCAACAACTCTAAGAAGCCAGATGTTCCACTGTTTAAAGGCGTTCACAGGCAAGAAATTCCTCCTTATTTCAAGCTTGGATCTCTTTCTGTTAACCCACTGGTTCTTATCTTATCCTATCAGCCCTCCCAGGTAAACCAAATAGGAAATACAACTGAGTTAATTTTACTTTGGTTACCAGTTTGCTTCTGGATCCAATTCAACATATTGGTTGTTACCTTTAAAGCCCTATATGGCATGAGTCCATGATATCTGAGGAATCATCTGCCTCCAGTGGGACTAGCCCACCTCACTTGCACCAGCAGAAGAGGCCTATGGATTCCATCTGCTAAGGATTCCAACAAGTGGGTTCAATGAGGAGAGCCTTTTCTGCGGTGGCTCCATTCCTGTAGGACACTACCACTGGTGGTGGGAAACTGCTCCTACCTTTTGGCTTTCTGGAAAGGTGTTAAACATGGCTTTGACAGTTGACTTGGGGCCTTGAGGAGAGTGCTCCCTACTGGAGGTGATTGATAGGGTAAGAGGGCTTCATCCCTGTCCTGTTGGTCTTTTAGTTCTGGTTTCAGTATAGTTTTTAAAATCTTAATCTGTAGTTATATTTTAATTATTCTTCTATTTGTTTCATAATCTGTAAGCTGCCTAGAATTGCCTTACAGGACAAGATGGTGGCGTAAAATTTTAATAAATAAAATAATAAATAAACATACTGTGTTTCCCCGAAAATATGACCTGTCCTGAAACTAAAGTCTTGCCACATTTTTTGCATGGGCAAAGATATAAGCCCACCCTTGAAAATAAACCCCCTGGACAACCCCCCTCCAGCCAGGCAGAGCACCACTCACCAACATAGCGGTATAAGGTGCCAAACCGCAGGAGCCGGGGGGAGAGAAAGGCACTCACATTGCTTGGCGCCTTCAGGATACCGCTAGGTTGGGGAGTGGCGTTCTGCCTGGGCAGACGGGGGAGTTGCCAGGTGGCTCCATTCCTGTAGGACACTACCACTGGTGGTGGGAAACTGCTCCTACCTTTTGGCTTTCTGGAAAGGTGTTAAACATGGCTTTGACAGTTGACTTGGGGCCTTGAGGAGAGTGCTCCCTACTGGAGGTGATTGATAGGGTAAGAGGGCTTCATCCCTGTCCTGTTGGTCTTTTAGTTCTGGTTTCAGTATAGTTTTTAAAATCTTAATCTGTAGTTATATTTTAATTATTCTTCTATTTGTTTCATAATCTGTAAGCTGCCTAGAATTGCCTTACAGGACAAGATGGTGGCGTAAAATTTTAATAAATAAAATAATAAATAAACATACTGTGTTTCCCCGAAAATATGACCTGTCCTGAAACTAAAGTCTTGCCACATTTTTTGCATGGGCAAAGATATAAGCCCACCCTTGAAAATAAACCCCCTGGACAACCCCCCTCCAGCCAGGCAGAGCACCACTCACCAACATAGCGGTATAAGGTGCCAAACCGCAGGAGCCGGGGGGAGAGAAAGGCACTCACATTGCTTGGCGCCTTCAGGATACCGCTAGGTTGGGGAGTGGCGTTCTGCCTGGGCAGACGGGGGAGTTGCCAGGTGGCTGCTCCCTTGCGAACTGGCTCCCGAAGAGCCGGGCACAGTTTCAGGGGCGAAGCAGTCATGAGGTGACCAAGCTCACGAGCAACCGCCTAGCAAACCCCCTCTCCAGCTGGGCAGAGCGCCATTCACTGACCTAGGGCGTATCACTAAGGCGGCAAGCCATGTGGGGCTCTGCCCGCTCCCCAGCTCCCACGTCTTGGCACATTAGGAATACCAGCTAGGTCAGTGCATGGAACTCTGCCCGGCTGGAGAAGGGGATTGTGCGAGCACCTGTTCCACCTCCAGAAGGCATGCCTCCTAGCCTCAACAGGTCCGGGCCCAGCTCTCCCTGCAGCAGCTGTCGCCGCGCTCCGAGCACAACATCTTCTCCGGTTCCAAACTCCAAAACTTGGCTGCCGAGTCTTCCAGCAGCGGCTGCTCTAGGAGTGCACTCAGAGTGACCTTAGGTATTCTCTGTTTTTCCAGAAGCAGAAACCACCATCGGAAACATCTATATTTAACTTTTAATGCTTTTTAATCAGTGTTGGCTGAATTCTTTTTGCTGAATAATATTGTTGATGAATGTAATCCTGCTGTCACCCATCAAATAAATTATTCAGTAAGTTTATTTTTATAGATGGTTGAAAGGTATCCATTGAATAATATATTTTAATTATTCATGGTGTGTGTATTCTATTTGTTTATACTCCTACTATGCAATGAGTTTTACATCTGAAAATCCCAATGTTTTCGTTCATAAACTTACAAGAAGCTGGAAATTTGGGGGCAATATCTGCAGAATATTGAGAACTATGCATATTAAAGGGACGTGGTGGCTCAGTGGCTAAGACACTGAGCTTGTTGATCAGAAAGGTCGGCAGTTCAGCTGTTTGAATCCTTAGTGCCACGTAACACAGTGAGCTCCCATTACTTATCCCAGCTTCTGCCAACCTAGCAGTTTGAAAGCATGTATAAATTGCAAGTAGAAAAATAGAGTCCACCTTTGGTGGGAAGGTAACAGCGTTCCGTGCGCCTTCGGCGTTCAGTCATGCCAGCCACATGACCATGGAGTCGTCTTTGGACAGCGCTGTTTCTTCGGCTTTGTAATGGAGATGAGCACCGCCCCCTAGAGACGGGAATGACTAGCACATATATGTGTGAGGGGAACCTTTACCTTTATGCATATTAAATATAATTGCCTGATTTTTAAAAAAAGTTCAAAGTTTTTTTCAGTGTTACTAAATATGTGATCTGATTCTGTCCCAACCTCTTTTTGTGCTCCTTTTAATATACTTGAGTACATTTTTTGTATGAGAGAGGCTATAGCTTACTAATAGAGAATTACTTAACAACATGCAGAAAGTCTTGGTGTAGAGTAAATCACCAAAACTTTCAAATTTTACTATACATTCCATTATCCTGGCGACATCTCAGTGTCAGTAGCATTTTGCTTTGGTAGATGAAGGTGAATGCTTATATCATTGGTTGCAAACGGGGGCCTTTTTTCTGCAAGTTGTGTTTGATCATTCTTGTTTGCCAAAATCTCCTGCAACGTCCCTTTGAGAATCCTTAACCCTTTCCTTCTGGACACCAATAGAAAGACATTTTTCCACACCTGGAAGGTATGTGTATTGTAAAATAAGAGATTTACTAGTCATTCCGAAGTCTGCACTGCCAAGTCACTGGTGGACTTTATTACCATAAGATGACATATATGTGGTTCCAATCCACCAACCTTACTCTAAACTCAAGATCTTCAGTTAAAAAAGAACCACTCACTTAACTATAGTTGTTTTGCTCTTAATTGGATTTTAATATATTAATTCTTTGCTGTTGAGCTATTGACTACCCATTCATATCATTTGCTCATTTGGAAAGCAGCTTGCATTCTCCATAAGTTCTCATTCTTATTCAAGATTGTCTCAGGCTTTTGTGTCTGCCAGGACTAGACTTTTCTGCCTGTAATGTTTAGCACAATAGGTAAAGGTAAAGGTTCCCCTTGCACATATGTGCTAGTCGTTCCTGACTCTAGGGGGCAGTGCACATCTCTGTTTTTAAGCTGAAGAGCCAGCGCTGTCTGATGATGATTCTGTGGTCATGTGGCCAGCATGACTAAATGCCAAAGGTGTACTGAGCGCTGTTACCTTCCCACTGAAGTGGTCCCTATTTTTCTACTTGCATTTTTACATGCTTTTGAACTGCTAGGTTGGCAGAAGCTGGGGCAAGTAATGGGAGCTCACTCTGTTATGCAGCGCTAGGGATTCAAACCGCCAAACTGCTGATCTTTCTGATTGACAAGCTCAGTGGCTTAGTCAGTGAGCCACTACATCCCCGTCACAATAGGTACTTCATCTCATTTTATTATAATGTAGCAAAAGATCCTTGCACTGTAATACAGGTAATCCTCACTTAACAACCATTTGCTCAACTACTCTTCGAAGTTACAATGGTGCTGAACAGATGGTAGTTACGACCATTTTGTGGCCTGGCTTCAGCCAAGGGAGAACATTCCCATGCAGATGACAAGGTAAAGTTCAGGCACATGCAAACGCTTGAGGGTGAGGCTTGCAGAGGTGCTGTGTGGGAGTACATACCCCTGCCAGAAGGATTAGAGTATTTAGGAGCAATTTGTTTGCAAAAAGTCTTGTAAAATGTCAGGAAGGCTTGTCTGCAGAGAGGGCAGCAACAGGCAGGAGAAAAAGTAAGAGAAAGTGTGTGCATGGTGTGTGGATGGCAGCTCCTTGGCACCAATATTTTCCAAAGAAGGATCAGTGCTAGCCACATCTTAAAGCCTGGCTCTGGGGCCATGACAAACTGGTCCACAAAGTTATGGCCATTATAACTCCTCTGCATCAGGCAATAAAAATTCAGGCACTTAGCAGCTCACCGGCATCACAGAAGCATCACAAAAGTCTAGCCAAAAGGACCAGTTGTGCATTCCTTGCCAGCAGGATGAGGAAGAAGGTAGTGAAAGTCAGCTGGGGACATTGGAGATGGGGTAGTAAGCTAAACGGAGACAGTAGAAGGTAGGGTGGTCAGAAGGCAGAGATGGAGAGACATAGGTGGATGTTGGATGTTGAAGTGGAGGTGAGAAGGTAGAGTCTCATCTGCCAAAGGGAGTTCATTGAGCAATCCAGCAGGACAGACCCACTTGTTTTCACCCGATGGGAGAAACACGCAATCTTGGCCTTATGATGGTATGGTCCACACCTAAATACTGCAACCTAGACTACCAGAACCGCCATTGCTAAGTAGTGCAGTCACATGATATTTTGCTTAATGACTGCGTCATTTAGGGATGGAAACTCTAGTCCCAATTAGGGTCATGAAGTAAGGACTACCAGTGTTGAGACATTCAATTAAAGCATTCCTATAAGATATGCCTCATTGTTGTACTTGCCAGGATGCAACCTGGTTGCAATGACTGCTTTTATTACTCACTATTTCAGGGGTATTGTCCTCAGTATTTTTTTGTAATTCCCAATTTCAGATAAGATTGATGATAATGATCCAAGTATCTGAGTCTTAAAAAAGAAGAGCTAATTAACTAATTATTGTGCTTTGTTGATTGGTTGTGTCAGAATGTATGTATGCTTCCTGCTCAGAATCAGGAAGGATAACAGGCCTGGTCTGTTAAAGGAAAGTAATTGAAGGGAGTCTTATTTTCTCATGCAGCATATTTCTGGTTCCTTTAAAAATCTTGAACACTGGAACATTCTGGTGTGAATCAATGCAGGAGCAAAATTTACACTGAATTTATAGGTTTAAAATTTACATTGAACTTAAAGAAATACAATTGCAGATAGTAACCAGTCATTTTTAAATAAAGTTCTTCAGCATCTTCAAGAGCCATGCATTCTTTCTGATTTTCCAGAATAGCTTCAATTGACAGTGAGAAAGTGAGTTAAAAGTTATCAGCTAACAGATTAAAAACAAACTATTCTGGAGGGAAAGTTAATATGTTAAGAAATTGTGCGAAGTATTGTTCAAGAAATAAAAGGGAGGGAAAAGACAGAAATTTCTGTGTCATAGAAATACTGTAGAACAGTAATTTCTTTTATTATTATTATTTTAGAGGTTGAAGTGTGAAGAAAGGAGCTGATGATGGTTTTGTATTTGGTTCCTTTGATAAACCTGAAAATGGAGCTTTGATATTTCTTCAGCTAGATTATTTTCAGCATATTTAGATAAAATTCGTACAGAATAGCAGTTTTTTTTAAAAAAAATCATTCAAAGGGGAAATGAGACTCATGCCATTAAATTTATTTTCCTATATTATAGTGCCAATTAGTACAATTAAAGTGTGACTTAAAGATTTAGAAGTTCTCTGTGAAGTATGAAATAAACCAGAGGCACAAGCGCCTCTTGAACATTTGAATGATTACTGGTACTCCATTACAGTCATCAATCTTATGAAAATTAAGTGGGTATTGATGTCAAACTTTCATCCATTTTTTTTTATTTAAAGAGAAGATTTAAATTCTTTCTAAACTTTTTTACCACTCTGTTCTTTTTCCATAATCCTACACACACACACACACACACACACACACACACACAAAACTTCTTGATGTGTTAAAACTCTGGGGCTGTAAGAAGCCCCTGATGAACCGTAGCACAAAATCACAGCTGGCCCTGGAAGCCTTAAGTCTTTTGTCTGAAAAGATGTAGGGTTTTCTGCTTGAGCAGGGGGTTGGACTAAAAGACCCTCAAGGTCCCTTCCAACTATTTTATTATTTTATTTAGACATTATTGTTTGTCTAAAGTACCTGGCCCCTGCATTCTAGGAAACGCTAATAGCACAAAGCAAAACCGTCTCCCCATGTCTGCCCTTTTGGCTACTCCGCACAGCAGCACTTCTCAGAAGTGATGGCAGCGCTGCTGGGGCTGAGGTATAGCCTGGGGTCTTCAGCAATCTCAGCGCACCACTGCTGCCCCCAGGCCTTTAATCGCAACATCAGCACCACCAATACTGCCTCCAAAGTGGAGTGCCACCTGAATCCCCATGCTATGGCCAGCCATCCCAGTACCTCAGTGCAAAGCCCTAGCTGCCTCTTCTGCTTTGTGTTTCACAGGCTCTGCCACGCTAAATTGAATTTTGCCATTTAATTTCTCCTGTTGCTGGTGAGGTGCACACATCCTGGCTCTATGCAAGGGACGTCAGGCCTATTTCCTAAGGCTGCGCACCACCCTTCTCCAAATTAAATCACATTCACCACTCTCCAAATAGTGCTCTGCCTTCTCACAATGGTTTGGAAGACTTCTGGAGCCTTCTAAAAGCTTTTCATGCCTACTCCTTTTCAAATTGTGCTCATCTGTCTCCAAACTGTACACCATCTTCTGGTGGAATTGTGGAAGGCCTCAGTAACCTTCTAGAAGGATCATGAGAAGGCATTGTGTGAGACTAGCAGTAGAGACTGCTGAAGGCCCCGGCCTTCTACTTCAGCCTCACCATAGCCACTACCTTCCTCTGTGCAGGATGGCCAAAGGGCAGAGGTGGTGGATGGGGAGAGAGGCAGCTTAGGTGGAGTTCAAGAGGAGGCAGTCATCTTAAATTTCCAAGACTCAAAGCAGGGAGAGGCCAAACTGGGAATGATTTGGATCGCCCCAGGGTGGGTCCTTACCTAATGACCAATCAGATTCAGTTCTCTATGGCAACGAGGTCTGCTGGGATTTCCATCACTATTTGATGGGGTCAACATAACACCATTTTACTGCTGCATTGCTTAGCAATGAAAACTCTGTTCCCAGTTACCATAGTTCACCATGGAGTACCTGTAATTTCCATACAGAACTGCCCGTAACAAATTCTTTGGGTCTTAAAAGAGTAGCTTGGTTTCTAAATTAACGTATAAAATATAATTTATGTAAGCCTCAGAAAAGTTGCAATAATAAAATGAAAGCATGAATAAAAGTTTGCATATAAATGTTAATACATTAACATTTCATTCATGAAATTGAGGAGGTGACACTGAGGACAATAACAGTAACCATTAATCGCTTCTAAAGGGAAATAGTTTTTGTGCAAAACAAAGTTGAGTTGTCTATCTGAGCAAAATGCATTGTGAAAAAAAAATAATACAGTACCATAAAATAATTGAGTTACCGTATTTGGCACCTTTTCAATTCCTAGTTTGTGGTACTTCATGAACTTCTTATATTGCGCATTCGAAATGCGTTCATAGTGTTACTTTACAATAGTGTATCAGCAAAGAAACAGAAATCAAGCAAATAATGAACGCCTTTGTTAGATAAAAGGTTACAATAATAAATCCTATCTTAAGCATTTTGTATTGTGTTTTGAAATGCATACAGTCAGTGCTATAGATTTAAATTATGTGTTTGTAAATCTTGTAAATGTAAAAAAGACAAAATTTGTAGCCCTGCATTCATATGCATGCTTTCAATGGATCAACCTTAAGAATGTATTCGCATATAAAAATCAACTGCATTCGTTACCAATAAAAAATGTAGATATAAATCTCTATGATATATGAATACCATGAATCATTAGGGAAATTGACGGAAACCAATCCCAGCAGGTAATTGCTTAGTGTGTTGGAAGAAAAGCAGTTTAGAACATGTCTATCACAATATATCCTCATGTTAGGGATTTTTTTTCAAGGATGAAACATAGAGTCTCATTTGCCAGCCACTGGAGAGGTTATACAGGTAGCCCTCGACTTACAGCAGTTAATTTAGTGACAACATCACTGAAAAAAGTGACTTATGACCATTTTTCACACTTAATTATTGCAGCATCTTCCTAGTCATGGGACCAAGCTTTGGATGCTTGGCAACTGACTTATATTTTTGATGGTTGCAGTGTCCCCAAATCATGTGATCACCTTTGGTGACCTTATGACAAGCAAAGTCAATGAGGAAGCCAGATTCACTTAACAACCGGGTTATTAACTTAACTGCATTGATTCATTTAACAACTGTGGCAAGGAGAGTCGTAAAACAGGGCAAAACTCACTTAACAAATGTTTCACTTAGCAACATATATTTTGGGCTTGATTGTGGTCGTAAGTCAAAGAAAATTTGTACCTGTAGTCCAAGAAAATTTGCACCTGAGTCTGATTTGACTAATAGTCAATCTCATAATCCCCCAAAAAAACCATCTACAGTGAAAGTCTAGAAAATATAGCTGTGTTATTTAATAATCGTAGTATTATTAACTATAGACTACTAAAACTTTCGTGTCTGTATATTTGTAACCTTCAGTTGAGCAAAATAGTGTATCATAGGACAATTTTCAACCAAAATACTTTAAATGGTCTAACTTGCAGAATGTGACCAAACTCTGAGATTCATTATTCTCATGGGATTGAAATTTGTGGGCCTCTTCAGCCACTGAACTTTCCAATTACGCTTCTCAGAAACCTGTAGATTGTGTGACACAAAGGAAGATGAGAGGATATGTATTCACACTCTCTTGGATATCTGCTTGCAAGTTAGGGCAGCCTGAAGGGCACAACAGTCAATGGATGAGCCTCTTCCTCCCTAGAAGGAAGGAGCCCTTGAAGACACCCCAGGATGGGGAATGAGAATGCAATTTTCCTCACAGCCCATGGCTCCCCCTCACCCAGCAAAGTGGGTGCACATGCATTTAAATATTTTGGGGGAGGACTTATTTTCAGGGTAGGGCTTATTTTAGCACATTCGCTCAAATACCGGATTGGGCTTATTATCTGGGGAGGTCTCATTTTCAGGAAAACAGGGTATGCTACACTTAGATATTGAGTTTGAGAGCAGGAGCTGGAAAAGTTAATAGTATGATAGTAAAGATTCCTAAGTAACGCTATGAAATTGAGGATGAATAGCTCCCAAAGATTAGGACTGTGATGGTGAACCTACAGCACGCATGCCACAGGTAGCACGAGGAGCCAGATTTGGTGGCATGCCAGCCGTCAGCTCCGGCACATGCATGCACCAACCAGCTGATTTTTTGTTCTTCCAGAGGCCAGAAGAGGCCACTTTCAACCTTCTCAGGGCGAAACGGCTCCAACGGCCCAAACCAAAATTCGGGAATGAACTTCCAGTTCACCCGTTGGGGCTGTTTGTCGCCCTCCCCAGCCTCTGGCAGCTTTCCTGAAGCCTGGGGAGGGAGAAAAACGGCCCCAACGGGCCAATCGGAAGTTTGGAAACAATCCGTTTCTGGTTTCTGGAGGGCCTCCAGTGGAGGTCATTTTCATCCTCCCCAGGGTTCAAGAAAGCCTCTGGAGCCTGGGGAAAGGTTGTGCGCACATGCGGGGGTATGCATGCGCAGGTGGGCGGGGAAGACTGAGTGGGCACACGCATACAATAGTGCATATGCACGCAATTTTGGCACGCCATAAGAAATAGGTTTACCATCACTGATCTAGGGGATAGTTGGAGAGCATATTTTCTTCCCATTCTCATTTCAACCAAAACAAGAAACAAAAAGCTCAGCCTGATTTTTTTTTTTTTTTAAAGAATAGAAATAAATTGGGAGAGATGCTCCAGTTTTGGGAATAAATACAGAGAGGCAGGGAGAAAGTTCTGGAAATGTTAGGAGCTGCTTTTATTTGAAGATCTGATGTGGGGAAGGTATTTGGTTGTCGGTTTGTATACTGAGTTATACTTCTCTGGGGTTCAACTTCTGTATTGCAATTTTTAAATGAGTATATAGCTGGCTTCTATTTTTCTTGTTTTCATTTGAATTGTTTGCATTTGATAGCTATCCTGAGTACACCAAGCTGAAATACAGAATATACCAACTTAAATTATCTGTATCTCCAGAGATTTTCTCTTCCAGCAATTGATTTTCACTATGAAATGAGTGATTACAAGATTACAAATTCCACAATTATTGGGGAAGCATGCTTAAGAAATAACCACATCAGAAAAAAAAATGACTTGCGGGATCTTAGGAAATTGTAAAACTTTTACAGAATATTTCATTTTCACCTAAATAAAATTCTCATTTTATCCTCAAAGTACACATCTTTTTCATTCATGTGTGTGTGTATATATGTAGAGCAAACCCCTATTGACATGCAAACCTGAATAGTTTGCAATATAATTTCTCCATTACCATTATTCTATTTTCTTCATGTGTATTATATATAACATATGTAAATAAAATGTAATTTCAAAAAAAAAATACTATTCCTAGATTGTGCAAATAATTATAAATTAGTATTACACTCACAATTGAACATCTTTAGCTGTTGCTACATGCAATCCATATTTTAACCAAATCAAATATAATCTAAAAGAAGTTATTCAATTTTTTAAATGTATTTTCTCTTTATGTATTCTTTCAATATATAAACTGCTTTATTGGCAATTGTGTTTTTATTAATTGCTAACAATCTTAAACTTTTTATAATTAATATATGACTGACTAATAATGCCAGATAGTAACAAATCAGAGTAAAACTCATATTCCCTTCATTTTCAATCTGAGAATTAATTATAGAATCTACATGGCCATAAACTACTGTTCATATGTTCATTGCATGCCATGGCCTGACAAGTGTATTGCCAGCGTGGTGTAAAGCTTAAAATATTGAATTAGGACTAAGAAGAACCAGGTTCTAATGTATGTTCATCCATGAAAATTAATTGGGTAATCACTTTTTCCCCCAGCCATTTAATAGCGTTGTAGGGGGGGGAGGGGGGAATAGAAAAGGTGTTACAATAAAACAACTATCCTCACACCTTTCTATGTAACGTAATTATACTGACTGGTCCAAATTTAATGGATTATTTTAATTTCAATGGATTGTTTATCACCAGCTACAGATTAATGCATGCAGCTAGATTAACGTTATGTATTTGAGCCTACTCATACCATTAAATGATGATTCTCAATTAAGAAATATCATGAGCTGGGGAAGAATAGGGAAAAATAATATATAGGAAGTCTTCCACTTACAAACGTTTGTAAGCTACAACAACAACACTATAAAAAAAAAGGGACATGACCCATTTTCATACAACCATTGCAGCATCCTCATGGCCACGTCATCAAAATTTATGTGCTTGGCAACTGGCATGTATTTATGACAGTCACACTGTCTTCTCAGGGTAATGTGATCACCATATGTGAACTTCCCGGCCGCCTTCCGACAAGAGAAGTCAATGGGGAACGCCAGATTCACTTAACAACAAAGACAAAAGGGATCATAAAATGGGACAAAATGCACTTAATAACTGACTTGCTTAGCAACAGAAATTTTGGGCTCAAGTGCAGTTGTAAATCAAGGACTACCTGTAATAAAAAATAACAGAAAATAAATAAATAAATAAGTAAATAAATAAATAAATAAATAAATAAAACAAATAATAGAAAAATTTATTCTTCAAGCATTAAGACAAATCTACGTATGTTGGATGTTGGATGATGCTGGATAGCTATTTGTCTGAAACGGTATAGGGTTTCCTGCCTAGGCAGGGGGTTGGACTAGAAGACCTCCAAGGTCCCTTCCAACTCTACTATTGTATTATTGTATTGTATCTAAAAATTTACTTTACCAGCTGGTGTTAAAAAATAAACAAATGCTATCTCTTTAAAGAAATATCTGTTCCTTAAGAAAAGTTGTTATAAAGTAACCTATTTATAATTTAAAACTGGCATAATCTAAGTGAATAGAAATGTTTTCAAAAATCACTACCATGTGCATTTAGTTAGGTAAACCACCTACTTTTTACTAATCAGAGTCTCATATATATACATATATAAGGTTACTCTGTAAAAACTTTTCCATTTTTGATCAGTTTGGACCAACAATGTCACTCTTAATTCTAGAAATAGCTATTCAGTAGTTGAAATGGCAATTGGATGAAACTGAATTGCTCATTCTGAACACCATGCCTTGGACCTTTGTACTTAGGCAGACAAAGTTTTAGCAATAATAGTGTAACCAGATGGGTTGATGATCCGTTCTTCAGTAATTCAGTTGCTGTTAGCCTGTCAAGGAAAAGCCTGTGCTAGACATCTACCATGGAAGCAATTCTTAACGTGCCATTTAGGTTGCTTTTAATGCAGAGGGGCCCACTTACATCATTTAAAAAAAAAGTCAGTTTTGTCCTTTTGCAGATTGTTTCCATCGCCAGCTTGGAGTGGACTGAATTTTGACAGAAAATTAAAGGTGCCCCTTTACAGTTTATCAGTTTATTCCCTCAAGTCACTTTCTGGTTTTTCTTTTATTACAGTTTTGGTCAATCATGGTGTAGTACTGTTACAGCAAACACTTTTTGCCTTCTTAAAAGAGAGGCTTTTGAAAGGAATCCTTGCACTAGTAGAAAAGGTTTACTTATGGCAAGAAAAACACTGATCTACCAAAAGAGCACTACCAAGAATAAATAAGAATAGATGGCTCTAACATGAAAAATAATTTGTTTTTAATACAATTAAATTATTTTAATACTATTGTTGTTGTTTCACCTGTATGCAATATTGATCACTAAATATTACAATTCAGCGTCGTTTTTGAAAGAGCTTTTGAGTGACACAAGGATTTTGGAGGTCATGTAACTTTGGATTTACCGTGCATGAAGCATATAGTAAAACCAGATCTTCCTATTTTGAAAATATGTAAGTATTTCAATTGAAAAAAACAACTAAAGCATTAAATTAGGTTGACTCAGCCTTCCATCCTTCCGAGGTGGGTAAAATGTGGGACCCAGATTGTTGGGGTAATAGGCTGATGCTGTAAACCACTTAGAGAGAGCTGTAAAAGCACTATGAAGCAGTATATAAGTCTAAGTACTATTGCTATAATATAAAGAGGTCAAATTAAGGGTGGTTGGTCATCCTGTCAGCAGATTTGAAATAAATATCATTTGCACACCAAGCGTGAGCCGTGATGGCACAGTGGTTAGAATGCAGTATTCAGGCTAACTTTGCCCAATGCCAGTAGTTTGATTCTGACCGGCTCAAGATTGACTCAGCCTTCCATCCTTCCGAGGTCAGTAAAATGAGGACGCAGATTGTTGGGGGCAATAGGCTGACTCTGTAAACTGCTTAGAGAGGGCTGCAAAGCACTGTGAAGTGGTATTGTCTAAGAGCTATTGCTATGGGTTAACATGCTTGAATAACAGAAACACTTCATCTTTTTTTATCATTAATATCTCCATATTATTGTCAAGTAGTGTGTCTCGGGTAATTTTTGGATTTCTTTAATCTTTTAGGTATATCATTCAACTCATAATAATTTCCCATAGGTGCCAATTTCAACTTAGAATTACATTTGCAGAAAATTGGATTTCCCCCCAGGTTTTCAGTTAGATTGTTGAAAGTGAACTCTTTCCAAAAGATTTTCAAGCCTGTAAAAAATATAACATTTTCTAAAAAGTTCAAATCTGAACAGGAGACATACCTGATTTCCCTAAAATAATGACATGTATTGCAGTTTCTATTTAGGTTATTGTAATTGTTACTAAATTTACATTTATTTTGTAAGTTAGCACTTACAGTATTTTATGCAACGCTTTCTTGTCTTTTACTCTTTTTCTGAATGGTAAATCTTGATGGTGAAGTATGTAAAGCTATTTACTTTCAATACATTTTATTTTTTTTATAATTTGTTGAAGTTTAAAAATACAAAGATAAAAATCTAATACAAAGTAAGGCAAATGCAAAAAAAGTACAAAGAGGAAAAAATGGAGGAAGGAAGAAAAAAGGGTTCAGAATGTAAAAAAAATGGAAAATATATAGAAATCTCTTCCACCTTCATCAAGACAAGAACAAACTTATCAGCTTTTCTAATTTCAGCCTAAATCTGTAAGATATCATATCTTATTGTCTATCTATTAGCAAATAATAAACTATATCCTTCAATCTTTGCAATTGCAACACTTTCTTTCAATTTTAATACCATAGTTTATCACTTTCTCTAAAATACAACAAAAATTAATATCTTCTTCTCCTATCTTATCCATAAACAAATCTCTAAAGCCTCATCATTCAGTTCTGGTAAAAAAAAAACACTAAAAGCTGCTAAGAAAAAAAAACCACATCTATTTTAACTTTAGTTGAATAAGAGAACATTATAAATCTTTTTTATATTTTAAATCTATGCAAGCTGTCAGTAAAATTAACAGCTATGGAAAATCAAGATCCTTAACCATACATTCTGTGCTATTGACATTAAACACATCATGTGAAGCTTCTGGAGGAACCATGTGACCTTGGGGATTCAGTTAATTCGTTGACCCCACAATAAGCTTATGCACGTCCTTCATAACTGTAGAAGAATAGTTTGAAGCCTATTTTTCCATCTTCAGAACTGATGCAAAAGTATATTGTGCTGTTGCTTGTGTATATTACTCCTTTCTCCTGTGCGCTGCTTGGAGACTCCATGCATGAGTATAACTTTTGTCTATCTGCCCATAGACTGAGTTTAAATTGTTTGGACACGCTTCCTTGGCTTGACTGGTTCCAGTTTCTTAACTCAGTCTACCCCAAAGAGACACATCTTTACTTCTCTCTCGGTCACTAGTCATATATACAGAAATTATTCTTGTTTTATTATTCTCCAACCAATGAAGTAATTAAGAACAGATATTGCTTAAACCAGAAAGAGTAGTAGTAGTAGTAATTGTGAATTATATGTGAGTTCCATTAAATTAAGATTTTGTTTATGTGGTTTAAGTATACATTTATTTGTGTGCATACACAACAAAGGAATTAATGTCAAATATGATTTATTTGATTATTTATTATCAAGGATATTCAATCAGTCAAGGATATCATGATTCGGTGCCTTCTTCACTCCAGTTTAATATCTACATGAAGCCACTCAGGGTGTTACCTGATAGCACAGATGAGTCAATTGTGCCTGTTCCTAGATTAGAAGGCTTTCTGACAGCCCCTCATGGCTTGGTCACTTCTCGTATGGATTACTGCAATGTGGTTTATATGAGAATAGCCTTGAAGAATATTCAGAAACTTCAGCTGGTGCAGTATGCAGTTGGGTAAGCAGTTAAGTGTCGTTCTTGATTGGTGCACTTACTTCCCTGTTCTGTGGGATAGATTGATTACCATTCTGCTTCCCAGTGTAATTCATGGTAGTGGTGATGACCTATAAAGCTGCTTATGGTATGGGAATGGATTATTTGAGGGACTGTCTCTCGCCAATCACACCTAACCATCCCATCAGATCAGGTAGGAGGGACATGTTCTGAATCCCATCTGCCCAGGACTTTTATCTAGTGAGACACAGAAAGAGGGCCCTTTATGACATGGCTCCTACCCTGTGGTACAGCATTCCCCTGGATATCAGATTATCCCTGACCCTG